>NC_044016.1:6400714-6701190 GCF_900496995.4 Aquila chrysaetos chrysaetos
TCCTTGTCCTTGGACAACTTCAACTGGGGATTGATTTTCAAAGCTGCCTAATTGCTTTTGGTGCCTATCTTCCATTGATTTTCAGTAAGCATTAGCAATTTGTGCACTCAAGTCTCAGCTTACTCAAGCTTACTTCAGACAAGAGTAATATCCATTTCGGAGGAGAAGCACGGCATCTCAAAAGAATACTACCAATCAAAATATTAACCCCACATTTGTGGCTGTGCAAGTAAGTTTGAGACAGTGGCTTCTGAGACTGATCCTACCTCGCAGGTTTACCTACAATAGCTAGGCACGTTCTCTTATTTTAGATAAAGCTATGCTATCTATGAAAATAAGGGAAGAGAAAGCAGCCTAATTCAATAGAAATGGAAAATTATGTACTTGATTATGATATGTTTTAACTGCAAGGCAAAGTCAAAATCCCAACTGCATTCTGACAAACTGAGCCAAAATTGAGGAGCGGGTGCGTCATTTGCTTAGTCTTTGCAGATTGCTCAGTTATGCAACAAAATACGGTCATCAAACTTAAAAGGTTTTCTACTCATCTCTAAAAATCCTTGTTCAGCAAAGGGAACTATGTACATGGTACTCGTTCAAACAATTTTCAGGTTTGGCAAATGACCCATAAACCAAAAAAAAAAAAAAAAAGTTCAATTTCATATCCCCACTGAGATGAGTAAAAAAACCCAAACCAAAACCAGACTAAACCATTTATATGCCAATAGTTAAAGCCACTTACTCTAACTAAACCAGGAAACCTGGCCAGACTCCCAATGAACGCTAAATAAAATTGTTGTTGCCATAACTATTGTCAGCAGTAAGGCCAGCTTATCAGGAACCTTAAACTGGTCAAACAACCTTCGCTCCGGCAAGCTGTCAGGGAATGTCACATCTACTCTCTCCCCAGAAAAAGGTGATTAAGGCCTTCCTGTTCCCAAAAATCAACGCAGAAATCCCCGCCCGGCCCACTGCTATTATTCAGACTTTAATAAACACCCATTGTTAGTAATATTTTGATACTACCAGCTGGCAGAGGGGCACACACCCTTTAAAACAATGGTATTTGAGGCACGTAGGCGCAGAGCCCACTTTCAACGGTCTCCGCTCCCTCTCTCTCGGTGTCCAACGCCTGCGGGCTTCGGCAGGAGACGCCGCACACAGAACAACCTGTAAAAGTAATTTCGTTTACTGGACGGAAAGTTCAGGCCGGCGCTCTCGCCTCGCTCCCTCTTCCCTCAGCTGCCTACCGCCGAGGCTAGGAGGGCAGAGGCACCATTTCACTCCCCCGGGGGCAGGGAACTTCACAAACACGCCTCAGTCCCCGACCGGAGCTGCGCGGCATTGCCCTCAGCTTCGTCCGCCGCGGGGGGAAAGGGGGGGGGGGGCTCTCCCCGGGGGCTCCCCCCTCAGCCGCCCGGTAACGGCCGCCGGAGACCAGGGCCCCCGCCCGCCGAAACGCGCGTTAAACGCTGCGGGTGTCTTGCCGGGCAGCTGCGGAACGGCTGCGGTAAGGCACGACCCCACCGCTGAGGGGATTCGCGCCTCTCCCCTCAGGCGAAAGGAGCAACGCCGCGCGGGCTCCCCCTCACACCCCACCCGGCAACCGCCCGCCCGGCGCCGTTACCTGCCGCGGCCGGAGCGGGAACCCGGACCGCGCACGCCTCGCCTCGCCTCCCCTCGCCTCGCCTCGCCGCCGGGGCCGCCCACCCGCACGCCGGGAGAGGGACACGGTACCGGCCGGGCCCCTCCGTCCGCAGCCCGCTGGGAGATGTAGTCCCCGCCCGGGCGGCAGCAGGGGCCGTCCCCGGCCGGCCGCAAGCTGAGGGGTGCGGGCCGGCCGCCTCCGCGGCCACCACAGACTGAAGAGGAACAAGCAGACGGCGGCGAAGGCTTTACCGCCCTTGACGCCGGCCCCAGGTAAGGGGCGTCAGCACCTGCGGCCCCCCGCCGCCGGCAGAGCCCCGGCAGACCCCTCTTCGGCACCGACCGCGAAGGGGGCGGCGGGGAGCGACGGGGCTCGCCTGGGCGCCGAAGCACCACAGGTGGTCACGGAGCGCTACAGGCTTCAGCCCAGCAAGCGCCAATTCACTGTTGTAATGGCAGAATTAGGACACGGCCAGGCAGCAACGAACTATCGAGTGGCACCAGGTGTGGCCTTCCTAAATGGCTTCTCGGGCAATCTCACCAGCACTGGCCGCACTGCGGTAGGACCGACTGAAGAGAAACACGTTCACGCTGCTCCACCTCCCCAGCTACTGTCCTGTGCAGCACAACTACCTGCCTAACAGAAGGAACACTCTGAGAACGCATGTAACGGGTGCTTTTCCCCTGAACCCGTGTTCTCCAAGGCCTGTCTTCCAGACTCAGTCAGAGAGATCAGAGCAAGCCTCAGAAGGTCAAGCTGTAACACCTAATCCCATCAGTAAGAACATAACAAGCAACGTAAATTCTTTACTGGCTCTTTGAGGTTTTTCCATTCAACGTCAGTTTTCACCTATCACTTCACTCCCACATTCCAACATTACTTTCTTTGTCACCTCCACACCATCTCAATTATCTTGTTTGGATTGTTGAAGAGAAGTCTTAACAAGCAGACTTGTGATCACAGGTAATGATGCCCTTCACATCATTCAACCTCTTCTACCTAATCATTCCAGTCTGCTCAAAGCATTCCTTTGCCCAAAGAGTACGTGGTGCAGTTCTCATGCTGTTTTGCTATGAACAGCAATAGCTGCTAAATCAAAAAAGTCATCTGTTTTAAAGCAACATGTGCCTAAAACTGTTCTGTAAGTAAGGCTTGTCTTTTTTTGTTGTTTTCTTCTTCCACACCAAGCATGCTGGCTGTGAGTTCTGCCCCTTCTGGGGCATCCAGCTTCACCAGCAGCTCCAGACGAATTTTCTTCAGACACCAGAAGCATTAGTAGCAACCCATCTTTCTTCTGTAGGACTACAGGGATTTCACAAATAGGACTGTGTTGAATTTCATAGTAAAACATAACAACTTTTATAAGATTATAGACAAAAATGCAACTGTATTATGTCTCACACTGTCATAGCACTTTATTACAGCTACCAAATACTGTATTTGGCTATTTTAGTTAATGAAAAATTGCATTCTTCTATCCCCTATTTGTTATAAAAATGCCAACTCCAACCTCTAGTTCACCAGTAACTCCAGTCTCTATAACTTGTTAAAGAAGTAGTTTCATACTTTATCCAGGCTGTCCCATATTCTCAAATCAGGTGTCTTCAGTCATCCAGGAAGGCACATTCTTACCTCTTTAGTGCCTTCCAGTTCTTCCTTTCATGCAGCAGACAGGGTAGTCCAAAGTTCCTACCATAGAGATATCACTCTTGCATATATGTCTTCCTGTGGGCGTTAACCTTCTTAAATTGCCAATTCATCAAATACTAATTTTTCTCTGTGCTTTAACAGTACTGGACATACGATGCTTCTGGTTCATGAGAGGGACTCTTAGGCCCTATGGCAGTAGCAGTAGTAAACAGCAATGAGCAAAGTAGTTACCTCAAACATACAGAGAACAGAGGAAGATTACATCAGGTTTAGTTCTTTACATGCATTCCTCCTAACTGGAGCTGTTTTGGCTGTTTATTGTGAAAATTATACAGCTACCACAGCCTATCAAAGCAAAACACAGAGATGCAAATACCACTAAAGCCGAAAGGGCCAACCGTGTCCTGGGGCGCACCAAGCACAGCATAGCTAGCCAGTCAAGGGAGGTGATTGTACCACTCAATGCTGCACTGGTTCGCCCCACCTCGAGTACTGTGAGCAGTTTTGGGTGCCTCAGTGTAAGAAGGACATCAAACTATTAGAGTGTGTCCATAGGAAGACACCCAAGATGGTGAAAGGCCTCAGGGGCAAGACTTAATGAGGAGAAGCTGAGGTCACTTGGTTTGTTCGGCTTGGAGAAGAGAAGGCTGAGGGGTGACCTCATCGCAGTCTACATCTTCTGGGGGTGGGCGGGGGAACAACAGCAGAGGGAGAGGTGCTGGTCTCCTCTCTCTGGTGACCAGCGACAGGACACAAGGAAATGGAATGAAGCCGCATCAGGGGAAGCTCAGGCTGGACATCAGGAAAAGGTTCTTCACTGAGAAGGTAGTCAGTCACTGGAACAGGCTCCCTGGGGCACTGGTCATGGCACCAAGCCCGTCAGAGTTCAAGGAGCATCTGGACAACACTCTTAGTCATATGGTTTAGCTTTAGGTAGTCCTGAGAGCAGCAGGGAGTTGGACTTGCTGATCCTTATGGGCCCCTCCCAACTTGAGATATTCTATGATTCTAAATAAGAGAAATGGAAAACATTAGCAACTCCATGGTCCAGCATTCCTTAAAGTTGTTTTTGCTTTAGAGTCTTGATCTTAGGTAGAGGAACATTACACAACATTAGATCCACCTTTAAAGCAGCTGGAGTTTGTTACAGCAAACAGAAATTAGGGGGAGGATGTGGCCATTATAGAAACCTATGGGACTACTGGTGTGAGGGGAACTGCAGAGAGTTCTGACAAAGAATCATATAAGCACAGAGAAACTGACAACAGATGTGGTTGGAGAACAGTTTTTATCTTACGATATAAGGAATGATTTTTAAAAAGACAGGTATTGATGACAAATTATTATGGAGAATTGCTGATATCTAATCATTATGAGCTGTAGCCACGTAGGCAGTCATCAGCCAAATAAAACAATGTCAAGTAGTACGCAATTTGCATTACAGGAAAGTAAATGAATTGCTACAATCTAGGTAGATTCCAACACAGAGTTTGTGCTGAAGGATCTTCTCATTCACTGTAGCCTAAGTGCTCTTTTTGAAATCCAGAAAAAAAATTTTCTTATACTATTATTGGATCAGGAAGTTGGTCATGCAGTTTATTCTGTGACACCTACACACATACTCTTCACAAGTGTGACAATGCAGAATCTCCCTCTACTGAAGCTCAGATTTGAGAATGAAATCCTCTATTAACACCCACAAACAGAAGATGCATGCAACTGTGTCACAATCCTCTTCCCCCAAGGCAACCAAAAAGTCACCATGATCAACTATATAGAGGAAAATCAGAACACGTCTTAAAGATCTAAAGAGAGTAAGTTTAGAAACAAATGAAAAAGAGAGGAATGAAGAGTCAGAAAAGAAGGAAGCTTAATACAGAAGTCAAAAGAAGGAGGAAAGAAAACTCTTCTCGGATTGTGAAATCAAAATACTCCATTCTCACCACCAGTGAAGTCATATCCAGTAGATGTTTCAGCATTTGTAGGTGTTACAAGGATTGGTCACCTGGATGTATTCTGGAGGCACCTTAAGAATTTATTGGTTTGGAGCTGCTGCACACTGAACAGTTACTATTACAGTCGCATATGCCTTTCAACATGCTGACCCCTTCTTAAACCCCTGCCCCAACATCAGCACTTTAGGAATGTTAAGAATTACAACACAGTTTTATAAATCCATGATATAATCTTCACCTTCTATTGTGTGTTCAGTTCTGGTTACTCCATTTGAGAGGCTACCTGGGTGTTATAGGCCTTTAGGAAGCAAATAATCTACAATCTTTGGTTCCACGCTTTCAGTACCATCCATATGAACTAGAACGATACAGAAACAAATTCAGACATAGCCAGTTTTTAAGTAAATATTGTATGGCATGTACATTACAGAGCATTTAATGGGACAGTGCTGTGGTTTAACCCCAGCT
Organism: Aquila chrysaetos chrysaetos; assembly: GCF_900496995.4. Classification (NCBI taxonomy): domain Eukaryota; kingdom Metazoa; phylum Chordata; class Aves; order Accipitriformes; family Accipitridae; genus Aquila; species Aquila chrysaetos. The sequence goes on from NC_044016.1 coordinate 6,406,436, forward strand.
GGCAACTAAGCACCACACAGCTGCTCGCTTACTCCCCCCCAGTGGGATGGGGGAGAGAATTGGAAGAGTAAAAGTGAGAAAACAACTCATGGGTTGAGACAAATACAGTTTAATAGGTAAAGCAAAAGCCACACATGCAAGCAAAGCAAAGCAAGGAATTAATTCACCACTTCCCATGGGCAGGCAGGTGTTCAGCCATCTCCAGGAAAGCAGGGCTCCATCACGCCTAACGGTGACTTGGGAAGACAAACGCCATCACTCCCAATGTCCCCCCCTTCCTTCTTCCCCCAGCTTTATCTGCTGAGCAAGACGTCGTATGGTCTGGGATATCCCTCGGGTCAGTCGGGGTCAGCTGTCCCGGCTGTGTCCCCTCCCAACTCCTTGTGCCCCCCCAGCCTCCTCACTGGTGGGGTGGGGTGAGGAGCAGAAAAGGCCTTGACTCTGGGTAAGCACTGCTCAGCGATAACTAAAACATCCCTGCGTTATCAGCACTGTTTCCAGCACAAATCCAAAACATAGCCCCATTCTAGCTACTATGAAGAAAATTAAGTCTATCCCAGCTGAAACCAGCACAGACAGAGAGGAGGTTTTTACAAGCAAGTCAGGGAAATTACAAGGTGGAAGTCATTTAGGCTGTGGTTCCATGGCAGCCTAAAGCCAATCTAACTGCTGGCTCTTTCGCTCCCATCTTTCCCCTTACCCCTGTTGGGAGCTCTCAACCTCTCCATTTCACCCCTGTAGCACTCATTTTACCTTTTGTGAAGCCATCTCAGCATACTAACCAGGCAGAACACCAAACCAGCAGCTCTCGAGAACATTAAGGAGCTTTCTGATGCACTGATAAATTGAAATGATTCAGGTGAGGCTGTGAGGCACACTAGAATCAGTGCAACAGAGGCACCAAGGATCAGCAACCAGCTGTTACACTGACCAAGGCTGGTGCAGAATCCCAGTCCTTGCACATTTATTAGCTGATCAACAGGGAATACTGCTGCAGTGGTTAAGAAGCTATTTGCAAAGCAGCTGTTTGCTCTGTTAAAAACATGGTTGGTTATTTGCATATTTAAATATAGTCCCATGTTATGTGGGTCTGCTGTGTGACCAACACAGAGAAGGTTTGCCTCTGGGCACAAATGAAAAATCCCTGGTGAATCCTGTTTCTTTCTTTGGTTACTGCCCTCAGCCACATGGTAGCACTGCCACAGCAAATGTGTTTAAAAAAAACTAAATAAAACCAACCCCAACCATCAATCACTCACTGAAAAGGTCAGGTTCCCTCCTGCCCCAAAATTTAAAAGCTATCTTTTATGGCAATTTAAAATAAGACATTGACTTTCACACGGACATGTCCGAGACATTATTAGTTCATCGTCCTGCCTGCCGACTCCTTAGAGGAGCAGATGCCTTTGGGAGGTAACATCTTTAAGCCACACACAGAGTTTGCCAGAGCTCATTTGTCAGTGCCCTGAGGCAAGCCTTTCATCTTTTTGCCACATAATGATAGCAGAACTGTATTATAGATGGCTGTATTTACATGCATGAGCGATCCAGTCAAAATATGTATTTTTGCTAGCCAATGAGAACAGCAAATTCTCATTTGCTCACTACCAGCCAGCAAAGCCATTCAGTAGGTGTCCAGAAAACTCAACCCCATCTTCAAGAAACCAGTCTTTGAAATCTTGCTGTAAACACATGCCTATACTCAGGAAGATTCTGCTCAGTAGAAGCAGAACAATGCAGATTAGAAGTGGTATCTGTTCATAAAAGGACTAGACAAAAAAAATGAACCCAACACACAAACATGACTTCAAAGGAAATAAAAAACCCAATCTCTCCCACACCTCTCAATAAGACTAATGTTTTAAGTTCTAACAAAATGACTAAGAATCGCCACAAAAAAGGGGACAGAAGAATGTGATCCCTAGATCAAAACTTGCTACAAAAACAAAGCAAAACATCCTCAGAGCTGATCTTGATTTAAATAGAAAACACTTTCATAAATACCAACATTACGGTTTAAGAGAAACACTATACTCTTAGTTTCATAATACCAACATTCACAACACCTAGGAACTGTCTGTATGGGGAGTACTAATGGGCTGAGCACACTGGTTCTTGCTGCAAGAGTGGGCATTTTCAGAGAAGAGCACTCAGAGATGGCACTCATGACTTAAGATGTTTTTAGAATAGCAGAAAGTAATTACGTTCCCATTACAGGACTCTGAGTACACACACCTATAACTAACTTCAGCACAGTATAAGAAAATAAGCACATACCTTCACCATAAACAAAGACTACATTCAACAATAGGGCCTGTACTTGCATGAAGGCAGTTAACTCTGCTATCACACCGTTACCATGTTTTTATTGGCTCGGTTCCCAGAGACTTCAGTTTTACATGGTCCAGTTTAAGCCCACGTTCTCCTGAGAGCATTTAGTCTGTTAGAACAGTTACAGGACCTACAAAAGGTTGCATAATAAGCAGGGTGCAGCAAACTACCATGCTCTGTACTCTGCTGAATAAGTAATCTGTTTCTAAAATACCGTAGCATCATTCTCATCTCAGAACCAACATTTCTTTCTAAAAAGCCCACATCTGCCTTCAGTGCATAGTAATCCAAATTAAATACTTCAGCCCAGCACAGAGGTGGGGAGGTTTATCTGGAAGCCAGTCTAAAGAGTCTACTTATTGTAAAAGTAATAAGAGATGAAAGGCATGTTTTTGTCATCCACAGCAACAAAGACAATTCAACTCTTGCTTGTATTTGAATACCAGTCCTTGGACTCTCAAAGCCTTTGTAAAAGATAAAATCTTTATAAACAAACAGTTGCATTATCCTGACTCCTGAGTCACACAGCATCTACCTTTAAAGTGGTATCAGCTTTTCAGAACAGACACCCCCATGTCTTGAAAAGCAAATCACTTAAGCAAAAAACTAGATGTAGTTCTTTATAGACTAGTTTCCTTTAAAAAGTTAGTAGATAACTTTCTTAAAGGATCTTCTCAAGACTCCTTAGATATGCTTGACCAAAACAGCTTTGTTTCAGTCAATTAGATTTAAAAGTTACCTCAGCACAGAGCATTGTACAAAGAACAGTATTGTTTTCAGCTGAGCTCCTACTCCCTAAGGTCACCCACTAATGCTCAGACTCTTGAAGGAAATGGAACTTGTGCACAATCTGCAGTCTACATGAGAATAAGTTATACCCCACCTATTTGCTATATATTCATTTTTCCACTTTAGATCTCAAACTTAATGTGGTTACAGTACCATTTCTGTGTTATAATTTTATCTTCCCCTAAGCCAGGAACAGAAGTGAAAAAAGCACAGGTGCACTGGGGGACAACAGTATGTTACCATCCTTAATTAAGATGATTGAAGTGAGAAGGTTTGTTCTGCCTATAGCAAGAGGGCTAACACACCTTCCAGATGATGTAATCCTTTAAGATCAACCTACAGTAATAAGTGATCATCTAAGTCTTACTGACCACATCTGGCAGAAACCAGGGTTTCTTCACATTTATTACAGCAAAATGTTGAATATTACCCACTTTTATACTGCAGGAAGGAACTTACCAAGATGAAATATAATTATTTTGACAAATTAAAACATTTTTAAAAGCACCTGCTTGGCTTCAGTTGCATTTCCCATTTGACAGACTCAGGCATCAAAGCATCCAATTTTCCAGAATAAATCTGTCACTCTTAAAATGTTAGGTCAGGATTTTAGTGAAACAAAGGCCTCTTTCATAAGGACCTCTAAAATGAAGACCTGTGACCAAAATTCTCACTTCTACAGGTAATTTAAGGATCTTCCTGTAATCCAGAATATACTTACAGAATGGACTACATACAGAGAAGCTCAGGCTTAAAACCTGAAGGAAAACAGAAGTGATGTAGTTGCACATGAGAGAGCTCAGACACAAAGCTTAAGTGCTGTGCACAAAGGAAGAACTGAAATAAAGACACTCAAGAATCCAGGAAGTGAGAACACCAGAAAAACAGAATAAATTCCATCAGTAAACGAATCCAATTTCTTTGTGCAATAACAAGACCCATATTCTCTATTAAACTATTCTCACAAAACAATTACTGAAGGTAACTAACGTGCATCAACAAAACCAGCTATAGCAAGAGAAAACGTCCTTTTCTTTTAATCATTCCACTTCTCCTGCAAAGGTTACCTGTCTATAACCGCAGATTGCCTGTCTGCTCCTGTGCTGCCTGTTTGCAGCCTGTAATTGGCACAAACTCCTAGCTGGTGATCAGAAGCGTTTGCTGACATGCTGGGCTACCAAATTCACTGCTTCACATGCAATGCGTTCAATCATCCCTTTGGTGCAGCAGGCATATTAAGCCGATTTCCTCATCACATACCAGTGGACATGTTCAAGTAGTTGGCAATATGATGGAGTAACTCATTGAAAGTTTATTAGGAAAGTGATCAGTGTACATATGCACACATGCACACTCTCAACAAATAAGCACAAAATAGCAGACCTTTGAGTTCACAGCCTTTCTACCACCCCATGAACACAGTACTGAAGTTGCTGAAAATTCCAGGACAAAGGCAAGAAGCACCTGTCTCTATAAAAAGTTAAGCAGTAGCTTTATCAGTATTCTTGTGTACTATGACTGTACAGAACTGTTTTTCTGCGAGTATATGGAAAACAAGCTTAACACCACATACTCTTATGAAAGGAGCATTAATATTTCCTTATGGTTTTACAGAAAAAATTTCTGAATTTAGAAAACTAGAAATCCATTTCCCTGCCTCTTTTGCTTGACAACTGCTACTCTAATATATAGTACTGTAATTGCTCCCCTCCGCTAGATAACAGTCCCCTCCCTAAATTATATATGTTTAAGTATATAGCTTAAGCCTTTCAGCCACTTGGTACACCAAGGTTCTGTCTACAGTCTTCTCTTTTTATTTTTGTCCTCCGTGCACAATACCTCCAAGCAAATACCACTCAAGCCTTTCTGTACCTCAGATCACAGAAGACATTTACATGCAAAACAATCTATAAGAGATGTCCAAAAATTACACTAAAATAGCTGCAGCCTTTTCACCTGCCAATTTAACAGCTTAAACCTTCACTTGTATGACTTTGTGCAGCAACCATTCATACTGCAGGACAATGCTTTAGACAAAAATGGCTTAACTACTTAATATACTATACTGCAAATATTAAGAAAATAATTCAGAGTATCAAGGACAATTTTCAGCGTTACAGAATCTTATTAAACTATGAACAAAGTTTAGCCTTCTCTCTGGATTTATTCGTATTTCAAAAGCCAATATAAAAAGAAAAGCGTTATATACGTACCAGTCCAGTCACTCCTGCAGACTATAATTTGAGTAGTCACTGGGAATTTAGCACTGCAGGATTTTCCAACAATATGCAACATTATATGTTCAGCTGAAAGGGTACTCTAATGCAATATTCAAGCCTGGGTTTTTTTTCCGAGCCTTTGGCAAATGCGGGAACTCCACTGCTTCCAAGTAGCTCAATTCTTTTTATATAAGTGACAGCAGGTAGCTATTTAAGCAGATTGTTTTGTTATATATAAATGCCACTACAGACAAGTCTCTGTATGGTTCTGCTTTACTGTCGTGGCTTGGTTTAACCCAAAACATTAGTCCTGGAAAAAAAGCCTAGTTATACCAATAGCATAATTACATTAAAATATTCACCTGTTTAAGTATGCAAGATCTAGTCAAAGCAAGTATCAATTTCAGCTACTGGGTTTTCAAGCAAAAAGCCTTTGCAAAAGACAATTAAGGCTTCCATCACCCTACCAGAGGTAACAATGAGAAACAAGTCTAAGCCACAGGAGCATTGGTCTATTTTTGACAGTGGTATTTAAGTGTTTATTAAGCTGGTTTTCATCCATTTATTTAGTTGGCTGACATCCATCTGCCACATGTAACGTTTGAAAACGCACAGTTAGCAAGCTGCTAAAATAAGGAATCTGGATAGTGTTTGGTTGCATTTTTTCTGTTAACATAATAGGCAAGAGCTTCTAGAATTTGTCTTGCTGATATACTTCAACTCTGCCTGAAGCAAGGGTGGGAAAAGCTCCCCTGCTAGTATAAAATAGGTCAAGTATGGAAAAATGCCACTGACTTTTTTTTAATAACAGTATTTGCATAAGCAGAAAATAAACTCCCAGTTTTTCACTGATCTCTATCAATATTCAAGCAAAGTTTTACTTTAATTTTTAAAATACAGAAGTTTAATTATTCAGCCAATATAACAGTTCTACAAACTGCATCACAGATGTTGCACAGCTTATGACCAAGATCAATACTAAAAGCTAAAATCTTGCTAGTGACAGTGCTAATACAAATTGGCAATTTTAACATTTCAGCTCAGAAAACCCCACTGATGTATATCATTTATGTAAATATTATTAGATCCAGTCATCATGCTACCGTATTAGTCTCGTTAATAAACCTTCTCACTGTGGGAGTACATCAGCATAAGGTATGAACACAATGAAATCTATATTAAATTTTATAGTAACTTTCCAGAAATATGCTTGTGGCCCATCAAATTCACACTAAAGTTCTGTAGATGTAAAACATTTACTTGTCTTCTTAGCATACCTAATGTGTAAGAATAGTTTTCTTGTTCGATTCCCAAAAATAAATAAGCTTTCAATTGAAAGCATTTATTTTCCTAATTTTCCAAAGCGGAATCTGGGGGGGAAAAAGCTTCAGACTTGTCATCGGTCCACTTCAGTACACAAAAGCATCTCCTGTCCCAGTATTCGTTCAAATCCAAGAGATATTTTCTTCCAGTGAAATATGACTGGAGCACTCATTTTATTTTCAGCAATTCAGTCTGTTTCCATGGCAGCACTGCGGGATTCCTTAGCCACCATGAGTCGCATTAGCTGACTCTGGAATTTCTCGATCTTCTTTACGTCTTGCGCCTGGTCTGTTCTATACAGCAAACACTGTAAGAGAAAGTTGCTTAACATCAGATTTCACTTGAACTGTTTTTATCCTGTTTATAGTTGCAACAAATTTGTGCTTGGAACACACAAAACAAAGTAAATATTTAAACGTTCATTTGTGGCATGTTGTTACCATGAGACAGCACCAACACCTATCTACCTTGTTTTAAAATACACACACATCTGTGTTTACATTTAAGTTTCTCTGAAAGGCTCATGTCTTCCATTTTGAACACAGGAAAGCTTATGATTTATCCTAGTTTCTTCTCTCTCAAAAAAGATGCTAAAACTTGGGGTTTAAAGCTGTCTTTAGAGACACTCCTGTTTGTGTTGTCTAAAAAACAGAAACAGATTTTAAACCTGAAATTACTTTCCTATTCTCTATATTCTGAAAGCAAGTTTATTTTGCCTTTCACAGTCCTTAATGTTACACTGCCAGTGACATAAAATCAGTTCAGCATTTCCCACTGAAGGGGATCCCCTCCCCCAAGCAAGAACTGTTTCTAAGACAGTCCTAAATAAGGAACATTGCATCTGATTAAGATAAAAAGGAACTCCCTCATGTGACAAGCCTGTAAATGCAAAAGGAACAAGAGTAATATGCCAGTGACTTGTCTCAGAAAGACCGCTTAGGTTTTTTGTGGTGTTTTTTTTTTTTTTTCCCCAGACTAAGTAATTCCTTACACCTGTACAGCATGAGTATGACTGTCCAGGCTGATTTAACAATGAAAAAACCCAGAATGCTCCATTCTTCAGTGCTGTCAACACAGCAACTTTTGCCAGCATTAAATTCCTATTTTAATTCAGAGACAAACAGTAGAAAACAGGTCTCTTTTTCCTTCAGCTATATTAGTTCTACAGATTGAGCATCAAGGAAAACGTCCCTTCCTGTCTTTAGGAAAAAAACCAACCAAAACACCAAAACCCAAAATGAAACCAATCCCCTGCCCCCCCACCAGTGTAACAGCTTTCTGTGACTGGAAGCAGGTAAGAAGGCCTGTAACTGAAGAGAGTTCACATTCATGAATCACCTGACTCCAACTTCCCCTATGGAAGATTTCAACTAAATTGCCCTTCACCTCCCCCTGTTATCAGTGCTCCACACTCAACATCTCACCCATGTTAAGCCCTATTATCCTATCAGGAAGTGCCATTATTGGAGTTTCACATCTCTCCCAGGTATTGGAAATACCAATGCCAGACTACTTTTCCTGGAAAAGAAGAAATCTGATTTTTTCCAAGTCTGAAGACAAGAGAAGGGCAGACTACTGTTGCTTACTCTGGACTGCAGAAAAACAGCAACTTGGTTATAACATCACTAGCACCAAGAACCTGCTGCTGGTGTGCAGATCAGCATGCACACGCTGATGCATGCTGACGCATTTCTACCTGCTGCCCACCACCTCGCATCCTAACCCCTCCCACACTTCTAAGTGCCCTCCCAGACCATTTAGAACAAGGGCAATCAATAAGCGCAGCTGCTCCATCTCCTTGTACAGCAACCCATGGAAGGACACTGCCGAATTCCATATTGTGTATACATTCCACAGTTTTTACTGAATGCGTAACTGACACCATAACAGTATTTCAGACAATGGGATCTCTGAACTGCAAGTCAATCTTGTCGTTCAGTCTCATAATCACTCCACTGTCTCATAATCACAAAGAAAGAGCTTAATGTACAGTTGGAAGTTGTCACCACTCTGAGCAAATAAGGACCACTCTCTAGTAAAAACATCTGTTTGAAGATGCTCCTGAAATGCTTCAGTAGAAGCTACCAATGTCATTCCATGAAGTATTTTCAGAGAGTTCAAGATTTTTGTAGTGCTCATTTTCCTTGTTTGCATAGAATCCCAAAATAATTATGTTGGCACCCATAAAGAACACTGAAGTGTTAGAACTTCTCCTGGACTGCACAGAGTTGAACCACAGGTCAATGTCAGTCACAGACACAGCAACTAGGGAAGGCTGAACACAAGTTTTTAGAAAACTGTCAGGCACTCTCAAGGCAATGCCTAAGAGCTCCCAAGTTGACTGACAGCAAAATGCAAGTCCATGAGAGGTACAATAAGCCCTGAAAGGGGAATATATTCTGTACTTACAGCCACATCATCCGTTACTTTGATACAGAGGTTCCCATCACAATGTCGATATTTGAGAACAACCCGCACCTGAAATGACAAACATTTTAAGAATTAACATCTATAGCTAACAATTCTCAGAACACATCTGAAGGAAATCTGCCCAAATTCAGACTACTTTTCATTATAATTACGTACTGCTTCACATTTTCACCACCTCTGTGGCGGTCCTCAGCTCTGGTGGCCACTAATCCAACAGCCAGGATGGTGTGGAAGTTAAGTTCTCAAACCTGGTGTGGAAGTTGAACCATCACACTTCCCTGCTTAACATGTTAAACTGGTACTACAGCAACATCAGACAGCTTAACATTGCTGTATTTACAGTGGTTTTGAACATGCCCAAGGACAGCTGCAGAGACCTCAGTGACAGGTAAGATAAACTACGAGAGTCATGTCAATACAAGACACCCCCTCGCCATTTATCACACTTCAGGAAAACTAACTGGAAGCTTGTGCTTATAAACTTGAAACACTTAAAGAAAAAATAATTCTACATGAAGACTTGGAAGGGATTGAGTGTGGTCGGCTCAACATTACTACTTTTTCTTCTACAGTACCTAAACTATTATGTAAAAGTCGTCATATTTCCAGTCACTACAGTTATTTCAATAGCTGCACTGCAGCCTGCAGACAGATTTGGTGTTCTGATGTTTTTGCAAGCGGAAAGGGAAGATACAGAGAGTAACACTTTCAGAGTAATTAAAATCAGAGGACTGAAGAGAGTTCTTTCAAATTAAATTGCCTTCAAGACTCAAAAAGGCTAAATTTGAAGACTGAAAGCAAGCATTCAACTTCTCGCTAAAACAGTTCCTACTGTAGTCACCTGCCCTGAGCTTTAACCTATGCACAGTCCCTCTGGACTCTCAAATCACCAAAGTTCTCAAAGCCACAGTGATAAAAATCACATCCTCAGCAACTGACCGAGCATTAAATGCTTCCTCCTGAATGCAGAGCTGGCCACAGGGACTTTGTATCTATTGTTTCTAGCCTCAGCTAGCATCAGTAACTAGAAACAAAGCAAGGTGTCCTTCTGAGAACATTCTGAACTCGCACCATAAACAGGTCTTTGTTGTACAGAGTCACCTGTGCTAACAGTCAACAACCTCCTTGACTACAAAATATATTTTGAAATTCCTGCTCCAAGATGGATCTCATGACAGATTTACCCTTCTTGTTTAACAAACAGTCATCTTCCAACCACAACAGCTATGTAACAGTACATCTCTCGACTGAGCAGGCCCAAAAGCACAGGAAAGGCTGCCACAAGCAGCAGGCATAGACTCAATAGATAACTAGCTCCACAAAAGGCAAGACCACTCACCACCTAGCCTCACCAGCCCACAAAGAACGCACATCCATCTCCCACAATTCTTATTCTTCCTTCAGTTTCTGGACAAGCCCAGTTACATACAAAAGTTCCTCAAGCTAGTTCTCTGGCAAATTAGAAGGAGGGTACTTGTGTTGCGACTCTGACGCCCATATAAACTCCTTCATAAATAGACGAGTTTATTGCCACGGATAGGAAGAGATTGCCTTTGGAGACCCCTTAAGAAAAGGAGAAGAGCATCTCCTGGCTGCACTGACATCCCTCCTCTTTCATTTAATTGAATGTTACACAACATGAGAAGGTAAACCAGGACAATTTTATTATCAGTAGACAGGTGGCAATTGTACATGAAGGGGTCACCTATGCTAATTAAAGGCAGATGTTAAACACTACTTCAGAAGGTTCCTCCACGTCCTGTTTTTGGTGAGGAAAACTAAGCCTTTTTTAATGAAGTTTTCTCAGGCATATGAGCTCCATGTTACCTTCTGTGCTGCTTTTTGGCTGAATTATAATGCTTTTTCTGAAAACTGAAATTACTTTTAACATTTGCACAAACTATACTCCTGAAAAAAACAAAAAACAGTCATGTACCAAGAAGTTAGTTCCTAGAGCAATTACTATTTAGGAAGCAAACACCTTCCAGTCTGAAACATCACTGCAGGCAACAATGCAACGTAAGAGCTAATGAACGCTTTCTTTTAATTTTTTAGGACGACAAATGATGCAGTCTCAGACGTTGTAGACTCATAAAATAAACAAATTGTTGATACACTCTTTGTTCAGCAGAACTCTCAAATCCCCGTTTCTAATGCACAGGTACACTGTAAAGAAACACAACGTCTCTGAAGTTCGGTTCTCCAGGTTCGCACCTGTGGCTGGTAACAACACCCGAAACACCATCCCCTATGGACGTTTTTGGGACATTAAATGAGAATTTCCTCCTGCTCCGTGGGAAAACCAGGCCAGGTGCGACAGCAGCGAGTAACCCCCTTCCCTGCTGCTGCTTCTTGCCTCCCCCGTGCAGGCCACTGCAACTACGCCTCGAAAAACCCTTCCAACCGGTTACCGCCGGCCGCCCCCGCCGGTTCGGCAGCGCTGCTCCCGGCGCCTGCGGCACAGCTACCGTCCCCGGGAGACGCCTCGGCGGGCTCCGGCGAGGGCGGCCCGCCGGGTCTCAGAGGACCGTCTGCCTCCCCGGGCGGCCAGAGGACACGGAGCGAAGGCGCCGGAGCCGCCAAGCCGCCTCCGCACGGCGCCCACCGCCTCACGCCACAGCCGCTCCTCCCCGGGCCTACCGCGGGCGGCGGGAGCCTCTCCGTCCCGCCCGCCCGGCCTCTCGGCTCGGCCTGCCCGGCTCCCACCCCACCTTCATGGGGTCGGCGAGGTAGAGCTTCTCTGCAGCTCGCGTGAACTCCTCCCAGGCCTGGTAGTGCGGCATGGCGGGACCAGGCCGGGCCGCACCGGCGCGGCGTGCTCCTCCCGCCGCCGGCAAGATGGCGCTGAAGGCGGGCGGGCGTCACTGCAAGCCGACACCTCCCATTGGTCGGCGGGAAACTGTCGCCCAATCGCGAAGCGCATGACTCGGAGATTCCGGGCCCGCCGGCGGAGCTCGGCCGACGGGCCCAGAGAGGGCAGCCCGGCGGGCGGCGCGGTCGCCACAGCGACCCCTCCAGGCGCGGCGGGATGCCGGCACGCCCCGCCCCGCCCATCGGGGGCTGCGCCGCCGCATCGGAGCGGTGCGGGCTGCCCGCCCGCCGGCCGGCCGGCCGGGGGTCGCGGGTTCGAGTCCCGCCGCCGCCGCCGCCGCCGCCGCCGCGGCGGGGCTGAGGGGCAGCCCGTTCGCCCCGGCGGCTAGGCCCTCCGCGGGACCGGCACCTGCGGGCCTCTGCCGGGCCAGGTGCGGGCCGTCTCCGCGTCAGTCTCCCACCCTGAGGCCCACGGGTGGTGGTTTGGGGCCGCGGGTGAGCCAGCGTGGGGGCGAGGGGCCTGGCCAGGAGGTCCCGGCGGGAGGCGAGGCCAAGGCCGCGGGTCAGCCCTGGCCAGACGGGCAAGCGGGCCCCAGCATGAGGTTAGCTCGGCCGGCTTTTACAGCTGAATCTAGTCCAGGTTTTCCCTGGCTGGACGGTCCTTTGTTAAGGGGGAGGTTGTCTCCATGTTGAACAAAAAGGATCATTTAGGAGCAGCTCACTGGTTTCTCTGGGCCGCCGGGGCAGCCGCGGTCATTTCGGAGGGGTGCTGAGGCAGGGCTCGGCACTGGAAGTAAAGCTGCTGGTTTCAGAGGGAGACTGAAAGTTATAAAAAAGATCTTGGGGAACCCTGTTTTTCAAATATAGATGTGTGTGTGTAAAGCATTTACATAAAACTGACTAAAATTAATTTCAAAAGAGAAATGAGAGAGGGAAAAAGAATCCACGATTTCTCCTGTTAGGTTTTAAAATCCCATTTCCTGACGTGACCTGTGATTTCTGTTCCTTAATTACACAAAGGTTGGAGCCAGCCCACAGTGCTTAGCTCTGTGTTACACGGCTTGTGTAACTGCTGCGATTACAATAAACATAAAAATTGCAGTCCTCTGTTCTCTATTTCATGGGGACGCACTGAAAACCCAGAAGCTCCTGATAATGACTCACAACTTCAAGTTAGTTTTACTGAACAGTGTGGCCAAACAAATAAACTGGAAAGTTTAGGGCAGATCCGCATGTAAGGGGACAAATTATGCGGGCCATTCTAGTCTCCACTAGCAACATGGGGAAATACTCGCTGTATTTTTTTTGACCACAAAAGGCACAATAGGCGCAAAGGAGAATGAAGAAACATGGCATAGAAATAAAACGGTGGATGGGAGGTAAGGGGAGAAAAACTAGAATGAATTTCCCTGAGTCAGTAAAGCAGAAAATAATTGTTACTGTGGGGATCAACTCTGAAAAAGTCTGCAGTGATTAGACTGCCAAACTTTAATAAATTGCAACTCGTGGGTGTTATGTGGTCTAAACAATTCTGCTAAAGGGCTTTTCACCAATGAGTGGAGGCTATGAATAGTGGAAAGACTTAAGACTTCATTTTTTTCTTTCCAGAACTGCTCACAGAGTTTAGATGCTGCTGTGTCAGAGAATCCAGCTTCAGAAACATAAGAGTTGTCTTTCAGAGAGTCTGATAATCAACAGCTCTGATTAAAGGTGATAGATGTATTGACAGAGCCTAATGCAATTATCCCAAACACAGAACCTAACCTGGAGGGAGTGCTTTTCCACTATCTTAGGTTTTGGGTAGCCATTTATAACAGCAGAGTAGAAATCACTTTTGGTAGTGTTTCATAGACACGTAGGGGATGTAAATACAGGAAAATGAAAGGTGTGGGGAGCACAAACCCTGTAACACGCGTAACATTTCACAGAACCATGGCTCACCAAATTTGGATCCAGGTTTTCAAGTGGGACACAGATATTTTCTTTCTGAAGGAGGAGTTCCAATTTTGGGCTGGCCAGTCAGAAGCACCTTAGGGTTGCTTTTCAGAGCATTTTAATTTTGACTCAAATGTTCAGGATCTTTTATGTGTTTTTTCACACAAGAGCTGTCTTAGGAGCTTGCCAAGGGCCAGTCATTAGCCCTGTAATTCACAATTTCTGCAGCTGAGCTAATGCAACAGAGCAAGATTAGAAAACAAACCCATTTTGGTATTTCTTTTTCCTTAACCCAGATGATTTCTGTGATCCCGTTTAGGATGCAGCTTCTAAAACTATTATATATGCACAAATTTGGAGGTGACGAATTGCAGCAGCCAGGGCAAAGAACAGAGAGAAGGATTTCATAATTGGCCTTACCTCTGAAGAAAATGTGATGTGTCACTATGACACTTATATACAGCCTGATACACAATTCTGCATAGCGTGTTCCTGGCTGCAGATCTTAAGGATTTAATCTTCCCTGCCACCACCACCACCTATGGCCCCACGGTTGTGCTGGCACAGCTGTTTGTAACTCTGCGCTGGGGATCAAACCAATGCTTGGATTGAAAGCAGCACCGTTTTTAGTAACACATTTTTTTAACTGAGATCAGTTCTTTTTTCCAGTTTACTGTGTGGCCTTACGTACTGTTGTGCTGACACAGCTGTTGAAAATGTACCTTTTTTGGTGGCAAGACAGGATATGGGAATTTCTACTGTTTTTGCTGGCTTGCCACCAAAAATGGGGGGCTGTATGTGAAACCACCCCCCCCAGCAACCCTGAGAGCAAGGCAAGTTGCTGAAATCTCAGCAATTAAAAAGAGAAGCTATTTCTGAGCCTCAGGGAATGTCTGATACCTATAGTTAGTGTGCTGCTTCACTCTGTTGTTCTCCTCTTGCCTGGAGAACAGAACATTTTCTTGACATGTTTTGAAAAGTAACTTAGACCACTGCAGTTACTCAGCTGTAAGTTGTATTTGATGTATGTCCAAAACTGTATTTTTCAAGTGAGTTCCAGTGAATGCAGTAATAGTAGAAATCTTTCAATGGGCTTTTTGTTTAGTGAAATAAAATGAACAGTTGTTTATCACTGTGTGGAGTGTTTGGTATGCAGCCAACAATAATTTAGTAGTTAGTAAGAATTCTGCTAAAACATACATACTTGTCTTGCTTTCTTTTCTTGAGTTCCTGCTTTCTTCCATACAAGAAATCATTCCAGTGGTCTTAACGGCCATTCCATCACTCGTAAATGAAATCTGGAATGCTATAAAACCTCATTTACCCTTTCCTCAGTCTCTCCTTGTATATCCCTGCTATATTTCCTAGACCACCTTAGATAATGTCTTTTTTAGCTTAGATTTAAGGCCATTAAAAGCTCTGAAGCAATAACGTAAGTACTTGTGTGATGAAGATTTTTCATGCGGTTTTTCCTCAGGCCTTTCCCCCTCATCCAACCTGTATGTACATGATTAATGATCTCTCTTTGATCAAGCTTCTACATGCATTGCCACTGCAAGTTCTGCTTCGTATAGTTATGTTCAGGCATCTGGATTGCACATGGTAATTTCTTTATTTTTTTATCTAGTGTCTTCCTTTGCATAAATGACAAACTGAAAGAAAATAGTAGAAAAAGACCTTGCATTATATCTTAAAATATCATCCACAGAGATCTTGAGTTCTTGCGACTCCTGCAAAGTTCATGGAAGTTGCAGCTGCTCAGCATAACTCAGGGTTAGATATTTGGTTTCCTGTTCTTCACATTAATGCTTTTATTCAATCTAAAGCAGGTGCCATATTCTTATTTGCAAATGTATTTCTCTTTTGTGGATAAGGAATTCAGGTAAGAGTATTAAATTCATTAAAATAGTTATCTGTCACCGTGACATACTACTGGTGAGTAAAACAAGCTGGGCTTTCCACCTAAAAGAAGCTTTGTATAGAACACTGTGCATTATCATGCTAAATTATGGATTTGATGGGAAACAATACGACAAACTCTGATCTCAGTTATGCTGCTGTAAATCCAGAGTAATTCCATTTATTTCAGTGGATTTTTTTTTTTTTTTTTTTTTTTTTGGTATCTGTAACAGTTTAATTAAGAGGAGACTTTGGTGCTGAGATGATAATCCTGTTCTTGGACCAGGAGCAACATAAAGTCAGCACAGTTATACAGGTCTAAAAGAGTGTTAATGAGGAGTTAGTTACAAGGCAATTATTGCTGCCAGGAATGCTTACAGCTTAAAGAAGGAGATACAGTCACTTCTTTCAAAATAGCTTCAACCCAGCCCTCAGTAAAGTTAAGGAGAAGGCATGGGCATGGTGATTATACATTCCATTCTTGTGTGTGTATGGTCTAAAACAGCTTGGGATTTGTACTGATGCAAACTTCAATCACACAGGGTTATTTTTTTCTTTGAAAGGGCATTTATGTGCATAAGGATGCAGATAGAACTTGAGTACAGTAGGATCTGAGGTCTTTGACATTTCACTGGCTTCTGAATCTCAGTACCCATGAGAACTGAGTCTGCAGTCAGAAGCAGTTTGTGCTCCTGGATGGGTTATAACATGCCAAACTGAGCCACAGGTTTTCACTCCACAGCTCCTGAAGGAGCACGAAACATACTGCTTTCTATGGCTTTTATGTTTTAAACAGCTTGGCTAATGGTTTTGCCAGGCTGAGCCATAGATAGTTAATTATATCAATGCCAATTTTCTACTTCTTTTTCACACAAGCATCTTATCCAGTGATTCAGACTCATACTGTCCTAACAGGGTAATTAAATATTGGTGTGACTTGGTTGTTAAAATACAGTTCATGATAATTAAAGCTGTATGGGGACAGCAGGATTCTGGGGCCCTGTCCCGGTGCCTGTCCCAGCCAAGTCACAACTTCAGGTCGGGATGAGACCTGGGTGCCTGCTATTCTCCTCCCTCCTTTTCTCCGGTGCCCTTGTTCCTGTGAAAGGAAACACACTCCAAACACGTCCCTGATCGGGGCCACTGGGGAGCCTGCAGCCTTGGGCACACCGCGATCCACACTTGCCATACATTTTAGCCGTAACATTTCCCACGGCTGCATGGTTTCCCAGTTTGCTTTAACCACTAGAACCGCCCCCCCCCCCCCCCCCCGTCATTTAATATGGACTAATTTAATCTTACTGTATGTTAGGGAGTTTATATATGTGCATGTCAATAACCATTACACTAGCAAGAGAGCTGTCCCTATGTATGGCCGTGTTGCCAGCCTGGCCTTAATAGAAACTGCCCTTTCATTTTTGGATGCTGTTCTGACAGTGTTCTTGTTAAGCTGTTTGCTTTTGATAGCTAGAAAGATGCACCTCTTCCTGTTAACTGGTCAGTTTAGTCCCTTCAGCATAATAACATATTCAAATTAATGTGCTGTCATGCAAGAGACGTATGTTAGAGAGCAGACTCTATGCTGTCACAACATTGACTGTTGAGATTTGAGAATGAAATAGCAGTCTTCGTGATGGCCTTCAGGGAAAAGAAGAACACATCTGGTAGCCAGCTCATGAACCGGGATTTGAAGCACTCTGGAAGCAGACAGACACTCTTAGCATTAACTACTCATAGATTTTGTATCACCATTATGTGAAGTTTCTGAGCATGCTTAAGATGCGGTTAGATCATCTGCTGGCACACACTGGAAGTGCATTGATTTCTTACATTAATCTTTAAATAGAAAAGCTTTTTATTTGATAGGCGTGACTTAAGGCTGGTTTACCTGTGCTATTCATGCTGCCCTGGCTGACGTAATTGAAGAGTATAAACCATCAGAAGGGGCAAGTGAGATTAGATGCTTATAGTGATGCCTTCCCAAGTCCTCTGGAGCAGTGTAACTGCATCTGGGCTGGAAGGGCTTTCGGTACTTTTAACTAAGTCAGCTTCTAACTCTAAGCTACGTCTCAGCCCAAATCAGATGGAAATTACCTCCTTTTCAGTTCAGCCTGCAGAAAGGAAGACATGAGCAGCTCCTAGTCTGCTGTAATGCTGAAGTTTGAACCTTCCTGGCAGGTGAACCCTGCCAACTTGCTGAAGTGAAAGAGTAACACACTTCCCCTACCCCCTGTGCTGTTGTGAGAGCAGCAACAGGCAGCTGGTGGGAAACAGTAACTTCTGCTGTTTGCAAAGTCAATTCATGCCCGTCCCTAAAGTTGCGCAGTCTCATTTGAGTGGACTCTTGATTTAGCTGTGTCAGTAAAAGAGTCTGGTAGTCCCAGCCACTTGTCGTTGCCTTTTCCCAGGAATTAATGCCCTCTCATGATGTGTTTGCAGAGATGCTTGTGTGAGTGCCCCTTAACCCACTTCAATCAAACTGGGTTAGCAAAAACCTCCTACTTAATCCATTTAAGCTAAGTCTGGCTCAGGTTGACCAAAGTAGGTTAGGGGGTGTCCACACGAGCCACTCTGCAGGCAGATCTGAAGAGGTGGTATTTTCCACAAGAAGAAGTAGGACGGGCTGAGCAGGGGGAGTGGGTGTGAATCAGCAACTTCTCCCATCCCCTCAGCTGCAGGCAGAAGAGGACGCCCGCCGCTGCCCCGCACTTCGTGCACGCACAGGCGTGTTGGGCAGCTCAGCTGGCAGGCGGAACTTGGGAAGCCACAGCGATGCAGCTGTTTTCCCATATACCCCTTTCTGTAGTTGCAACAGTAGAAACACTTTGTGCAGAGCAGCTGTTGCCGAGAATGCCCAGCAGACGAAAGCCTCTGCAGGCTCCTCAAGCTCTCCTGTTTGAGCGTTTGTCCTTGGTCAAGAGTTGGTGCAGGTAGAGGTCCAAATTATGGTCAAATGAGTGTCAAAGTGGATTCTCGGCATTTGCATTGCCAATTCCTGAGTCAACCGCAAGCACCCACGTTCGTTTGATGTCTACAGTATGGCAGCTTTCTATAAAAGATGTCGATACAGAGCTTGGGTAGCTATCGGGCTCGCAGGCCCACATAAAGCATACGTAAGAGCTGGGATCGGTGCTGGGAAGGGCTTCCTTACTTCCAACACTGTGCTGCTGTAACAGTCCTTGTCACGGGGGTTGCAAGTATTTAGCTGTCCCTTTGGTTGGCTTGAGCCTGCAGAGAAGTTTTAACCTCAAATCTGTAGGTTTAGCATTTTCATAAGATTTGGAGTACATTAAAAATATGAAGGGTGATCTAGGTAGTATGTAGGTGTGGGGGCAGGGAGAATATCTGTATAAATTACATGCCAGGGCTGTGACTTTATGTTGAAGGGATAACTACTAACAAGATTTCAAATGTGTCCTAACAATTGCATTCTTGCTGAGGTATTTTTCTCTCTCCATTACCAATTTTAACTGATCTCATTATTTTTTGTAGTAAGTCAAAGGTCGAAGCGATCTTGCTATTTCAGGAATAAATGACAAAGTTCTCCCCTCTCTCAGATGAGGCAGAAGTTTAGAGGTCACATAGATACCAGAAACACACATGCAAGGGATGTGAATGAAGGAGGAAATATTCACCGCTCTCATCATTTTAGGGCCTAGAGAAAGATGAGGGGCCTTCAGGCAATTCCCAGCCTGATGCTGACCCTCCTTCCTTGTCTCCCTGTCTCTCACCCACTCCTGGATGGGAGGGAGAGGAACTGGGAACAGTAGCTGCATGTTTTCTGAGGAATCTCTGTACCAGATCTCTATTTATAAGGATTCAGCCAATCTGTGTCCCCCTTATGCAGCACAAAGAGATGAGGCAGGGCAGTGCATCTGCTCATACATATTTCAAATCCCTTTTTTTTTGTCCTTAGGGTTGTTTTCACTTTTATTTTAAAACAGTTAGGGTAAATCTGGCTGCCCTAAAGCTAGCTCCTCTTCTATATAGTTTACTCTTGTTGATTTAAAAACAAGAATCATGAGAAAGATTTGCCAGCATAGTATTTGCTATGCAAAATTTACATGCAGCTGCTTTGAACTAAATTCCCAGCAGAAGTGAAAGGATTTTGAGGCTTCCAGATCTTAGCAGACTACTGGTTTTTGCAGACAGAAATCTGTACGATATGTACTTCTCCAGAGATCCCTCCCAGCCAGCTAGGACTGTACTATCCTTCCCCTACCCCACTGCGACATATTATCAGCTTTTGGGAGGGGATCCTTCTGGACCTAGAAAGTTAATTAGCTCTGCTTGCGAATGCCTGCCACTGAAGTGACTGATTGCTTTTTGGAGGGAAGGAAAACTCTTGTCTCTAGAGTTGAAAAGAGCAAAACCATGCAAATTCGTGTAAATCTTCATGCTTATTTCTCTTCTGTGGGGCAACACTCTTCTCCATATGTGGGGAAAATTTTCCAGCAGTTCTATTTTGGTTTCTGGAGTTGTAGGTTGAATCATAAATCTAGTCTTATAGATCGAGAATATGATCAGGAGTGTTTGAAGGCTGTTTGCAAATCAAATGCTGATAATTTCAAGTAAGATAGTCTTGCCCTGCCTGACTCCAGCCTGACCAGTTTCACAGAAGCTGAGAATCCGTTGACACTGATAGTTTTTTTGGGTAATGAAACCATGATCTAATCCAGGGCCAAAGCGGTAAACAAGTGGTTTGCTGTTTAGACATGTAAGGCAACTAATGTAATTAAGGTAATGCAGGCCACTTACAGCTGAGGTGAAGATGTCTCCTGTGTTGACACAGGGACCTCCTCACTCCTCCGTGGCAATGCTAACTTCAGCAAGTGGACGCTTTTCTCCTTAGGAGCAGGATCAATTTGATGCCCCATAAATCTTAGTAGGTATTCTGTTCATTCCTCAGACAAGTATCATGAGGGTTAATTATTTCTCTGCTCTGACTCAGACAGTGATTTTGTGCCAGAGGATTCTGGCAGTAAGTATAATCCCAGTGATACCCTCAGTGAGGAAACCATTGTTAACGATGTTGATGAGGAAGTGCTAATGGAAGCTGAACCAGAGCCTGATATAGAAATTGAGAGACCTAAGGCAAACAAAGGAAAGAGGTTGGAAACCTGGCTGTTTTCAGCCTCCTGCAGCAGATCTTACGAAAAATAACTCTTTGTCTTCTTCCCCCTTCCCCCCTCCCCGTCCAAACGCAGGCTGCAGAATGGATCTCCTGAGGCTGAGCTGTGCTAGAGGGAGGGAGGAGATTTGCTGCTGAAGTGCTGGTGCCGATCGTCGTTCCCCTGGGAAGACGTGCAGCAAGGAACAGGTTTCAAATAGAGTGTGTCTTCAGCAAAATCGGGCTGCCAGATGGGGCCTGAGGCCCTCGCTCTGCCCAGGCTCCAGAAAGGCATCGCTCCAGAGCCAGTCAGCACTGTGAATTATGAATACGTTGGCCATGTCACTCTATTTAGGACCTGTACTCTGGAGTTAGATGTTGCATGAATAAAACATATTTTCCATACTGTTTTTCTCTATCAGTATTTTATAAAGTCGTGATGAGAGACCAGTGATATCTATCTGCTGTGTAACCGTGCTGTGAGGGGCAGAAGCGTTCCCTGTGCCAGCACACAGAGCCCTTAAGAAGTTTCCCTTGTCCCAAAGAGATTATCTTCCTCTCCTAGTCTCGTGTGGTTTCCAAGGCCCAGTTTAAACACATACAATGACATAGGATAGATAGCTATTTTCCATACATGGCATTGGTTGTTCAGCAGGAAGCATTCATTGCTTTAAGACAGTACTGAAAGGGATTCTCTTCTGCACTCCAAAAGAGAAGCAGGCAGGATTATCTTGGGTCACATCTTTCTTCTATTAGTCAAATGGTGAAACCAGACATCTGAGTTGTTTCAGTCTGTGACCTTACCCTGTGCTTCCTGACAGATCTCACAGCTTTTCTCTTGTCCCTAGTTTATATGCAGGATTCTTCAGTCCCCCTGGCAATCTGCATTCTTTCTTGAGCTTTTTCCTGGTATCTTGGGCCCTTGGGAGATCACAGCCTTGCCTTGGTTTCTATGTGGCTGCATAGCTAACCACTCCAGTAATTCACTGCCTTAGTCTGGATCCCTCCGCTGAACAGGCTTAAAGGTATTCATGGCCTTCTCCAATGTTTCTTGATGCTATTCAACCTATACAGTGTTCTTTCAACTTGCATTCTTCCCGGATGCCTCCAGAAGCAGAACAGCAGGCTTCAACGTTTCCTGACACTGTGGCCCTTTATAGCAACCAGCAGTTTACACATTTGTCATTCAACTCACAGTCTGCTTCACTGTTCCTGGCATCTTAGGGTTGCTCTCTTTCATTCCCTAACATGCTATAGCCTTCTTCAGACTCAGCAGCTGCTCCAAGAAGGTTCCTAAGGCTGGGGAGCTTTTTGCTGAAAACATTTTTCAGATTCTCTCTCATGCTCTCTAGCAATGAATTTTCTTCTATTTTGTGATATAATATGGTTTTCCTTGGCATATTTCTAATTGCTTCTTCATTTACCTTTATTGGTCCCTGATCTCCAGCAGCATGTGTTATTCCCCATAAAATCCGGACACTCTGTGACTTTATTATTTCAAACATACTTGTAGCTATACCCAGTGGTTGTAGCCCTTCTTGATGCAGTTGCATTCAGTAACATTCCCTTGTGTTAGCTGACTGTCTTTTGTGTCCCCAGCAATTCTCAGCCTTCTCTGGTTTTCATCGTCATCCTGAGGCTTGCATCTCATAGAATGGTGAGGCTTTCTCAGCAAGCTCTGTCAGGATGATGTCTCCTCTGGTTTTCTGTATCACCCTGGGACCTTTCTTGACATACATATCTTATTCAACTTCCCTTATGTCCCACAGCACTACACAGGCTTTTCCTACATCCTCAGCAACTTTCATGGTACTCTGATGTCCCCTGGCTGTTATCTGGCTCTCTTTGATCTTTCCCAGCTGAATCGCAGCACTCTCTTAATATCCCTCTCTATCTCTGGCTTGCTAATGGTTATTTCCACATTCTTTTTTAAGTTTGACTCAAAACATTTTTGCTCATCTACAAACATTCACAATCATGCAGCCAAAAAGGGCTTCCTGATAAAGTAGCAGTTCAAGCATTCACTTTGTTTTTCTGACAACATTTTTTAAAAGAAAATATGTAGCTGTCTTTCTTAATGAATTCTGAGAACAGGAGATTGTTACAGCATTTGTAGAAATGTATATGAGCAGTCTGAGACTCTTTTACTAATTGACTAAAGTAAGGTAAGGACTATACCATGGTGAGCTTGCCCTGTGCGTAAAGACTCTGCAGAGAGTAAGACTGGCAATGCTCTCAAAAGTCGATCCATAATAGCAGTGCCTTTGCTTCCCTTTAATAAGATGCGTATCACTGTTCAATGCAAATTCACCTAGCAATATTTGTAAAGCACTTGCAATATTTGGGTGATGGGTACTGTGGAATTTTAGACTGTTGCTATTCTTACATTAGACATCTTTACCCATAATGATTAATATGAAAATCCTGAGTTGGATATGATAAAGCAATTTTTACTTGCCTGCAAGCTGGCCTCAAAACCTGTTTGAAGTTTGAAGTTTTCAAACAGAAAGAAGAAACAGATGCTGAAGTTTACAAAGCTGTAGAATTGGCTTCATTCTAATATCACCTCTTTTAAAAATACACGAGCACGCAAGTTACATTTCTTATTAGCTATTCATGTCATAGCATCATCATCATCAGACTCATCTCTGCTGGTATAATGTAAGCCAACTGCATCCTTTCTATGTGGATATCATTACAGAGTGAATATTTCTTCATAAAAATTCCAACTCTCAAGCATGTTTGTATACTTTGACTCTCTCCTTGTCCCCAGTGCTTTGACTGCAGTAAGAATCCTGTTCCTGTCATTTGTCTTGTGCAAACATGCGCACTCGTTCCTGGTTTCCACTTACAAAGATTACAAAAAAATCCACGTGATATAAATCATACAGCAGTGCATTACAGTTTTATTTAGTTCCTTAGTCAACCATGCTTTTAGTTATACCCAGCACTAGATGCCATGTTTAACTGTGCAAGGGCTACATGCTTATGTGCTTACTTTATTTCCTTTACTGCTGAAGTTCTAAAGCATTCAACAGCACTTTAAATATGGATTTATTACTGCTTACATACCACTGAACTGCAGGGGAGGGAGGATAAAAATGTTACCGACTACAGTGGGGTCAATTTCTTTTTGCATGAAAGGACTGTTCAGCAGAAGGGGAAGAAGCTGAACCTGGTGCCAGCTATTTTTGCACTAGCCAAGTCCTGTCATCAAAACTGCACAGGGGCTGTGCTAACTTAACTCTGCAGTAGGGTAAGGTTAACTTAAAATTCCAGATGTACGCTTCCACAGACCCCTGGTCCTTCCCTTGCCCTCTCTTTGCTTTGCTCCCTGCAGCCCCTTCTGGGACAAGTGCAGAAGCCATCTCAGCCAGGTGGACATCATCAGGTGAAGTCTGTGATGGTTGTGACTGCTCTGGAGAACTTAATTCAGCAAGTGATCCAAGTTCAGTCATGGCCTGACTGGGTATACATTTTTTTTTTAACATGAAAGCTGAGCTGGACCTGGCAGCTTTTAAAACCTGGAAAATTTGAGGTGAAAGGAAAACCAAAAAATATTGAATGTAGCCTATATTACTTTTGCATCAGATAGATGTTTCTTTTATTGTTTTTCCTTAATAGGAATTTCCCTGGCATGAAGGATTCCCCTGTGGGTGCAGGGTGGGCACGACTGCCTTCTTTCCAGATATAGGCTGTCATCATGGAGGCTGGAGAATAACCATAGAAGAATTTAGGCTCAAATGGACCTCCAGAGGTAATTTGGTCCAACCTCCATTCCAAGCAGGGCCAAGCAGATGAGGCTGCTCTCTGATAATCCTTCTCTGATAGATGGCCCATGGCAAAAGTAAAGCCTTCAAGTTTAGATTAGAAAAGCATTTCTTAAACTTCTTGTGAGCCTCTCCTGAATCGTTTGTCTTCCCAAGATTTTCCTGAGTGCAGCACTTCTGCCCAGACTAGGGAACAGCTAACTTCCGCTAACTGATAGCAACAGCTCAAATTCCTCCAAGGTGAGGGAGTGAGAATTGATTATAATTTACTCGTTTGAAGTATGAAGATCCATTTCTTTGCCGTGGAAGAACTGCACTGCAGTGAGCAGTTAGATGAGCTTGCATAAGTACTTGCAGCCAGTTCTCATGCCCATATTCTGCAGGAAATGAGCAGCATCTAGTAAGTAGATTAATTGCTGTTCTCTATCTTGTTTTTTATGATAAATTTTTTTTCTTTCTGTAATTTACCTAAATTTATGGGTCATACTTCTTAGTTAAGAAGGAAAATATTTTTTCTCTCTCTTAAATGTTTCAGACTCCTTGTGATTCTGTTTGAATCCTTTTTCATTGGAAAGGATACTCTGAGCTGTCTTTGGCCTAGCACTGGATAAGTACCAGAATCGGAGAACTCCTGGTTAACAAGCAGATTGAACACGGGCATTGCAAAATTAAATTTTCTATTGCTTTTGCTTTGTAGTTTGCTTCATGGTTGATGTAGCGGCATTGCCTCTAGCAATGCTCATTCTCTCTTTAGCCTCTGTATTGATATTTCTCCCAATAAGTGAGAAATCTATTTTTGTGAGCATCTTGTGACAACCGGCTCAAGTGACATAAGCCACTGAACAGCTATTGAACATATCTAGGCTAGATTCAGAATAGTAAATTAGAGGGAGAAGTCTCCACATTCAAATAGCAACAACAGATTAATCTGGACCAAATTTGTGTCCTTCAGCTTCTACTTTGTGTGACAACTGTCCACTTAAAATAGCGTTGAAATGAAGAAGAAAGGAAGCTGTGACAGTACTTTCAGTCCCCCTGCGGAAGGTGTTGGTTCACCCCTAATGCATAATGCACAGCCTCTCTGAAATACACATCCCATCAGTTCTCAGTACCTGCAATGTTATAAAGCAGTTCAGAAAGAAAGGGAAGAATAGCTCCTCCAAATGCAGCTAGAGAGAAGTTTGAGAGCGCCCTGGATATAATTGCCTGAGCTGGAGTCCAGCCAGAAGAATGCTGAGCTAAGGAACACTAAAGTTCTGACTCTGCACAAGGGATCCAGACAAATTTAAAAGAAACTGCAATAACAGAAGTGGGATTTGAGCATCTGGGAAGACGTTTGAGAGAGTGAATGAATACAAACTAAGGCCTCTAGGGAGTCTGATAGGAAACAAAAGGAGCAAAATCAAGAACGGAGGAGTGTAGTGGTAATATATGTGGTACTGACTGTCTTATACTCCATCAGTGCTCCCTGGTAAAACTGTATCTTGTACATGATCTAAGAGAACTAACTTCTCTGAGTTCATTTAACCCTCTACCCAAGCCAAACTACATGAACAAGGATGAAAATAAGACAAGTTATCTCTGTTGTGTTCTTAAATAGCGATGAATAAGAACTGAGTCAGACCTGATAAATATTGTAAATCTTTAACGTAACACCAGGTTAATTAGCCACCATTAAAGGAAAGCTTGTGCAGGAAGAAGGACTTCTCCCTGTTGGGCTGCTCCCCAGCTAAGGAGACCTGGTCTCAGCCTAGAAGGATTTTATCTTTAATCCCAAATTCCTTAAAGGGTAGTTATTCTAGCATATTCTAACACTTGGCCACTGTTTCTTGCCAGCACTGGTATCAAACAAGCATTTCAATTTTCCTTCACTCATACTCTTTTACAAAGTCTTCACAACTCCAGAATCAGCAAACTGATATACCCAAAGGAAGGATGATAAGGGGTCTGCTATCGACTACCTTTCATTTTAAGGTCCTATTCTGTTTTTCTTTGTATTTGCTGGGAGCGAAAAGCATACTCAGGCAGTTACCATTGATCAGACGGTGCACAAAGCTTTTCGGTGCTTCTGTACTGTTCTCATTCAGGCACTCTAAATGGTTTATAAGGTTTGTCAAAGAGAAGTGGTTTAAAAAGGAATGCAAATGAAAAAGCAGGGAGCTGATGGATGAGAGCAGGGAAGGTGGTCCAGAAGGCAATGTTAAAAAAAAAGAAAAAAGGAAGAAAAAAAAGGAGGGGCTGGAGGGAAGGTGGAACATGAGGAAATCCAAGTGGGGTAGCGTCCGGGATTTGAAACTCTGCATTCCTCCCACTGGCAGGTTTTTTCTTACTTTCCCTTAGCTCTTTCTTTTTTCACATTCCTTTTCCCCCAGCTCATTTGTTTTATGCCAAGAGGCTTATTTGTCTTTCCTGGCTTATTTGTAGTGCATCTGGATTTAGGCATTCTGATAAATCAGTTCCTCTGAAGACTGTGATCTAAAAATGAATGTTGGGATGGATTTTGAGCTAATTTAAACTGATATACATCTGATGAAGTGAAGTTTAGCCATGTAAAATTCCACTGCTTGAGCAAATGCATAAACAATGAACATTATTCCCCTTCAGTGTGTCAGAAAAAGAAATCGTCTGCTCCTTCCAAAGAGATTATTTTAAATTTGAAACACGTACCTATAAATGTCTGTATTTTGCAGTTTTGAAAATCTAAGCATCGAAATGTATTATTTTAACACATACCACATTTCAAGAGATTGTCTTCTACTAAGCATGTTATTTTTGAGAAGTGGTAAAACTTTCATTAGTTTTATCTGCCTGAATGTATTGGTTTAATTGTGTTTTATCTGTTCCTATAATATCATATGTGCTTACTGCGCTTTAGCAGACAAATGCCAGGGTCAGAGTGCAAGCTCAGACAACAGCCTGCAATTTTCAGCACCCTGCAGGATTCAGTATTTCATTAGTATTTTTTGTTTTTATTTTATTATTAAACACAGAATGAGAGCACCATAGAACTGATTCATCTTGGTCACTGTTCTTATATGAGTGGCTTGGAATTGAAAAAATATATTTTAGAGACAGCTTTGCTTCTGATCTTAGGGAAATCACCAATGGGAATTAGTTAGGCACTGCTACTTAAAAAAAAGGGCAGATAATTAGAATCCAAATTTTAATCATGCTGCCTTTGAAAGCAAAACAAAATCAGTAACAATCTGAAATCACGTCCCTTGCCACTTTTCACTTTCGTCAGAGGATGCCCGATTCCCACTAACGCTAAGAGCATTATTCCATTTTGAGAGATGAGCTCTGGTGAATTTTGCTGCAGCAACTACAGAAGTCGCTGCCCCAGGCTTCCCACCCTGCTGCCCTGCTGGAGGTTATTGCCACCTGAGCAACGTTGGCAGAAAAGAGCACGTCACACTTCAGTTTCTTCTTGGAAAGCCTGGTTGTCTAATTACATTCACCTCAACTGGATTTTAAACTGGATTGGGACCGATTCCGCCAGGGAGGTGGAAGCACAGGCTTCCTGCCGAGCACTTGGTCGTCGGGTGGAAACCTACATTAGAAGGATGGGGCAGCCAAGGGTGGTAGCTCTCGATGCTACCACAGTAATACTCATCTGTCAGTGGTGGGGGAGGCATCAGCTCTCCGGTGTAAGACAACTGCGTGGCAGCAGCAAATTAGGCAAGAAGGAGGTTAGGGACTTGAATAGCAAAATGAACAAAAATACACATGTATAGAAACAAGAAAAGGGCAAAATGCTTTAAGATCCAACCAAGAATTCATATGGTGAGTAAAATGATAATTTATTGGAGAGCTACAACTCGACATCTTTCTTTCCTAACAAATATTTTTCTCTCGCTTCAAGCTACAGTCTGGGTTCTGCTAATTTGCTTCATTAGAAAGGAAAAAACCGAGAGAGAGCCACTGGATGAGTTGGGGCCTTTGCAATGGGAAACGGAAACTTTCAGCTGTGTGTCAGTAGTTGCAATGCTGTCTGGATGGGGTTTGATTGTGTTACCAGCTAATGCAGTTTAGTATCTTCTGTGAAATGGCTCACTGATGTCAGACCAGGTCCTAGTGACAGCTAGTGCTGCTTTGCCACCAACTGGGCAGTCAGAGCAGAAAGGACAGAGGATGAGCAAACAATGGACACCGAGTTATAAAATTGCTTTCAAAACAGCAACAGATAAATCAAGTGAGACAAATATGGGGATAAGCAGAAACAGGTGTGTGCTTTTATATTCATATGCACAAGGGCCAAGTGCCACCACACCAATGGTGCTTAGGCCTTTCATTATCTCTGAAGATATGAGAATTACACACAGAATAAAAGTGCAAGGACATTATGGCCTCCACTGGATCTACCACCTGCCATTAGAGTAAAAAGCTATCATCAGCTTTAAACATTTGGAGTTCAAAGATACAGGCATGCTAGCCCTAACTAACTGCTGTTAGTTCTTGTTCTTTAGGCCAACCAGAGACCCAATGTTTAGACATCTAATTTCTTAATTCATTATTAACCTTAACTCTGACTAGGAGCAAAATACATTTGTCCAGCAAACTGTGTGCAATTGCTCTGGGAACTGCTGAGCTTCTGCCTTTTTGGTGTGCTGTTGAAAATCAAATTATATAGCTTTAGCAACAGAACTATAATTAGGGCCAATGGAAGACTGTGGGTACGATAATATTGTGGATTCTGCAGTTTTTGTCTTGTTGCTCCATAATATGCCAGAACCTGGTAGTTTTATTGCTCCGCAGTGCATTAACACTGTCAGTGAAACATCCCCTGCTTCCTGACGTGAAACTGGCCCTTCTGTGAGCACATTGCCAAGGCTGGCCTCAATTTACAGTAATCTGCAACTGTGCTCCTCCTGGAGCCGATGGCAAAGCTCCTGTTAACTTCCGCGCGAGCTGGGCAGGCCTAGGCAGGGAAAATCGGGATGGATAAGGAAGATGACAGAGCACAGCTGAGGAGAAAGGAAGGCTGGCTATCGTGTTTCATTATGATCTCTCCAGTTATCACTGGATCTCATCCTGATATCACCAGGAGGTTTGTTCATAGATTAAAATTATGTTGTAACTAAAATTTAATCAGTACTTATTTTCCTGTTCTCCATCACACTAAGAAAATCTCTCCTCTAGGCTACTGCCGCTTCTGCCTCTGGGCTCTTTTCCTCCTCAGATCTTCTTCTGCTTTTCCCTTATTCCCCCTGCACATCTTTCTTCCAGCCATTTCCCGATCTTGCCTCTTGGGGGGTTTCATTCTCTCCCCTTGCACCATCCAACTCCCAAAATAATCAGCTGTGGGCAGGCTAATGACTGACTGTGATGTGCCGTTGCTGGCCCTTTCAGCCAGGAGAATACACCTCCTGAGATCATTCTTTCAGGATGTCAGCAAACTCAGGCAAATGTTACAGGACTGATATCATAGTTGGAAGCTGCCCAGAATCAGTTTTTATCAAAAAAATAACAAAAAAAAAAAAAAAATCAAGTTTTAACTCTCGTGACTATAGAGGTGGTCTGAAGACGTAATACAGGTTCAAATAATTACAAAGATAATGCAAGATCCAGGCCCATGCTTCATTCCTTGTGACAGAAGAGGGAAATAAAAATGAAGAAGGAAAAAAAAAGTGAACTAATTGTGGGAAAGAAGCACAGAAAGAGAGGAGGTGGAAAAGAAAACAGGGATAGAGAAATACAGAATGCTCTCATTTTTATAGAAAAAGTGTGAAACAAACAATCAAAAAAGAAATAAAAGCCTAAGAAGTGAAGAAAAAATAAAAGAAGGAGGAGAAGGAGGACTAGCGAGATAAGCTTGGGCTCGGTTGAATTCAATCTGAGCACTGCAGCGAAAAGTTCCAGCTATGGAATTACAGTCCAGATTCTTTAGACTGCAAAGTTGTCCATGAAGAGACTGGCTCTCCTCTGTGCTTACACAACACCCACTGACTTAGGGACTACCACCACATGAATACTTACTAATGCTAATAATAAAAGGTTGAAGTAATTCTTGTGCACCAGATGACTTGGAGGAACCTCTGCATGAGGTGGCAGAAATAGACTGTATGAAAATGGAAGTGGTCAAAGCAGATGAGCAAGGGTTGAGCTCCAATTCTTGTATTCTTTTGTTTCTTATTTTCTGAATGCATCGACATTACAAGTGCCCTTGAAACTAGTTTATATGTGTGTGTGTATATATATATATACACACACACTCACACACACACACATATATAAAAGAATTTCTTAGCTTTTGAAGGAAGGAAAGTTGATGTCCTTTCACGTGTTACCATATTTAGTTCCCTTTGTTTCATTGGAAGGGCTGGAATTCCAGATCCAGGTTGAAGCAGAGGTCCACAGACAGCTCTCACTATGTAGAAGTGTATCATCCTCTGTGCAAGTTGCAAGGAGACAAGGTATTCACTTTTTTAATGGATCTCAGTAGGAAAATAGAAAAATACTGCAAGTCAGAAATGCTGGGTTCTATTCCAGATTCTGGGAGGAACACACCTAGGCACAGAGTCAGCTCTTAACCCAACTGTGAAGTGTTCAGCTCCTAGTCGCTCTAGCTTTTCCTTCTCACAGTCCCAATTTCTCCCCCTCTTACCCTTACCTTTCCCTGTCTCCATCCCTGTTTCTTAGTCTCTTTTCAGCTTCACATTTTAGTCATCACCATTGCCACGTTCCAGCTGCCAGGAGCTCCTTCTCCTAGTCCATGTCCTAGGCTCCCCTGCTTCTAAGCTCCACGGGTCAGTCCCTGGTACTCCAGGTAGCCCCTGGTACCTCAACACAGGGCTGCTCCCCCTGCTCTCCCACCCAGCTCTCTGCCATGCCACACAAGTTTAATCCAAGCCTGTCCGTTCTTGACTGAACGAGTGCAAAGCAATTTTCAGACGTTTGGCCAAACTTGGAGGCTCGTGGTATGAACAGCAAAAGGTGCCTCCTTCATATCAGCATTCATGATCCCTTCCTCCTTCAGAATAAGGATGGGCTAGGATTTCTGCAGAAAAGGATGTGAATGCTTTTAAGGCAAAACGATATCCTTCTTTCTTGCCTGGGTTACTGTGGCTAGAATTATCCAAAAGTATTCAGATGAGGTGGATACCCAGCATGGTAACTTTCAGCCATCACAGTTAGTACTTGCTAATATTGTAATACTGTAATTCAGCTAGAAAACAGTGACTTAAATGGAGAGTGTAAAAACCTCAGCTACAGGAAGCCTTATCTTTATTATCCATAATGTCACAACCTAATTTACAAAATAACTACGTCTACTTTGAAAATTGCAGCCGAAGACCTCGGTTCACCTTGAACACATTTAGAGTCTCTCAGCCTTCCTAAGAGAGGGAATTTGTTACCACGCAGGCACAAATGGAGGCACAGAGGCATCAGAGGGCGGTTTAGGCGTACCACAGGGGAACGGGAGGGAGGAACAGATCCCGGGTTACCCTGAATTCCCATTGTACGCTAAATATCATAATTTTCTTCCCGTGGTGTCAACAGAGTTCATGAATTAACAGTAACTGAAGCATAACGTGTGCATTACAGGTGTGCCAGGAAAGGCAGTCAGCAGCGGGTCTCCTTGTGCTATACACTGGCGAGACACAAACAGTTCTTTTCCCAAAGGCGTTTACGATCCCGGATGCTGTTTGCTGTTGTATCAGTTATGCCAACAGTTAATTAATGCATGACAGAGCCCAACCTACTCAAAGATCCTTATGACTTGCAGGATCGTGGCTTAAGAAATGAAATTAAAAACTAACTCATGACAGCTTTTTGCTGACTTCACCTCACCAGCTTATTTATCATTAGCACATGACCACGGCTGTCACTGATTTACATATGAAACATAAGAGTTTTTTTTCTCGGATCCTGACGTCCCAAGGCTATGTGTGTGTACATAAAATGTATGTAAAAGAGAGGAGCTCTGTTCTCCAAGTGTGAAAAGGAAATTGTTCTAACGTGAGACATACGTCATTGGCATCCCTTTCCCTCTGTTCCCAAACATGGTAAAGAGCAATAAAGCTGTTTGTGGACTATAATGTCACATCACGTAAGAATGCACAGTTCTCATTTTTTTATGCATATATGTATATAACAATCTCAGTGCGGGCATCCAAAGAATTAATGGTTATGAAATACTGAGCAACAGCAATGTATAATAGGTAAATGACACATAGCAAAGGAATCTCCCTTCAAATCAGATAGCACATGAAACCATTCTGGTCTGTGACAGCTACACCACTAGATTTTTTCCATGTTTATCCAAAGTAGCTTAGTAAGCATATCATGCATGCCATTCACTAAGTCTGTGTACCAAAATACAGAGTATGATGACCCTAAGCAATGTCTGCAGTGCTTGTAAGCTTGTCAAAAAGGGGAACTGGCTGATGTTGCTGCTGCTGTAAAGTATTTATTTCAATTAATTTTTGTGAGAGAAGTGACAGAAATAGCTCCCATTCTACTACAGCTATTCAGCTGTTATTTCGGTGGAATTATACCTGTGTAACTTTCTTATAAAAAGAGGTAGGAGTTGTGCACATGTTCTTTGAGCTAATGAGACTTCAGAAAAGGTTGTCAAGAATGGCACAAGGCATATCTATTATTTTCCATTCAGAACCAACCCATTTATCTTTTCTGTTTGCTAAAAAGGGCAATTTCAGGGTTTTTCTGGTGACTGTAAAAAAATGTAATGCTAGATGCAGGCTTCCTTCTGTCCCATATGTCTTAAGTGTACAAAGCTTTTTTTAGAGAATAGCTTTCTTTCAGGGCAAACCAGTTCTTACTAAAAATAATTCTTATGAGATCAGATAAAATGAGAGGAATGTTTCTGGCAGATCCTGGTGCCTTATTTACAAAAAAATAAGGCCAGATCAGCCTAATCCAGGCCTATAATACAAGGAGAGAGCTGAAGAACCTTCCCTGTTCCCCAGGGCGGTGGTTGACAAACCGAGAGCTATTTTGGTGGCTGTGGTCAGAGGATGCAAAGGGCCCGTACAGACTCCTGCCCTAGCCCCTGGGACTGGCCCACAGAGACCGGCACGGCCACACACTGGGGTTTTTGAAAAGGCACAGGGACAATCTGTGTGCCCATCTGGGGACCTGCAACCACAAAGCACATGAGCATCTCTTAGAATAGTGGGACCTACCTAGATACGCATCTGTTTAATTTAAAAAATTCAGGTCTAGCTATGACAGAGCTAGAGATACAGCAAGGACTGGCTACATGCACGGAGGTGATTCTCCCCCCAGCAGGTCTGGAGGTTGCATCCAGTATGAAAGTAAAAACTTTGATGGCTTTTTAGCGCTAACGTCCTTTTGACTTTGAACTTCACAGTTCTGTCTCCTCTTCCTTCACACCAATGTCTTCTCTCAAGCCTTTAGTATTGAACAGTGCCAGACCCCCCCTAATTTCTGGTATTGTGTATTATTTTCAATCTTTTTAGCCCATTATTGAGGTAGACAGCAAGTCCCTGAGGCAGGGGCTTGCATCATCTATTAAAAAAAAATGCTCAGTAATTATTTATGATTCGTTTGTGGGAGAGGATTGCAGCATTTGCGTACATTATTTAATAACAGATATGGACCACAACTGTTAAGCAGACAGAAAGATCCATATTGTCAGGAAGACTGAAGGTGATTTTGCAGATTGCACGTGTTGTCAAAGACCTACGTCAGCAGACAAATTTACTGCATGTGTATGTTCAAATCAAGCCAAAGCATACTAGTTGCCTTTTAGTTGCTTAAATATTTGTTCACACAAAGCATTGTGAATTGCTTATCCACACAGTTACTTGAACTGCATCAAACCAGCTTACATGTAATTATGTGGCCTGGTTTTACATCTAGCTTTCTTTACTCTTCATTTAAGAGCAAAACTGAAAGGTCTGAGAGGGGTTGGGGTCTTTTTCTCCAAATAATGCATTTCCTTATAATGAATTCATTGACTTACTGTGTTAAAAAATTGTCCCTCGATCAGGTTAATTTTATTTTCGAACAGGAAGAAGAATCCCAGGATCCGGTTGTTCATTTATAATTCAGCACTAAGCTAAAGAAACAAGAGCAGAAAATGCATAGTTGTAAATCATGCTAGCAGCCACAGAACAACATAATGCCGAGCAGCCATTTTAGGTCTTCGGTTGCTTTATACCCTTTCCACATAATGAAGCCTGTTAAATGAACCCTTATGGGAATCATTCATGAGGTTTGCATTTTGTACATGAAATTCCAAGTACAAGAGATTAATTTTGTGAAGTAAATGGTCTGTATTCTGTAAAAATTAGTTCAAGGTACCTTTTTTTGGAAAGGCTTCTTGCTTTCTACGTGTAATAATAGTATTATCCTTTTAATAAAACGTAAACCCATTCTCTCTGGAACAAAAAAGAAATAGATTTCAGTGGGATTATTTCAGTCAGAAGGAATAAAGGTGGCAAACACAATTCCTGGTGTATTTTCTTCAGAAGGATTCCTAGATAGTCTATAGCTAGATACATGGACTGGATTCTACCTTCTCCTCTATTACAGAAATCTCTGAAAGAAACAAACTGTTGCTGTTTCATTTCAGTCTTCAAAGTGAAGCCCTAACAGTGCATGGAGTAGAGGTTCTTCCTACTAAACGTGTGTAATCCTAGCCCACTCTTTTCCTAATCCTTTGTTGATGAAATTACCACTCTCTCTCTCTTCCCAAAATTTGCTTGTGGATAGATGTATTATTTTTCTCAATGAGAAATAATGCAGGTGTCCAATCAACCCAAAGTTTGTGCATTCATTATTTCTATTTAAGTCACTTAGAACGGTGCAGATGCCTCTTCTATTTGATGATTTGCTTCCAGAGAAAGATTAGAGAATTAATTAAAATATACAATCTAATTGAATTGGAATCATAAGATTTTGTTTCTAGGAAACAACTTATGAGTACAGATGAGTCTAAAGTTGTGCATTTATATCTAAGTATAGAATGTATCATTTCAAGCCGCTCCACCGAAGTTTCAGTCTGAGGTTAGTTTTCAGACTGCGAGTCTAATTTAGTTTCAGAATGGAGAGTACAGCTTAAGATTCCCAACACCCAGAGACCTGGGTGGGGGCGTAGGGGGGGAAACATGTGATTTTGCTTTCAGTTAATTTTAGATTTATTTCTGTTTATGAGATCAGTTGTCTATTTCTAAAAGTGTTTTCATTTTGGCAGACTCTTCAAATGAAAGGCTTATTTCGAGACATTTCCTGTTGAGTAACTGATGTTGCTGCTGCTGAGAGGTAGAGGAAGACATATACAATGCTGAAGGGAACGTATGGGAGTGTCATGGTAATGACAAGCATGAAACCAAAGACTGCCAAGATCTTTCCTTCCATCATAGAGGAGCTTAACAGGCAGTGCAGAGGGAGAACACAGTATATAGCATCAGCAGATCTATCCCTCCAGCCTTTTGGGTCAGCTCTACTAGCCATGTATTCTGAACATGGATTATGATTTGTGTTTCATGTGATCATAACTTCTAACCCTTCCCTTTTCATGTACAAAGATTCCCAGTCAGCTTTGCAAATGATCTATTTTTGGTGAGCACAGGGATTCTTCATCATTTATTTCCATCGTGCTAAAGACACCAGAAACCAGCAAAGCAGAATTCTGCATGATACTCCCATTTGGATGAAGCCATGGTAAAGTGAGATAGAGGCAAAGATTCTGTCTTTTGAAGTGAATATTCAGAAATCTTGGCATTTTGATGAATTCTGGAAGACCACTGTTCCCAACTAAGCATTCCTTTCTGTCTTTCCCTACTAATGATCACTGCTGTGCAATTACTCTGTGGTTTCTGTACCCATCTAAAATTCTTATCCAATTTCACAGCTGTAATAATAAATTTAACATTAAACAAAGAGTTTCTTTATGTAATAACAGGAGAAGAGACAATGAAGATGCAATACTGGACAGTTAAGATGAATCTTTTTTTAATTGCCTTGTGGATGCTCTGCTTTTACATTTAAGTCCTCTGAATACATTTAGACAAGCCTTTCCCTGGTTCTTACAGTCAGTCAGAACTCCTTCGTACAGTTGCTGTAAGAATGCAGTAGCTGGACAGAAATCATTAAACGAGTGAGGTCAGCATCTCAGGAGAGTACGTCTGCAGAACTTGATAGGTAAAAACTAGGTTATGGAAAGTTCTTAGCTTTTGAGGAAAACCTGTTGTAAAGGATTTAGCAAATGTACATAGTAGGGTATAGGAACAGAAACATATTTGTGGCTGCTGGAGAGCTCTCACAGAAACCAGTAAGATGTGCAAAAGGTGAAAGAGAATTTGAGGGAGAAATGCTTATGAAGCTGAGCAATCTTATGAATTGCAGCTAACAGAATTCTTAGAGGAAGAACAAAAACTGCAAGGCAGTCTCTTATGTGCTTCTTTAATGTAATAAATTAATGCATTTCAAACCACTTTTTCTGTGCAAAGGGAACTTAATTATAGCATAAAATTCAGATGCAATTGATATAAGAGATCTTCATGTAAATGAAAATACGAGCTGCTATGTTTGAAACTGAAGGGAAGAGGAAATGCCCTGTTGTAAGGTCACAGCTTATGTGGGTCAGAGTCTCATCTGATTTGCATGTGCTAAAGGTCCAACTCACACAGAAAGCAACATGCTCAGATGCTTGTGTAGCATATAAACCAGCATTACGTTGTCATGGGTGAGACTGTAATGCAGAGATAATGAGGATAATTTGCTTATTTCTATGAGTTAAAAGATCCATTCCAAAATTTGCCTGAAAATACTACAAATGAAGAGCTTTGTAGAGTAAGTTCCTTGATTGAGCTGTGCTCCAGCAGAGCTCCTATGTCTGAGACCTTCCTCCAGTCCACACCAGGCTGAACTTCCTGAAAAAAT
Organism: Aquila chrysaetos chrysaetos; assembly: GCF_900496995.4. NCBI lineage: Eukaryota > Metazoa > Chordata > Aves > Accipitriformes > Accipitridae > Aquila > Aquila chrysaetos. The sequence continues at coordinate 6,443,926 of NC_044016.1, forward strand.
AATCCACTTTGAGCTTTCCTCAGTGATCCATACATAAGTGGAGGCAAGAACACCTCTTTCTTAGTTAACATAGGAGTGCAACCACTATTTGTTTATTAGGGTGAAATTTCCTACATCTCTGTACAAGTCCCAGTCAAGGATTCAAAAGCAATGCTTTTAGTCTCATTTTGTTCAGGTTTGATGGCATGACTTCTAGTGATGCACTTTGACCTAAAATGATCTGATTCATGTAGGATTCTTTGGGCTAGTTCATCTTCTGTGCTTTAGCTAGCTCCTCTCCCTTCCCAAGCATAGCCTGCAGCAGCTTCCAGCCTGCTTTGAGTTACCACAAGCATAGTCAACCCGAACGGACCATTAGGAACCAGGAATCCCTGCACTTTGGTGGGATGGGGGGCACATCTCCCCTTTCAGCTGTCCTCCAAACACACTATCTATTCCAGATTGTGGAGAAGCACATGAAGTGAACAATGATTTTTGTCACATGAACCTTGTAATGTGTCTTTTTTAAAACTTCTGTTGAGCTTCCATGATGAAGTTAAGAGATGGAAGGGTGATGACTGGCTTTGGTATTACATTTTCTCTGGGATCAGGCTTAGAATAATGGTCTATGAAACACTATTATATGGTATTTCTTTAAAACCCAACAACATTCCCTGCCTTTGTAGATCCATATATATTGTTTTTTTCTCAGGAAAAAATGCTGATTAATTCCTACAGGCTTTTATAATTTTTTTTTCATTATAACCTCACCACCTTTTTGCTAAAATAACACTTCTTTTCCTGCTCTTGTTCTCAGCTGTTGCTTCAAAGGATCACAAAAGGATTTCCCTTGCTGCTGGGTTTTAGGAACAGGCTTGCAGATCTTGCATCGCTTCTCATTCACATCTGCATTTTTCACCCTATCAGTCACCTCTTGTGGAAAGGGACAGGCTTCTCATCTTTCTAGCATTTTTTTGTCTGATCATGTTCTTTTACCATCACATCAGGTCATATTACTGATGATTTTATGAATACACCAACCCTATCAGATGCTAATGGTTATGATTGCTACCAGCTTAGGGTTGTTCTAAACCATGAACAGGTAAGAGATGGAAGGCTTTTTATTTACTTGCAGATATGCCAATATCCTAGTTGTATGGTTGTTTTAATAATAATAATTTCAAACATTACAAAGCTGGCACTTCCCCTCCACCCACTGGTGTAGTCACAGCAGAATGAATGGTTCATTGTTGTAAGAGTCATTTCACTGCACAAGGCAACCCCTATTCACAATAAGAAGGTTAGAAATGTTCAGCCAGTCATGACAATTAAATAAAATGATTGTCTGAGCATCCCTTAGGGTTATAAATCAGTCTGTCTTCACACAGTTGGTGCTACCTGTTTTTTATTATAAATCCACAGAATCTTTCAGAGTGACAACAACCCTTGTAGAAATAGTGTTGTGAAGTATGATTTCCGTTTCCATGTTCAGAAGCAAAGAGCAGTTGGCTGCACCTTGAAGAAAGACATTAGTTTTGTGCACCCAGGACTAGAAATGTTGGAGGGAGCATAGAACAAAGCCACGAAATGGCATTGAGGAGGCTTTTGAGAAACTGAGCTATGGGAACATTGAAAAAGCTTGTTTAGTGACACAGAGCAGTTGATCTTTTACAGATAGCCTATGTCTGAAGAAGCCCATGATAAAATTTACAGCTATTTGGAGGAGAAAAAGACAGGGAAGGTAGAATTTTTCTAAGCATAGTAAGCCTAAGAGAAACAAGGGAAGTTTTACAAAGAAGAGCTTCCTGACAGTGGAATGTATTCCAGATAGTATAAGGTTGTTTTTTAAACAAAACTCTAGAAACGGTCTAGTGAGGAACATTTCTTTATTGGTCTTTTCCTACCTCTATTTATTTATGTTCTCCAGAAGAGCAATGCTTTCTTACTAGCCAGTTAGAAACCCGAGCATTCAGCAAACATTTGAAAAAGGCCATATTCCTATGAAAACCTTTATTTTTTTGTATGTAGACTCTCCAGCAGTACTTCTTAATAAGTGGTATGCTTGGAAAGCAGTCAGTTGACCATAGTACCTAAATTCCTGACTGCACCATGCCAGTCAGTGGCAAACAATCAGTGTGAGTTGTTTAGAAAAAAACCTGTGAAATAGGAAATAGGATGATAGACAGTTTTGTTCTGTCTGAAGCTGGAAGGAGCAGGAGAAAATCCATCACTGTTTATATGGTTGTATTTGTGAAACATGGGAGCTAAACTAACAGGAAGTGGAGAATAAATACTCAGCAGAGAGAGTGATTATTGTTGAGATAGAGATCCCTACTGCTGGAAGTGTGACTTAGAGCCAATTGCAAGGAATTCCTTCTCATTCATTTTATAGAGTATATCTTAATTTTGAAATTGTTGCTAACTAGTTATAGTAATAATAATGGCATGTGTTAGTGTTGTAATCTCTTAAGAGCTCATTTCTTCGCATGTCTTTTTATAGAAACATTAATTCATTTGGCAAACATTTTTGTGATGTTCTTTCTAAAATACTGAAGAAGAATATTTTTGCAACTGCTGCTTTGTATATTTTGGGTCTCATGCATGATTTATCACTTACTAAATTTGAAATCCAAATTATGGAGTTGGCTATAGCTATTGCCAGAAAGCAAAATCTGCAGTGCTGGAAAGGACTAAAGAGGTTATCATCATCTTACAAAGCTTCTACCTTTATTGGAACAATATTTGTATTGTAAGTTACTTCCAGCTTTGCAGTCCACAGGTGCTCACTCACAATAGCAAAAGTGTTGTCATTCATGTATAATCGGGACATTATTTTTACTGCAAGTTATTCCAACTTTGCAGTCAGTGGAAACTAACCAGCTATAGTAAAAGTGTTGTCATTCATCTATAACTGGGACAGTACTTTCATCGTAAGTTATTCCAACTTTGCAGTGAATGGAAACTAACCAGCAATAGTAAGCATGTTGTCAGTCATCTAAAATAGAAGGGAGGAGAAAGGAGAAAGACGGTCAAAAGACAGAACATATTTGCAATGGAGTCAGAGTAGAATATTCCCAGGGTTTCACAACATGGTTTGCAATTGTTTGTGGGTTTTTTGGGTGGGTTTTTTTGTCCGTTAAAGATAAATTGCAAAGCACAAGGTAGCTTTAAATTGGTGAAATTTGGTACGGGCTTCCAACTGAAAGGCTATACCACCTCCTTTGGCATCTGTCTACCTAAACTCGGACAGAATGAAGGGGTATGGCGCAGTGAACATGCTCTGGTAAAGCCAAATCTCTGCCGGTGTTGGGGCCGAGAAGTGAGATGAGCAACTGCTTGCAGAGCTCAATGTGGTTTCAGCTAGAATGTACCAGATAACTAATACCAGCTAACTGAGCTAAGTATTTTAAAGCTAGCTCAGATATGGAAGACTGCAGTATAGACATCCTCTTAGAGCAATAGCTCTTTTAGGCAAGAAGCCTGCCCTTTTTTAATGCTACAAGTGCACTGTAGGCACTTAACAATTATTAATAATAACTAATTAATAATGGCCCAAATCCTTGGCTGTGGTTGAGGAACTTAAAACATAACTCATCTGGAGTTTTAAGAAAAGATGGCTCAAAACAATCTTAACCAAATCTTGGGCCAGCTTTGTGCCTGGACTTTCCTCCAGCATAAGATAAAGCAGCAGAGTACAATTTGTTCTAAGACATTAGCAAGGGAGAGCAAAGAACATAAAGAATAAATTTTATTGGTAATGCATAAAAAGAATGCAGACTGGTGGCAAATAAGACCATTAGGGGATAAGAGTATAAAATTAGATGGAAAGTAAGAGATGAGATTGGTCTATCGCAGTGGTCCTAAATCAACATGTCATCTCAGAAACCAGAAAAGTCAGCAACTGAGTGGAGGTGAATGAAAGACAAGGGTCAAAACAACAATCATAATTTATCTGAGTGTCAGAAAAGCATTTTTACACTTAATACACAATGCATTGATTTACACTTGATAAACAGTATTTACACAAAAAGAGACTTCAGCCCTCACTGAATAGCCTGCAGCACAATACAAATTCTTTTAATGATAAATCTAGGGGGAAAAAACAATCCATTTTTATTCAAGGAATTTTCACTTAAATATTTGAGTCTACTGGGAACAGACTGAAAGACACATACCATACTCCAGACTCACGTCTACAGAGGCTTGTGGTTAGATTTGCTGATGCTATTTGACAGTACGAGGGGCACTATTAGGAACCTTGGTGGAAAGATGCACAGTGGAATGCTTCAGCTGTTGTTTTCATTCCTCTTCAGAGGTGCTTGATGGAAGATCTATGAATTGTTTACTTGTATAACAAGGAGCAGGGTACGCTGGTAGGAAGACCGAGCTTCACATTCAGGAGTCAAAGGACTGTGTTTGATAGCAAGTTTTGCTTCCTTTTCTGGTGATGTTGTTTTGCCTTTTTTACAACAAAACAAAAATATTATTCCATTAGGAAAAGCCCTTGCTGGCGATCGTTGTCGTTATCTGCTGAGTCATGCCAATAACTGTTTATTTTAGCATTCTTAAAGAATTTTAGAGATAGTTTACTCCTCCTCCCTCAGAAGACAGTTGAGAAATACTGCATAATTTCATAAATAAAATAAAGCTAAAGAGTTTTGGTTGAAAGCATTTCCTTTAATGGTCTGCTATGCAACACTTCAGCAGTCGGCTGACTCATGGCAACCTGAAATTGAAAATGACTTGGGGGCAAGGGAAAGAAAGAAGAGGACAGGAAGAATTATACTAGCCAGTATATTTTAACTATCTATATAGTAGTCTGATCCTCATCTTGTTCAGCTAACCATGACCTCATGGAATTGGTTCAGGCGTCAGCTCTGTGTCTGGTCCAGAGCAAAAGATGTATTTATAAATTAGATTAACATAATCAGTGATGAGAATAATATATTAAATTACTTAATTCAATTCTGTTTTGATAATCTTAGATGCTAACAGGAGCACACTGTCAGAGCCATTTTCTTTTAGCCCACCATTTTTGGAAAGCCCTTCACTATAACCAGAGAGAAAGCTCATGCTTTGTTGTTGCAATTCTCTCACTTCTATTGTATAGTAAATTGCATTTTCTTTCTATACTAGTTCTATGGAAAATAATCCAAAGAAGTGAAATAAAAAATCTTTTCCTACATATTCAAAGCCCAAACTCTAGACATATTAAGTAAAAAGAACAATAACCTTCAAAAAACCAAAACCACCAGAAAAAAACCACTTCCCCCCACTCCAGAAACCTCTCCGACTGTATCCTGCATTATGCTATTTACAGATCATCAAAGAAGACCAAAATGATCTTGCATAAGCGCTGCTGTCCTAGGACACTGACTGTAGTGAGACATATGAAGATCTCAGCTACTTTTTCCTCTTAAATACAAACAGACTTTCCAAAGAAACAAAGACTGCAAAGCGGGAGGTTGTTTCAGAGATGATGGGGGAAACCTCACTGTGAGAGGAAGGATTACTCTGCTTTTTGAAGCTTTTGGATTCTCTGAATGTGTCCAGAACATTAGTCATGCATCCTCCTCACGACCCTGTATTAAGGGTGATCCATGCTGATGAGATGCGATGGAGTCGGCTGGGTTTGCTCAGCAGTAGCCTGCCAAGCCTCTTGCATCTGGTTGATACTAAACAGAAACACATTCTCTTCTGGTTTATGCCCGGGTGAGCCATTTCTTTAGCATTCAAAAAGCCTTCATTAGTCGGGTTGTTTGGAGAGGAGGCACACCATACTGCTCAACCTGAGCTGGCTTAGCCTTTGGAAACATCTGAATTCCAGTCCTCAGTTGCAGCTGAGCAGCAGAAAATGCAAAAGGGAGGGATGCAAAGTGGCTTTGGGGTATTCCGAGCTGCTTGGATCTGGAGGAAGGAGGGCATGAACACGGTCCTCGGACACAGATTAGAAGAGCCATTACGTGGCTCTACCTCGTAAATTGTCAAGGGCCTCCGGTTATTAGCGTGACACCACCGGCTACAAGGCTTTCTGCCACATTGTTTTTGTCATTGCCAGAAGAAGGGAGAGAGGTGGGAGGTGATGCGGAGGGCATTAACACCCATGCTGTGCCGCTGGAGGATCCCGTCAGCGAGAAAGATAACGGCAGAATCGCACAAAGTGACTTGGACACATTGAATGATTACAGCTTGAGAACAGGCGGGCCCGCTACAAGAGATTACAGATTTCTCAATGCATAATTCAGTATCATAAACATGTACAAGACACTAACTCATTCTTCTGCTAGACTACTTTAATTTCTTGACAATAACATCGCTAAATTGACCTGGAAAGAAAAAGGCACTCAACATTTATAATTGATTTCTGCCCTACATCATCTTGGCTCCCTTCCTTCTCATGTAACTGCTAATATGAGTTACTGCAGATTTTAGTATTTTGTTACAGATTAATTCAATGGGATTTTTGACTAAGCTAGCGTCCAGAATGACTTTGCACTTGGTGACATCTGCGATGCCAGCATGCAAAATGATTCTTCTGGCATTTTTACAAATTCTATTCTACCACAGAGTATGTCTTGAGAAATCCAGCTATGACCATATCTGATTTGGCTAAGAACACCAAGTAATATAACACAAATAACGATAATAGTTATTTTGCGGGAGTAACAGCTTCTGGCTATTTTCATTCCCTCTCAGGCAGACTTGTAGCCCAGGCATACTTTCAGTGGTTTTTATATACCTGTCACAGTCAAACTTCTTTTAGATCTGACTAATATGACCAAATAGTCCTATCAGAACAGTCACATTATGATCCTGATTTTTTCTGGTATAGAACAACTGGGATCTTGGAACAAAATCCTTCTTCTTCTGTCTCTGCTATTCCTTCTACTGATTTATCTGCTGAAGCCCATCAGATATATATCTTAGATGTATCTATATAGATACAGTTAGATACAGATCTTAACATTTATATTTGGCTGCCTTCAAGATACTTTTCACTGTCAGAATGGCTTCCTCTTCAAACCTTTTATTTGGAGGGTGTTTTGGTGATAGGAAGCCTAGATCTTAGGAAATTCATGATTCCTTAAGAACTGAGGTCCACCATCAGTCATTAAGAGTCCTCAGTATTTGCTGGAAGCAATTAAGGTAAATTTATTTACCAGATTCAGTTGTGTCCCCTTCTTCAGGCTGCGTTTACATTGTTGTCACAAGTACCCACTTAATTTTTAAGAGTATGCTGCTGCTTTTCTTCTGATTACTCATCTGCATTTTGTGATTCACCTCTACTGCAACATTTTCATTGACATCATCCCTCTGCCAGTAAAAACATGTTAGTTTTCTTACTAAACTGTTATTCCTTAGCTCCAGTTTCAGAGCCTGTCCTTTTTCCTGAATTAGTATTTTCTAACAATTGACCATTTTTTTCATTGACTAGCTCCTCTCTCGCTGCGTTACTGACACCATTAATTGACAGTGGATGACCCTGCCTCAGATGCCATACTGATCATGGAAGAGGTTGTCTGCATAGCGTCAAATACCTGGGATTCATGGTAAAAAACATTAAATGTGTGAAACCTAGATCAGAAAAATATAAGGAATATATAAACACTGGTATTTGTTAGGGAAAAATGAAATCAGAGATGCAAAAGCACTAAGATGCCTTAGCGTCACTGGTAAATCGCAAAGATACTTGCTCATCACTGCCGTTAACGGGGCCGAAAGAGAGCGGGTGCTCGGTCCTTGACAGAGATGAGCTGAGCAGGAGCTGGGTTAAAGTTACGCATACCGTGTGCTGGATCCGCCGGGAGTACTAAGAGCAAAACGTAAATCTGTATTTAGCACAGACGTGGGGCTACGGAAAGACGTAAAGCTAAAGTAACATTCCCGTATTCCTGACCACGCGTCTAGGGCCCCGCGCTTCCGAGGGCACAGAGAGGCGACGGAAGAGCCACGCAAACCCCGAGTAATTTACCTGCCGAGCTCACGCAGCGGGCTGCGGGGGTTACGTGTTTTCTTTCCCGCACGCAGACTCCAGTGTTACCACTGCACCGAGCGCGGGTCACTTGGGGGGCACAGACCCCGCCGCAGGGAGCGGAGGGGCCGGGGTGAGGGAGAGGGTGGGGAAGGGTCTGCCGGCGGAGGGCTTCGCCACCGGCCTCGGCCAGCCCGGAGACCCGCGAAGCGCCGAGCTCCGCCGGCCGGGAGCGCAGCCCGCCCCTCGCCCTCCCCGCCGCTCCGGGGCGTCTCCCGGGCGCCGGGTCACGGCACGACTCCCTAGGCGGGGCCCACCCGAGGCGGGCCCGGTTCCGCTTCCCCTGGCCCGAGGGGCGGGCCGGGAGCAGGGTCTCGCCGCGGTGCGGTGCCGTGCCCTGCCCCGCCGGCCCCGCAGGACAATGGCACGGGGCCGCTGAGCGAAGGAGCTGCCGCGGGCGGGCGGACGGGCGACCGCTGCTCCCGAGGAGCGCTCCCCGGGGCGCCGCCGCCTCACCTGAGGACGCTCCTTCCCCCCCCCCCGCCGCCCGCCCCCGCGCGGGGCCGCCGAGCCCCATTCACCCGCACGGGCGGCAGCGCGGCGGCGGTGGGCGCGGCCTCCGCGACCCGCCCCTTCCTCCCGCCCCTGCCGCCGCGTCCCCTGCGCGCCGCCGCCGCGCCCCCCGCCCGCCGCCGCTCCCTCAGCCCCGCCGGTGTCTCCGGCCTCCCCCGCGCTCCCCCCCCGCCTCCCCGCCCGCCCATTCTCCTCCTCCTCCCCCCCCCGCCCTTCCCGCGCGTTGGTTCGCTCCTCCCCGCCCCTTTCCCCCACCTCTCTCGGTCCCCTCCCACCCCCCGGCTCCCCGCGGTGGTCTGGCCCGGCCCGGCGGCGGAGGGAGCGGCGGAGACGGGCGGGGAGGCGCTGGCGGCCGGGGGTCCTCGCTGTCCGTTGACGCGCCGGCCCCTGCGGAGCGGCGAGGAGCGGAGAGCGGAGCGGGGCGGGGCGGGGGAGAGAGCGGAGCGAGCGAGGAAGCGGGAGCGGCTCCCCGACCCCGGGCAGCACCATGAGGTGAGGGGCCGGCCCCGGAGCGGGCGGGCCGCCGGGACGGGGGGTCGTGGTGGTGGTGGTGGTGGTGGGGAAGCTCCGTGCCCTTCGCCTCTAACGGTCCACAGCCGTGAACGGGGCGGGTGGCGGGGGGGCGGTCGGCCGGCGGAGGGGGAGGGGGCCGAGCTGAGGGGAGCCCCGCGGTGGGGGAGGGGCCCATTGTTAGTGGCGGGTGGGGGAGGGGCGGCCCCGCCGTCCCCGTCCCCCGCGGCGGCGAAGTTGCGATCGGGGGGCGGCAGCGGGGCCCGGGCCGGGGCGGGAGGGGGGGGCGGCCCCGCTCCGGCGCCTCCCCCGGGCTGGGCGCGGCGGTGCGCGCCGGCACGCCGTGAGCCCCGGTCGCCCGTCTCCTTTCTTTCTCTCCCGGTGGTTTTTTTGTTTTTTTTTTTTTTATAATTTTTTTTTTTTTTCCCCTTTTCCCTCCGCCTTAACCGGCGGGTGTTGCATTGCAGCAGCAGCTGGGCTTTTCCCTGTGTAATCAATAAAGAGGCGGCGGGGCGGGCGGGGGGGGGGGGGGATCCCCCTCTCGGCAGCCGGGAAAGTGTCGCGTTTGGAGGTTTCGGATGTAAACACAGAGGTGGACGCGGCTGCGGGCCGGGGGAGGAGGGAAGGAGGGAGGTGGGTGCCCGCCCGCCCGCCCGCCCGCCTGCCTTCCCGCCGGGGACTCCCGCTCCCCGCCGGCTCATTCATTTGAAGGCGATTTTCTGCCTCCCTGGCCCGGCCCCCCCCCCCCCCCCCCCCCCCCGAGCTCTTTTTAGTGCCTGTTCTGTTTCCATAATCTTCTTTCTTGGATTGGTGCAGGACCCGGTGAGAAATGCGGCTCGGTAGCCCGAGCGCTGGTCTGTCTGTTGGGGGACGTTGTGCTCCCTGTAGGCCTGTCCCTCAGTTAAACAACCGGGGAACCGAGTTACTCTTTTTTTTTTTTTTTTTTTTTTTTTTCCCCTCCCACTGGAAGATATTGTCTGCCTTGCAGTTGGATTTGAACCTTCTTTGTCTTAAAGACGACCGTAAGTCGTGAGGTCCTTTGGAGAATAGCTCTGCAAGATCTCTATGATGAAAATCAGCAAATTCCTCTGCTGCATAAAACTGATGAGGCATTAGAATTCTCTGTAAATTACAGGAAAATCCTAATTACATTTTTTGAACTTCAAGGGTTCCCCCCTCCCCGTGTGTGTGCACCTTCAATGGAGAGGGTAGCATTGTAGCGGGAAACATGGGAACAGTCTCCCTGCTGTTTTGTTTAGAACTGTGTTCCTGTATTTCCCTCTAGTTTTTCTTTGTTAACTGTAGGTATTTATGTCCTATGTTATTTTAAGCTTTGTTTTGTCTTGTGATAATTTATTTTCACTTATTCATGTTGCTCATGTAGAAGCCAGATACCCTGCGAAGAAAAAGTTACAACTCAGAAAACTTACAGTACATATCCAGGTCCCTTAAACAGAGGCGTTTTTTGGTTTTTTTTAATTATCTTGACAGTCTTTAACACAATGAGTGCTGTTAATCTAGCAAGAGTTGGCATAAATATTTTGAGAAGTCCCATATAAATTTGGTTTTCTTACTGGCCAAAAGTGCTTTGGTTGCGCAGGTGATGCGGAGTGAAGTAAGCTATACCAGCAAGACTGCTCTTTTGCTGATGTAACTGTATGTGTGCTAGGACTTCTGCCAGCTTGGAGGGAGCACAAATATTTCTCTTAACCAGCATAACAGGAAAGTGTCTAGGTTGAACCTACCCTTAGGTTGCTTATTTAGATGTTTGAATAGTTGACTTGAAGCAGTTAGTAAATATAGGCAAATGAATATATTATAGGTCTGAAACTTTCTACCTGCTCATGAGTGCAGAGTGTTAAGCTGGTAAGAGGGAGATGTAGTTGCAAGTTGGATGGTTGCTCTGAGGGGTCATATATCAAAGAAATCTGACTTCAAGAATGCTCGGTTCCAAGCCTTTCAAAAAAAGAAGCAAACTGTACCAATTAAACTACACAGGCTAAGAAAATGATGTGGTTAAAGTAGTATTTTCTTTCTGTAGAGGCGCTATTGAATTGACTCAGTTTTGTTTAATTGGTCCGACTCCAGTACGATGGCAAGCTTTCACTGCATGCTCTCTCTTTGGACTTGTTTAGACTACGATTGATGGTATATTTCTGAAACATGTTTAAACAATATCTTCATGCTGTGTTTTGTTTGGGCAATGTCTTTTAATGTATTTGCTGGTCAAGGCAAGTTGTGATGGGGGAGGAGTGACAAGGTGCACAGGACAAGTGACCAGCATTTCATATACAGCTCCTCTATTTGCGGGTAGTGTTAAATCTTAGCAGTTAATACTAAACACATACTTGACATGATATTGATGGTCTCCTGGAATGCATGAACTGCATTCTGCCATTGCTGTTCTGCAGGTAATATGCAGTTGGTGCTCCAAAGAATGCAAAAAGATATAAATACTAGAAGTCATTCTGAGATGAGCTGGGGAAAAAAAAAAAAAAAAGCCCGCAGTTTCTGTTCTGTCCTTTGGCACATACATGTGCGAGAGCCTATTCTTCAGCCATCACGAGCCTGAACTAATTCTGATGATGATTTTGTGTTAAGATCTCGCATCTTGTCTGGGTGGTTAGCTGGTCAGTTACTGAAGAGCTAACTGGTTTTTCTTATATCAAATAAAACTAAACATAATTGTAAAGAGCATCTTCATATTATAAAATAATCAGCAATTCAGTAAGACGCAAACATGAGAGGTACACAATAATTAATTGTTGCAGAAGTCTGGTTTGTCTTCAGATTAAAAGTATATGCTATTTGAGTAGCATCTGTTAGGGGTTTTAGGTTGCTGATAAACTTTGAATATTAAATATCCCAGTTAAATGGTCAAGCCTAAGTATGAAGTTACTTGGTTCAGGAGCCAGCTTGAATAGCGCTTGTGTGTATCTCTCTCCTCCGCTTTAGGTAAACAGTTGATTCCCATGAACACCTGTTGTTCTTATTGTATTGTGGTTAGCTGACTAAGTACTGGTCTTAATATAGTTTCCTGAATGCACTTACTTCATAATAGGTATCCAGGAATAGGCATATTCAGTGAGGTTCCCATTTACTAGCTGACTGGAATGTGGTGGGGGGGAAAGGTAGTTAAGATCTAGGTAACAGCACAATTTGGTGCCCTGGTTCTAGTAATAGCATAACTTCCCATCGTATTCATACAAGAAGAACATGTGTGAACAGACTTTTATTGAAGCTCATGTTGAAATCTGTGTTACGGAAGCTGATAAACATAACTCAACTGCTAGAGCTGGGATTCTACAGTGAAGCTTAACTGAATTATCATCAATTTTTATTTTTTTGGTATCTAGCTCATTTTCTATGTTAACTCCAATAAAAATAAATGAGCTTTCCAAGATACTGACTTTTTTTTTTAATCAAACTGTACAGCCTTCTCTTGGGATTACTACATCCATTTCTTTGTGTGGGAAAGAATTGTTTTTCATTAGCGTGCTAGTCAGAAAGCAGGCTGCTTAGTCTGGTTGCATTACCCAAGTTGCAGGAACTGGGAAAGAAACAGTATTTTTTAGAATTTTAAATTCTGGTATTTCTAGACCCCAGTATATTCCTGTTTATGACAGGTTACTATGCGTATCATGTGTGTGAATGTTCATTCTGTGTTTAAAGAGGGCAAGCAGCTAAATTATTCTAGATTTTGCCTTTTTAGAAAATCATGTCATATCCTGGCTTGTGTTTTCAAGGTAAAAAGATAGCTAAATTTGTGGTCTCTAAACCATATTAAAATTTCTACTTAATTACATTCAGCAGCTATTCTGCTCAAGTACGTTGCTTTAGAATGTAATTCATGTTATCATTTAAAAGTCAGTGTATTTTGTGCCTGGGTTAGTAAGCCTTCATTATAGTAAATGTTGTGCTAAGAAAACCAATACCATACTGATTGTTTTTTTACGTCTTTAATACATGAGTGAAAGCCCACGGCAGAAGTAACAAAACATGTACCTTCACGAGGACTAGGAATTCTTGAAGGAACCCACACACGTTTCCTATGGTTTCCAGAAAAGTGGGTATCCAAGAGCATTGTATTATTAATGACAGTAGTATAGTTCAGTCTACTGCAATAACTGCAGTTATTTAAGGTAGTAAAATACCAGAGTAGCAAAGCCATTTATTTCAGTGGTGGCATTAAATTATTGTGTACGTCAATATGTAAGGTAGAACTTTGGAATTGTGTCTTTAGTTTTAATAGTTGCACAAATAGCATATTTGAAGTAGAAAGCTTAATTTAGTTGAGAAATATCTGATAAAATGTTGGAAGTGCAAGCAGGCAGTTAAATTAGACTGGATACGCATAACTGCAACCAATACAATTCCTAAAATTGCTCATATCTCAAGAGTAAAATTGGTGGTGTAGTCAGGTTTTTTTTTTTTTGCAGGTGGATACAAGAATTCGGGTTACTGTCCTTTTTCTTAAGTAAACTAACAGATGGACTGAGTCATCTGTCTGATAGAAGTGCAGTCTTTAGCTAGCACTTTATTTGTGACAGTTGCATGTAATTTTTGGACAGGTTGTTTCTGCCCACCTGATACGGAATCTGACAACTGTTTTGCCCTCAAGGTCTCTGGATAGTTTAGTGAATTATTTTGATAGTAAAAGTATAAGTCTTTAAAAGATTACTGTGAGAATAGAGGACGTGGGAATCAGAATACAATTTTTTTAGAAAAAGCTATTTATGACCATCTTAGCAATTATGTTGTCAGCCTCTAAAAATTAGAAACATTCTGGGAGCGTGTATAATTCAGGAATGCTCTCTGGAAGGGTACATACAGGTTTTTTCTTCACTCTGATTCAGGGCTTCATGTTATTTGTTGTTGGAGGTCAGAAAACAAGACCGAGTGAGTTAGTGTCCTACTTTGGACCACTATAGCGTAAAAGCCTTTTTTTCTAAACTTCCGTAGAAAGGAGAGGAATTATTCTTCCAGCACCTGTTCCAGCGGATGCTTTGCTAGCACACTTAGGGCATAAGTGACGTGTCTCGGCGCTGCCTGAGGCATGTGATTGGAAATACTTCGTAATGAGGACTGCTTCTTGCCATGCCAGTGCACTTCATGCAGAGCTATTATAGAGGTAGGTTATTGAACCACTGGATAGAGTCATTTGCTTTCATTACTAGAGAGCAAATGTATTTTGTGAAACAGATATTATTCCCTTCTTTACTTTGACCTTTCATCTAGAATTGCTCTTGACAGTTCATGCCTGCTTCCACTCAGCAGTGTAGAAATACATGTGCCAGCTCTCTAAACATCCAGACATGCTTAGGTGCTGTAGTGTTGAAAGAAAGCAGAAGATATGTGCTTTTTATGTTTGATTCAAAAAAATTTGACTTTTAGTAGTAGCTAAAAGTAAACGTAGCAGAGACAGAAGTCACACAAGCCTTATTGAACATCTTAAATGTATTAACTAATTTTTGATGGTGCCTACCTCAGTCCCCCACCCCTGCCTTTCCCTGCCAGTCCTTGGGAATTGTATAAAACTATCTTGTGTTCTTGGGCGGTTGGCATCTCTCTTGGGATTCATACAAGAGCAAAGTCACTTTTGTATCTGTCAGTATTCAAACCTGCCAGATGAAAAGCCAGTGTTGTGTCCCTACTGTCCCTCCCCTGCCCTGCCCTGACTTCCCATGTGTTCTCACAAACCTGGAAAAGAACGAGGTTTGTATATAGCTGTTTTTTGTTGAATAACATACAGAATCTTTTTTCCCTTTTTCTACCTTATTTTAACTTTCAAATTTTCTAACTTAAGAAATAAAAACATGTATCTAAGTAACTGAGTCTGAAGTAGTTTTGCCTTGTTTCAAAATGCCCTGTACCAATACAGGTTTTAGAGGAAAACATTGAGTTTTATGTCAGATTCTCCTAATTAAGTACTATTATATATAATTCTATATAATATATATTACACATAATATATATATAATATATAATAATGTTATAATAACTGATAAGCCTCTCCCTTACTATCACTTTTTACAAGTCTCCTTCACTGTAGCTGTTTCACAACTAATGTGTTAGAAGTTCCAAAAAAGTATGTGAAAATCATGCTTACCACCTTTTGACAGTGTTATGCATGTGCTGCTCCTGATGTTACAGTTCTGTAGACGTTTATGGGCAGCTTATGGAACTGCTCCTTGGGAGATGATGTGACATTTTTCTGGGTTTACTGCCCAAATGCTAGTGACAGCCTGGTGGAGAAAACAGGACTTTTCAATGTGATGTGAAATGAATTGTCAGTCTACTCTGGATTAGTTTTTCCAGTTGAACTGCTGGTAATAAGCACATGCTTTGGGAATCAGTGCACAAGTTAATGTGAAGAGTTGAACTAAGATTCTCTTGCTCTCTGTGAGTAATCTTTAGGCAGGGCTTGTTAAAAGAAAACACAATCAATATTCAGGCAAAAAGAAAATCTGCTCTTAGTTTCACATATTGAAAATTCTTCAGGTGAAGATGGCTTATACAAAGGAGGAATAGTAAAAACTATTTCAGTTTAGTCCCAAACTAGTATGCTTTTTTGCTAAGTGTGTAGGTTGGTGGTGTGGATTTTTTCTTTTTTTTTTCTTTTCTGTTTTTGTCATTTAAATCATGGTAAAGAAAGGTGCTGACACCCAGTGAAGTATGGGGGAGAGAAGTGGAAACTGATTACACTCCAGAGGGTGATAGAAAAATGCTACTTTGCTGGACTGGTGTGCTGCCAGAAATAACTCCCTAAACTCTAGTTTGCAGCACAAACAAGATTGGAAGGATTTTGTTTCGCATGTTCTCTCATTCTTTTGTTATTCTTCACAAATTTGAAACTTCTCTGTTTCCTGAATCAGGTTACAAAGTAATCTATATTTATTTCAAATTCTATACAGAAGGTGAGGTGAGGTGGTTGTGTGTTCTGAGTATACTAGCTACCTAGTTTAAAAAAGAAAAAGTTTTAAAACTTGGAATGTAGCAGAATAGTAAAAGAACAAGAGTAATCATTGGTATTGCTAAAGCCTCTATTATGCCTTAGTTGCAGTTTTATAGCAACTAGAGAAATATTTTAATTTTCTTTCTAGAGGAAGTCAATTTTGATGTATGTGTCATTCTCCTTAGAGCAATTTCCTAAAATATAGTTTAATACTTAAAATTTTTTTTTTTAGGCCACTGACTGCTGTCACTTTATTGCAGGTTACCATACAGTGATACCGTTTTTTTAACTGAAACACTTTGAGGGGCGCGTAGTTAAGGGAATGTTTTATTGTGGTCTCGTCTGGCTACTGGTAAATGCTTTTATATTTCAGTTGTATAGACCAGTGTATGTCTTCATACGTGGTCATATCTGCTAGAATTGTGTGTTTTGTGGAGACTTCCATTGAAGTTGCATTTTCTTCTTCTTGTATGGGATTGAAAATGCAAATACTAAGTGGGAAGATGATTAGGGTTCTGTTGTAGTTCATGTATGTCCAACAAAACTTTCAATGCTGCTGTATTAGTGGTATTTTTACTGGCATTGGCGGAAAGAGGCAGTTGGTATTTTTAGGTTCCATTCAACTTTCTGGTTGGCTTTGCCAATATGACTTAAGCATATGCTCTGAGTAAATCTGGGCCTTGAACCTGGTAGTGTTGCTGCTTAAAATCGCTAGCTCTTGAAATAGCTTTTGTTAAATATAAGTGTTTTTCAGGTACCAAGCTTCCAACTCTAGGCTAGCATGAATTTTTCTTTTCTAGCTGCTCTAGATGTTCATGTCAATAATGCATTAGAATGAACAATATACACTGCTACTTGTTTTGAAAACTTGTTTTCTCAGTATATTTTCCTGTTCTATAAAAATCTCTTTCCTCTTTGCTTTCTTTTAAAAGCTTGGAGTCTTTTATAAACAGTGCATAGTGATGTGTACACCTTTTATTTCCTCTCCTGTGTTGAACTCGTGCTGATATTTGAGGAAAGTATATGATCCTTTTGGCAAACCTTAGTCCATTAAACAATGCTGACTCTTCTATAAAAGTACTCAGTCTAAGTTAATGGAACAGATTTTTTTTGTTGTTGTTGTTGGATTTGTACTTTAAATTGAACACAGTGAAAATACTAGCAAACGTGTACTGTGTTCTTGAACACGTTTACAAAGCCCATTTTTGGAAAACTGCAATTGGCTACTGTGGATTAAGTTAAATGGTCTTTACAACTTCAGAATAAACATTGTTATCTATTGTCTCAAATAGGTAGTGTGGCCAGACTGACAAAACAGTGAAACCTAGTCCAAATTAACCTAATTATGGCAGAGATAATAAATCAAAGCAGTGAATGACAGCACTGTTATGAAAATGATCAGTGCTGAAGCTCAGCATTTGTATATGTAAGTCTAATCACTGAACATATTACTTAAGAGCAGGTATAGTTTGGTTGTAGTTACGTACTACTCGAGCAAAAACACTGATTTTTGGGTTTTTTTTAATTATGTTTAGAGATACTTTTTTTTCTAGGTCAGAATATTCCTGCTTTGATAGAAGTCTCTGAATATAGTCAGAACTCAAGAAGCTACTATTACATTTTAATTTATTGTTATACACTGATGTATTTAGTTGAATCACTTTGGTGTAAGTAGAACAGGAGGATGGCGCAGCAAGTAGCTGATAGTTTGTATCTCCATTCGGTGTGTGTATGTTTATGAAAAAAACATATTGAACACAGGACTGCCTTCCCAGTCAGGTAAGAACCATCTGGTCTGAAACTGAGTATGGAGACAGTAGTCACTGCCTATAGTAGTCACTACTTCTCTCTTGGTTAGAGCCTGCTGTTTGAGGGGTGAGTGAAGATGTGAAAGACCTACGCAGTTCGATGTTCTTCTGACCAAGAGAAGGGTGAGGAGATAGGTTCATCTTAGAAAGCTAGCGGGGAATCTGTGTCTAATCATGAGTAGAAGGAAGAGCAGATGAATGGCTAGAGCACTTGAGTAGTCAGTTATTGCTAATAAACTTAATCAGAAGTTGAATCCAGTACTTCAGCTGCTTCTTCAGCATTGGGAATGAGGTTTCATAGCATTTCAGTGGTCTTGTTGGGTTTTTACCTACTGAGCGGAAATGCAGTTGTGGGTTTCAGATGAAAATTTTGACTTGAGATTGAGGAAGAAGACAAAAGCATCAAAGACATAAAAGAAGTAAATTAAACAAATTTTGCACCCTAAAGATCTTGTGCTGCGATCTGAAGGATTGTGGTAGTACCATTGTTTTACTTTCCACAATACGGTGTCCTGAGTCTAGTAGGCTTTGGTTTAGCTCAGTTGACTGCATCATACATGAATTATTCTCAAAATTATTACTGCTGAACTTTACATCTGACCTTACAACTAAGTTGTGAGGTGAAGAAATCTGGACTGCTGGATTCAGGGACTTCATTTTGTATTTTCAAAATATCTTTGAGTAGTCTTTTCATAAAGTTTGGAAGAAGAGTGCATCTCTGGCTTCTTGGTTTGGCATACTATAAAGGCAACTTTAAAACCAAAAGATATTCCTGTATATTTTTTTTATTTGCTGTACGTCTTATTCACTGATAGAACAGTTCTATGTTCCTGTAACTGCCAGTCTCCAGCACTAGCTAAATCCACAAATGGATGGCAGTAAGATAAACACAAAGGTTGCCTTGAAGGTTATGAATACTGTTGCTGTAGTTGTGTTGCTGTAAGGATATAAACAAGACAAAGGTTTTATAAGGAGAGGCAATATCTTTTATTAGATCAACTGCTGCTGTCGTGGGGAACAGGACACGTGCAAGCTTTCAGACATTGAAGTGCTGAGTTCCTGAGAAAGTTATTCAATTCTTTGGAGACACCATGTGGAGATTTTGTACTGTGTGGATTGTTGCAGGCACGTTGCAGATACAGGTAAATGTTGCTGTGTGTTTTATAGGTAGCTCATAGTTTTGATGTCTGACTTAGTAGCAGTATTTGGTATAATTCTTATTTCAAAGAGTAAGGAATTAGGTGCTTGAAAACAGTTAAGCAGCTGTAGGATGCTATTTAAATTGCCATTTGTTTTTGCATTACTCTGCAAAGATGATGTCTCCATAAAGGAAGTGGAGATTGCATTGCAGAGAAAAATGCCAAAAAGTAAAACTGTGAAAATACTTTTCAAATGTTACTGTTCGCGTGTAAAGTGTGAAAGTGTATCTTCCTTTGAAGCATCTGACTACTGGGAATCACGGGGGGGGGGGGGGGGGCATGGAATGGTCGGAGTGCCTTGTTTGAGGAGCCCATCTGTGTTATTTTTGTGGGGATGTGGTCTTGGTCACTAGTGTGTAGTATAGTTGTGTATAGTAAATCTGTAAGGTGCAGATAAAAGTGGATTGCATTGCAAGGGTTGCATCTTTAGACATGACTAATGCTTAATAATACTTAATAGTAGGTTTTTATTTTTGCCGTGTTGAAGTCCCTAGTTAGTCATCACAGGATAGAAGAGTGTACAGTTAAGCCAGTTCTGAATACTCTGAATATCTTGCCTTTGATTCACATGTATCCTTTTTTTAGGGCAGATGGATGCAAAACAAGCAATGTCTCCTCTTGCACTCCTCCCTGCCCCAACAATAAAAAGAAAATGCTGTTCCTGATATGTACTGTTAACCTCCGTGTGCTGCCTGTGTGTGAAGGTGTTCACTTTTGTAGCATTCCCAGTATTTGATGCACAATCTTTACCTACAGTCAGGTGTCTATCTGGTCTGTTCTGTGAGTCACAGAAAATTCAGTTGTGAATAAAGAGGGAGAAAAGCAACTGTATGGTATGAGAAATCCTTTTCTGTTTTGAATTGGGAAGTGTTTGTAAGCTTGTTTGTTAATGGTATGCTTTATGTTATCTAGGCCTTATATAGTAAGGCATTCATAACTTTTTTCCCTAACTTGTTCTTCTAAGTAAATTGCACGCATTTTGTAAGTGATGTTAGGATGAAGACTGAGCTGGTAGTGTAACTCTTAGGAATGCTTTCAGGTTTGCTGATTGATATAGTGGCAATCTTGGTATTCAACATCCATATATTTGAAATACTGCATTTTTTCCTTCTGAATTGAACTGACCTCCCTGTCTTCAAGTATGTCTGCAGTTGGGTGAGTGTAGGGAGTGGGCTCACCCCAAAGCCCAGTCATTAGATATTTTGGTTGTAACTCTCGGGGAGCCTACCATGGTCTTGTCTGGGAATGGGGAGGCTGTTTAAAAAAAACAAACAAGAAAACCAAGACAGGAATCTCCCCAATTCGGTGCTGCATATTTTCGTGTAACTTATGATGTATCATCGTATCAATTTGCCAACCAGTTCAGTGATCATAATTTTCCTATTCTTTGGGGAAGAGGGAGAGATTTTAGGAAAATCATACTGTTTTACAAAAACTTTCTCTCCCGTGAAGAGGAACATGATTTAGATGTCCACACATAGTTTAGCTTCAAAATTCGTAATGGGTCTTAAGCATCAACCCAAACTACTTTGAATTTATTTTTATTTTTTTGTAAAACAAAACCAGCCCCTCAAACACACACATACAACACAAATAAAACAAAGCAAAACTATTTAGAAATAAAGCCATAGGCTTTTCTTCCAGAGTTCAAGAGTTTTAGTTTTTTTACACAGTATGACAAAAATCTGGTATAAAATGATGAAAGCATTCCACACTTAAGAATGGGAATTTTATGCATTGAAGAACTTTCTTGGATGTTACTATAGAATTAAAATGTTGCTGGCTGTATGCACTGTAGCAGTGAATTTTCTCTCAGCAGCACCATATCCTACAACCATTTAAACGTACAGAATCATTTAAATGTAAAACGGAGTAGCATCTTTGATTAGATTGTTGATGAGGGTAATGTTTATGCTGTAGATGTTCTGTTTCTCAGTCAGACTGGGGTTACTTGTAGCTTGGCAAGTAAAAAAAAAAAGTTCCATATTGTTTTTCTGCAGTAGATTCCTGTTGCTATGCAACAAACAGAATGTCACTTAGTACAGGATATATTAAATTTGTATTCCCGGCACATATCTCTGCACGTTCATTTTATACTTTAACAGGAGGGTATGGTTCTGACTTCCTGTAGGACTGTAGTATGAAGTACATATTTGAGTTTCTATTCTGGTGCTTGCTGTAGCTGCGGTGACGTCAGTGTACTTACAGAGCCTGCCTTTGTTTTCGGATGGATGGGACACCTGTGTAACACAATCAAGCTTCCAACCAGACAAAAAGGGGTGGTGGTTATCTTCCCTGAGGTGGGATGGTATTGCCAAGCAACATGTTAAGTCTTCAAAAGGGAGAAATTTCTTGTATGGAAAAAATCTTATGCTATGAATCTGAAGACCTTTAAATGGGATGCAGAGAAAGTTAATGCAGATGGCACTATATGAATCTTTAAACCAAAAGATCCAGTTAATTTTTAACGATTAGAATTAACTTTGATATTTGAATATGTTGATACCTCCCCTCCTTACCTCCCCACTCCCCTTAGTGCTAAAACTAACCAATCTCAGCATCCAAACTCTTTACATTTGCTCTAGATGGATTCTGGAATAAATGTTTAGGGCGTGTTTGGGAAAATTACCCTCTATGGTACCAGTAATTAAGTAATGGACAAATGATGACATCTGGTAAGGCATTATTTTATAATCTAGTTAGACTTCCGTAGTGGAAAAGAAGGCAAAAATAATATTTGAAAGCTAGAAGGATGTTAATTTGATCTTTGCTTCAAAGGCTGTCATGCGATGTAGATGACTGAAATACAGAAACTTGAAAGCTGCGGATTTTTAATACTGTGCTTTTAAGAATAAAATGCATGCATTGTGTCTTACGTGCTATGACGTTTATCCTGTATAATAATCCGTCTTATTTTAAGCAGTTCTCTGAATTTTGTTGTGGATTTTGAAAGCCAACTTATAAAATCTAAGCTGAAATTAAGTGAGATACTAAAATTAGCAGGTCAAATACTGTCACTTTTTCTGCTCTTGGAACTGAAATATGCCATTGTCTAACATCTCTTTAAATTGTCAGTCTGAAGCAGATTTGCAAGTAGCTGTTTTTTTTTTTTTAAATGTTATTGTAAATTTACTTATGTGTGGCTTCTTAATGAAGCAGAAGTCAAAAGGAAGAGTCAAAATGAAGTTAGGAAAGATTCAAAACATCTCTCAGTGCTGTTCTCTTGCTCGTTTTACCAAGGGGATGCTTCCAACGCATAAAGCATCATTAAAGGAGCAAGCAGCCTTTAATAATACCATTTTCTTTCTTGTAGTCTGCTGCTTAATTCAGAGCTCAAATGCCGGAGCGTTGCATGCCTGTTTGCAAGCAGACCCAATAAAAAGCATTTTTCTGTGTACACAAAGAGAACCTGATACAACCTAAAAAAATTCTTACAGCATTCTGTATTTAGTGAGATCAAACCTGAGCTCTGTCACAGAGAAATGATTTACAGACATGGATGGGGATGCTTGGGGGCTTTTTGCTTTCTCTTTTGGGAAGATGAATCTTTGCTTCTGTTGCAGAACTGTTTGGCGAGAATGGAAATACTGCCTGTAGCTTTCAATCCTATGATGACTTGTTTTAATGGTATCTTTTGGCACAGGAAACAGTAGGAATTTGTAAAACTGCCTCCTTTTCTGGAGGACGGGGGCAGAACGTAATTTAATTGTGAAGTTAACAGTTTTATCTGTAATTTTAATGAAATTAACTTATTTTAATGTGTAGAATGGAGAAGTTCTAGAATATGCACAGGAAATTGGAGATGTAAGTTAGAAGTGTGTTGATAGGCTACTTAGGTAAATCTTCAAGGAACTCGAAGTCAAAAATGGATGTTCTAAAACTGCTCTGGTTGTAGGACAAAGAGCGTTTAAAAGTTAAATTCTTTAAAATACTAATCATTTTATTTTTATCTTCAGGTGTCTGAACTACCCCTCCACTTTTGTCTGATTGGACTCTAAATCCAACTGTAACATTGCGGGAGTAATCTCTTAATTTCTGTTATCATGTAGCTCACCTTTTCCTTTTTCCTCCAAGTCTGGTAACAGCTATAATTTTGCTGACAGCATCCAGGGCTAAAGAAAATCTCCACAGAAATCTTACGATTATAACTTTGGGATGGAGAGGCAAATGATTGAGAGCAAAAATTAACAGCTAGGAACAAACACTATTTAAAATATTTTTTCCTTTTGTTTCCTCTAATCTTTTCTTCCTGACTTTTATTTTTTACTTTGACGGGTTTGTACTGTTGTGCTTCATAGTATAATTGAGTAGCACTCAAAAATGAGCAAAAAGATGCAGCAGGTAAAGCAACAATCCATTTGAATGTTAATGGTTGCCAGATGCAAATAATCTGTGTATAAGTAGTGCATACTGTTTTGTTGTTGGTTTTTTGTTGTTTTTTTTTGTTTTGTTTTGTTTTTTTGTTTTTTAATTTTGAAGCTCAGGTGCTATGCTGCTATAAATAGGGCTATTACAAAACAGTAAGCTTTTCATATCCATCATCTTCCCCTAAAAACTGAAATTAAATTGGGGCAACTCCTGTAGCTTTGGTAGAAGTAGTCCAAAGTGCTGTTTGGCTTTTGAAAAGAGATGAATGCATTGTTTATGTATGTGTGCTCAGTCACGCTAGCCTACCAGCTCTTGGTCATTAATTAATACCTGTATGCATAGACTATATGCGGAATGATGTAGAAAGGATGTTGAAGCAAGTGGATGACTATAAGCTATTTTTCCTCCGCTACAATAGAGGCTGGATTCTGGTTTGCAGACAGAATTAGATTGTGGTTTGAAGGCTGCTTTTTTTTTGTTTTAGGTTGTCTTTGTTAGAGAGGTTGGAAAGCCTCTAATGAATGAGGTAGGGAACTGCTTGAAGAGAAGGTGATTTCATGGTCTCAGCTCAGTGTTTTCTGCAAGGACTGCTTTTTATTTTTCAAAGAGTTTCTGTCCTTTGGTCCTGGTTGAGTTGTTCGGAGTTGTCAGGAATGTTCATTAGCTATATCCTGACTTGTTTTCTTATTAACTGAAGACTATGGGCCTGACCTGTCAAAACATTAAATTATTCAGCATATACCTTAATCCTTCAAAGCACAGAGAACATTATATGGCCATTGAAGACAAAGGGCCCTAGATAATTTTGGATTAAATGATCAACATCAGAAGACTTGGTACACCAGTTACTGTGCTTCAGCTCTCCAATGGAGGAAGCAACTTCCCATCTGTTTCTCCTTTAATATGCAACTTTTGCTAATTTCTTAAAAGTAAGCATGTTCAAGTTTGAAGCTCTCAAATGCTGTATTTTTATGATACTGTCCCTAAATAGCAAATACTGAATTTAGCATTCAGAACTAGTTGTGATTAATGTGCAAAAAACATCACCACACATTGAATAATGAAGAAACATACTAGCTGTTCATTTACTCCTCAGTCCATCTATCCTAAGTCAGAGGTAGTCTGAGAAAAAAGGTGGGAGGGGCTAGAGGAGTAAGTATGTAACTAAGACTTTTTAAAGGTTTTACAACCACAAGTCACTCCTTCCTCTCATATATAAGCAACCAGAACTTTTAGTCATTCTTAATTCTTGTACTTTTTTTAAACTCTGAAGGTTATTTTTTTAACCATATTACAGTATAATTTCTCATGTTGTTTAAAAATTGAAATAATAAGCCAAACATAATGTGCCATGATATTTGAAATATGCATAGATTTGGAACAGCTAGATTCTTAACTGTGTGTGCTTCTTAAAATCAGTCTAACTTGGTAGTTCTTGTCCTGCTGGTAGAGCATGCATGTGAAGGAAACTGAAACTGTGATTACAACAGTGTGTGCTAACCAGAGAGGAACACTGTAACTCCAGGAATCTATGTTCTGCTCATATTGGGCTTAATCAGAGTAACTTCAACCGAAGATCCACCAATATTTATCCTTCAGTTGTTATGATAGGAGTGGGGAAGATGCTTGACCCTTAGCTCATTGTTCTAGTGTTTTGTGTGGGTTAGACCAGGCGGCTTTTTCTGAAGATGCTTTGAATTGGTCTGTGTTGATCTCTCCTTTACCATATAACCAAAAGACCTGTAATGTTCACCTGTTTTATATAATGGGACAGTCCACTAAAGTGACTCCTTTCAGAGACTTGGAGGTGCAACTGCTCTATAATGAATAATGGAATGGGTCACTTTTATGTGTTTTGGCTACATGGCAAATGCAGGCTTGGTTATTAAGGAGGGAGATGTTGTGGTACCCTCTGAGCAGCAAGGAACAGGTTTTCAAAATAACTGTACACACTCTCTGGCTATATCTTGGGAGCCTCTGGGGAAAACCAATGCCAGGGAGCAGTCTGGGCAGACAGATTTTTGTTGCAGACTCTGGTCTGTAGACTGCAGTTTGGGCACCTCAGTTAAATGTATCTTTAATCTGAGATGGTATCACCCCTATCAGGAAACTTACTCCCATTCTGAATTACCTTTAGAGTTTTTGTCTTACTATGTGATTTAAATCTTTCGTTCTGTACAATAAGGCTTCCATACTCCCTGTGGACAGTAGATTACAGTTTATTCTCCTCTTTGAAGCTACCTCTGGCGTATGTGAGGGTTTATGTTTCTCCTAAGTCTTCTCAAGATTAGAATCACCAATGTCATTAATCTTTAATTGTGGGCTGTTTTTTAGACCTCCTGCCAGTTGTTACTCTCCTCTTGGTCTACATCATTTGAAAACCAAGGCTGATTGTTGTCTAGTCTGTCATGTACTGATTTACCTGTTCAGTGGAATATATCTAAATGTAGACCTGAACTTTTTTTTTTCCAGTATGCTGGTATTATTCAGAATTCTTAGCCTGTCCTCCTTTCTGCTTGCATCTTCTTGTGGGCTTCTGTCCTCTCTGATGATAGCAAGCATACTCTTCATCTCTTTACGATTCTGCTGCAGCACAGGCATTGCAAAACTGCACTTGATATATTTTCTTTGAGTGTAGCATCAATAGCTGCTATCTGAATACTGTTTTCAAAAGTCCTTTCTGCTCTCCTTACAGTAATTTTTGTGTATATTCTTCTTATGAAAATGCCCTGTAAATTCTGTCAAGAACCAAGTCATACTACAGCATCTGCTACTTCCTTATGGTAATCAGCATAGGACTCCAGAAGACCTAGAAGAAATTGAACTTATTTGACATTATTAGTTCTTAAGTAATATTGAAGATGTTACTGTTAAGTAACAGATGAAGATGTAGTTTTTGGTATGTTAGCAGGTTTTTACTAATAGTTTGTGCTGCTTTTTTTCTTAGGATTCAAGTTAAATGTAGGAGCTTTATAAACCTGATAGCTTGCTTCCTTCCCCATTCAGAACCTTGCATCTGCTCTGAGAGGTAACCACTGTGCTGCAGGCTTCTGCAAATCTGATTGACATTCCTCCATGGTCTGAGGTTCTGAACACTAGCTGAAAACACAGTGGTAGTAATTTCAGGGAAAATTTTACTGAGTCTCTCCTCAGCTTGGAATGGAATCTGTTCAGTGTAAGCCAAACAACTGCAGTCTTCTGAAAACTAAGGCTTGTAGCTAATGACATTCAGGGTTTTCTCATGGGGAAAAAATCCATAGTAAATGCAGACAAAGTATACAAAAAAAGTCATCTGTCATGGTTGAAGCTTGCAAATTTTTACACAGTTGAAAACATGAGCTTTGTAAAAAGCAGCATGGAGCAATCTGTTGTTAGCATCACTAATAGTATCGCAGGGAAAAGACTAAAGCGTAAAGAGTGAGAATGGTATGAGATTCCCTGGTAATGTTCAAGGCATCATGTTGAGAAGGATTACCTTCTTGGGATCCAAGAAGGGTGTAACAGTTTATGGGTAAGATGTTGGGCTACAGCCTACTGATAATAACCTAAAAGAGGGGAGGAGGTTGGTTTTGCAGGAATAACCCTCTTTTTACCATAAACTCTTGTCTTGCTATAGCTACACAACTGCAGTATGCTTCAGATTTTGTTCCCTTACCCGTGGTACCTGTGTGTCGCAGGCGCCTGATTGAAATCATTTCGGTTTGACCCAGGCTGTTGTTTGCTGCAGTGGATTGTAGCCGAGTTCTGTACTGAATCTAAAATGCTTGAACTTGCTCAGACTTTCAGGAGAAACTCCAGGTTTTCATCAGAATGAGGTATATTGTCCTAATGGGAATCTACATAGTTTAAAAACTTCAAAGAAGTCTAGTGCATTAGAGAATATTTTGTGACTTATAGTCAGTATGTTCTTCTCCCACAGTATAAGCGAATTGTTTGTAGAGCAAAATGTTTTACTTGAGAATAAATGCCTGATTGAAGCTGTTTTGTTTTGTACCACAAGAGTTAATTTCACTGAGATGTAATTAGCAGTAGTCATAGCTTCTGCACCTAGCAAAAATACTATCTGAAAAGATAGGCGCAGTTTGCCTTTTTTGCACACGGCTTATTTGTGTTTCATAGCAGCCTGAAAGTGTTGGAAATACTGCTACCAGTGTTATCAAATACTAATTTTCTGTGTAGCTAGTTGGTACACTTAGGGGATAAGGTCTTAAACTGGTAATCATACATTACTTCTGAATTTTCATTAGCTGAATTTTCATTAAAAATTGTCAGTGTGACAACTTCTGTCTGCAAAATGGCACAAAAACATGGAAGCCTTTTCATTTTGCTTTCCTTTTGTGTTGCAACAAGCTACTATTTGTAGTTGTGGTCTTTTCATGGAGTTCCTTTAATCTACTGTACACCGCTGAGTATCTTTAGGTTTAAGTGAGTAACTTCATGCTGCTTGTCTCTCTATTGGATATTAGGCTTAAAAATCTTCATAGATAATATGGAAGAACAGATCAGGAGGGGAATGGGAGTGGGGAGAGTGTCCAGTCTTTTTATCCAGCTCTAGTGAATGCACGTACAGAAAGAATTTAACTTACTGTAATAAGTAAAATTCAGAGGTGTGAGGTAAGCGACCATTTTTCTTAGCAGTAGCATCAGGTTCCTTTCAAAAAATGAGTGCTCCTTTTTACTCCCACCTGTACATCTTAACTAGCAGGGCCAGCAAAGGCACAAATGAAATTCTGAAATAGATACTTGCATTTTAAACCTCTGTCAGTGGAGTTCTTAATGAAACAAATGCTTTCTCTGTTCACTTGGCAGTCAATGTCTTTCTGTTAGCTCAACCTGCCAAGTGCGCTTTCCAGATGATTACTGTAGGGTTACAGATACCTGTAGATGGGATGATTGGGAGAACATCCACAAGGCTGTCTTTATAGCTTGGGCTTGTAGCCCAGAGGTGGTGGAGCTGCTACCAAAAAAATTAATACGGTAAAGAGGACTTGATTGGTAGTGGAGTTTTCAAACTTGTGTTAATGCATATAGCCATTCTCCTTGATTTCTGTGTTTTACCTCAGTAATTTAGCTCAGCTCAGGGTTTTTGGAACTTAATTATGCTTGGTCAAAATAAGTGTTGTTTATGAAGCTTATCTGATCTGTGCTTTGTCTAAACTTCAGTAAATGCTGATGAGCAATGTCTAGCACTTGCTAAAATTGTAGTTCATTGTGAGCTTCGTGGAAAGAGGAAGCAGAATCATATTTTTTGTCTGAAACTGTATCTCTGCTTTTTTTGCTGCTATTGTCTTAAAAATTTTGAAGTTAATTGAACGTTATTAGTATTGACCATTATTTTTCATAATGCCAATTAAAACTATTTTAAAAAATGCTGGTTTATTCTTATAAAGATCTTTAATTTTTTTTTTCTGTGATTGGGATTAACTGGACAAACTTCAGCCAAACTATCAATTCTAAATTTAGTTTGTATGTTTAAAATTTTTTTACATCTCTTGTTTGTAAAACAGGTTCTTGTCTAAAATGGGAGCTTTTGTTTCCCAGCTTTTGAATGTCTTGATCTACAGTTTAGGCAAGACTTGGTCAGCTCAAACCACTTTAGAATCGTAGTTGCTTAAGCTCATCTTCAGAGATTATAATTTAAAAAGCCATTTTAAAAAGTCATTGCAGGCTACAGAGGCCCCAAGACTTCTCCCAGTATTTCTCAGTTTGGGGAGAACTTCAGTGATAGCCTGTGTACTCCGTGTGACTATGGCGAAAAATGCTGGGATTGTTTGCAGCTCTATTTGATCCGTGGAATGCACTGCATCTATTGTTAGCTCTCCAGCTGAAGCAAGAGCAGGAGTTGTTTTTCTCTTTTGACATTGTCTAGCCAGACCTGCTGCACTGCTGTATTGGTCTTGAGTAGTTAAAGGTGATAGTATTGGCAGACTTCCCAACTTTTTAGTAGCTGTGGGGGAACTGAGATGCGGGAGACCATAACTTACGTGGTTGGTTTTGCTTTTAAATTCTTAAGAAGACTGCAGGCAGTATATCTGTAGAAGCCTATAAAGTTCACTGTTCAGCTTTCCTGTTTGGTTTAGAGTCTCTTGGAAGTATAAGTGCTCATCCTGGATAATTCCTTACCACGGAGATTAAACACTGTGTTTGTGTGTGTGTGATAGTAATGAGGACAAGATTGTTCACATCTAGCCTGTAAATACAACAGTGTCACTAACCCACATATGCGTGCTCCTTTTGCTGTTGCCGAAGAGATTGTGATCTCTCTTTTTTTTTTTTTTCTTACCCCCTTCAGTGTAAAATTTGGATACTGAGCCCTTCACAGTTTCTTCGTGGAGCACACAGATCTGTTTGTCTCGAATTCAGTCTTAGTCTGCATTGTACTTCAGTGTGTTGTCTTTTTAAATTTCTTACATCTGATAACGTGCTATTAGAGGGCCATGTAGTAATGCTTTTCTGATGTTGCCTGATACCTAGAGAACCGGGCTTTTAGCAACTTGATTTAAGCTGATTGGTTTGTTATGAAATACTAGATAAGAATATATCAAAAGTATTGTAGCAGTAGCTTACCTATGAAATTCTGCAAGTGGGTTTGAAAGCTTTTATATCTAAAATTAATGTCAGATTAAAAAAAGAAAGCTTGCAAAGATTTCCCCAGTGTTGATCTCTGGGCAGTGTGGCTGTTTAAATAAACGGGGACTTCCTTCTGACTACTTAAAACAATAGAAAATGCCTCTTAATCTAAAAGACTTTGCTTCCTATCTTACATTTAACTCGCTTGATAACAAAACAAAGAAAACAGGATGTATAATTCAAACAAGACAAATTTCAGAGTTCTAGGATTCTCTGCCCATGAAAAGAGCTAGGTTTTGTGTGAACTAGAGAGATTGCAATATTAGAGTAGCATTAAAAATGAGGGGTGTCCTGTTGGGGCAGACCAGTGGTGGATCTAGTCCCATACTGTGTCCTGGAGAGTAGCAGTAGGAGAAGGTGCTTGGAAGAAACTTAACCTGCAGCCAGTTAGGGATCCCTTTTCTTCCCCCTCTGCCGGCACCCTAGAATTCATTGTCTGTTTTGAGATGTTCTGAAACACGCCTGTTGATGCCTTTTATTATTTATTTTTATAAGAACCTGTTATCCATGAATTCTTCTAATCCCTTTTTAGCTTGCTGATCTTATCTGCCTCCACAGCTTCCTGTAGCAACTGTAGAAGTCCAGAAATTCACTGTCTTTGTATGTAAAGTTTTAACCTTTAGGGTGGTAAGGATTGATGTTAAGTCAAATCAAAAGTTCAAATTTGGCAACTGGCTTCACTTTTCCTCCTCATTGTGAGTTCTGCTTCTGTTAAGCAGTCTTGTTATGGTATGTAGTACACAGTATAGTGAATATATTTCTTTGCAAGTGAAATAAAAAGGAGGAGCAATCATGTTGCTTGTGCTATGGTAAGGCCAAAAGGGCATTTTTAATTTTCCTCGGTGTGGATTAAGTGGATATGCAGATGAAGTAGTTTAAACTATCCAAATAGCACTTTCCAATTTATTCCTTTTAGCAAATAAAGGTCTGCACTAGTAAGGAAAGATCTTTCTAAACATTTTGACAATTTTTTGACAGGTTACTTTAGTGATTGCTCTAGCAGTTTGTAATATTTTTATGAAACAGTTTCTATAAAAGTATTCTTCGTGTATGTAGCACAGAGGCAGTACACGTTGCATAATTTTTATGGCTGGAAGGAAGAGCTTGAAACTTGTACGGATACTGTGTATGATTTATACTATGCAAGAACAGGGCTTCCTTGCAGCTATTGTTTCAGGTCACTGCCCTGCTGGTGTACCTCGTTTGTTACTTGTATTACAGGTCAGTATAGTTTTGCTTAGTTTTCTTTCTTTTTTTTTTTTTTTTTTTTTTTTAACTACACCTAGGTAGATGTGTTTAGAACAAAACACAGAAAACAGAAGTAGAAATCCTATGACACAGAGGAATATTAAATTTGCAAGATTAGCACCTGTAATGCAGAGATGCTAGTACTAAGTCTTCTTTAAACTTTAAATTCACAGAACCCTTGTATGTCAGGAGAAAAGTCAGTAGATTTTTATGGCGTAGTAGTATTGACTCTTCCACATTCCTTTCCCCTAACTCCTTGTTATGAGAGTTGTAAAACCAAAGTGGAGAAAACATGGTGACCTCAGAAGACAGTTATGGTGGCAGCACTCTATATAGCATGACTTCGGTAGAAGTGTTTTAGCTGACACTTGGTTTTCAGTGTAAGTATTTATTGCCTGGAAAAAAACCCCTACCATCTATAATATCATGGTTAAAATCAAGTGAAATGCTTGAAATTACTCCTCTTTTTAAGTTGTATGCTGGCTATATCGGTCTTGTTGCTTATATTTGTCAGTTGGCATAGTTTGTATAATATGAATGCTAGGATTACTCTGGGAATTTTAACATAAATTTCTGGATGTTTCAACTCTTAGTCTGGCACTAATGAAGATTGGAGCTTGATTTCTCTCTTACATCCTCCAGTATGAACAGGAGTAGTACTTCAGTGATGGAAGGTGGCAATTTTCTGGGCTTTGGACATCGAAGAGGTTAACAGTCTAATGTTGAAGTACAGGCAAGAAACTGATGAGTAACTCTTCCTGGTTTGTTCGGGGGAGTCTGAAATGCTGTTTAAAAAAGTTCACATGTAGTGTACACACAGAAGGTATATTTACTTACAGCAAAATTCTTATTTTTTTGTCTGACAGTTGCTAGCTGTAAAGAATGCATGTAGCTGTATGTAAGAAAACGTAGTTGTGTTCATTCAAAATTCAATTAAGTTTCCATGTCAGGACCAAAAGCTGTCTTTATTTACAGTTGTAAAGCTCCCATTGAAAGAAGAGGAGGTTATGTAATTTAAATTTAGGCCAAACTAGGTTCTTTTGGTTGTTTTGGATCAGTGAATGATGCAGAAAAGCCCTTACTTGTCTTGTATGTTAGAATTATGACGGGGGGGCACCTAGTGAGAATGTATGCTGACCACAATGAGATGCCTTTATAAATGACGTGCGTTGAACTCCACTTTTAGAGTGGATAACTTTTTTAATACACAAAACCTCTGCCTTTTGTTTCCTTTGAAAACTGTTGTGAATTTAATGAATTAACTCTTTGATCCAGTTAAGATGCCAAACTTAGTATTTAACTATTTTGTTTCTCAGCAGTATTTTTGCAGACAGCTAGGTGCAAAAATTAGAGTGTACTTAAGTGTTTTGAATGTAACTTCTTTTCACGTGCTTTTTTTTTTTTTTTTTTTTCCTGGGAAATCAAACTTCTTGACTGAAAAGGTGTTCAAGGTTTGGTTTGTTTGGTTTTTTTTTAATAAGTGAGTGTGCTATAAATGTTTTTTTCTGATAATTGTTTTCATAGACATATATAATACCATAACCTAGATTAAAGTACAAAAAATACTGCAATAAATCAGAATTCCTACTAAAATTGTAATGACAACAAATTGGTAATGAAACTCCGTTTATAGCAACTTGCTGTTATAATTGAATCATTTGGTTTGAGTTTTATCACTGGAGTACCCAAAACTGAATGTTGATGAAGGGTGGACATGATTCTGGCTGTTGTTGCTGCATAAATCTTGCAGAGAACAGCATTTTTTGGCTGTTGTGATTCTACATTGGTGTAGAGAAAACAAACTGAACAAAAAGCTTTCAGCAAGACGAAATATTTTTCCAATAAAAATCAAAATGATGGGATTGTTAGTTAAATGTAAGTATGGAGATTTCAGATGAATTAAATCTAGGCTACATAGGGTAAACAATTTAGACTACAGTACTAATCATTACAGTACATCTTAATGTAATGCTATGGCTTTCTCTTCGGAGAAAGTGCTGGTGTATTGAAATTCTCCTTTGTAAGTGTTCTTAGCTGTTAGCAGGCTTGTTATCAACCGGAGAAGGGGTCTCGGGGAGCTTTCAGTCACAAGTGCTGCCACACCCAGGCTGCTTAGCCATGGCTGTTAGGAAAAGTTTCAGTGGATTCTGCAATAACTCACTATTTAAGTAGATGCCACTTAAAACTATAGGAAATGTAGTACAGTGATAGAAGTCAATGCTTTGGCTTCTGATCATAAAGAAGCTTCAGAGACATCAGAAACTGAGTGCAACTCTTTAAGGTGTAGGACTTTATGGAAAGTTATTTTAAACGGCTTCAGAATCAAGAATGTGGGGCTTTGTTTCTCTAAAGATATATTTTTCCATTACAGCTATGGTCATGCAAACTCGGACAATGTATTCACTGATTCAAGCTAAAGATTGGTATGTGGAAAAAGAGGACCTGGTGTCTTTCAGATTGCACTTTGAGTCAAACGGTGTACACAGAGAGGGAATTTGAGCAAGCATTCTGCAAACAGACCTTGTGTACCTTCTGACAGTTTTTTTTATTTCATTTTGTTAAAAATGTAACCTCTTCATATATGCTGAAGTCAAAACTTTCAAAAACATAAATTTGCTGTACATATCTTGATGACTGCAAATATTGCTGGTAGATTTAAAACTTGCATATGAGCTTCCATTAGCCAGTATTTCTAAAAATGTGACTTTATATACATAAGGGGAGCATGGATAGTACCAGCCTGATTCTGGGACAAAGAACATCTATGCAAACTTTCCTACACAACTTTCCTCTCTGTTTTCTTGCAGACAGATTCAGACCAATCTATTACAAAAAGCAGAAGAGATGGTTCTGCATTTCCTTTTCATCCTTTATACGTATTTATGCACCTAGCATGAAAGGTCATTCACGGTGGCTGGAGCTTTGGAGAGCAAACAGCAGATTTCAGAACCGACACCAAATACCACAAACCCAAAATGATTGAACTTTTCTTAGGAAGAGCGAGTTAATAGTTGTTCAACCTTCAGCGGTCAGTTGTTTGAATCTAATTATCAGAATTGTCCCAAGGTGTTAGAATTTATCCAAATACTGTAGGATTACAGAGGAGAACTGATGCCTGGTTTTTCAGGGACATTGGTAAGATCAATTGCTCAGGCATTTGTTGTTACTTATTGCTATGGCAGTAGTAGCAGCTAGAGGATAAACATCTGAAGTTATTGGTAACTGAAGGTAAATTAGAGTTAAATATGGACTGCAACATCTGAGAATCTAATGCATGTATGCTTCTGCAGCTGTGCTGCAGAGATGGCATAACCTCTGGTAAGGTGGTGAACAGATAGTAAATTGCCATGGTTGCAATTGCCAGGCACCTGCAGATGTTTGTGCTGGCTAACATCCTTGGGTTTCTAGAACAACTGAAGCACAACAGAGTGTTTTGAGCATTTTGGTAGGAAAGCTGACAGTGTACTACATGTGAAGAGAAGCTGTACGTGCTCAGGGCTTTTGGAACCATCTGTGCCCCAGAACTTTTAAAAGAAGCAGATAAAGGTCCAGACAGTTTGAGGGAAAAATTTGCATTTTTCTTATCAGCTGGAACAAATACCATTTGAGTAACCACAGTGGAATGAGTTTCACCAGGCACCTTTATAATCTGAAACATCTGAAACTTAAGTAGAATAACACTAAAACTAAAATTATTAGTTTTACTTCATTAAAAATTGTTGGGAGCTGAGTCTAAGAGTCTGTTCCTAGATTGTGTAGGGATTGGTTGTTTCATTTTAAGGAAAATTATTGCTAAAGGCTGATGGGTTCTAGGAATGATAAAGACCGTTAACACTTAATGTTGATTATTCATCCTCACTCTTCTCCTATCCCAATCTTCCATCATTTGTGAGGGCGATCCATAAGGATATATTATAGTGCCATGTGGAGTATCTGCTGGTTCTCAGAACAGTAATGTAAATGCCTCCTGTGAAGTTAAAGGAAGGATTTCCATTTTGTACCCCCCCCCCCCCCCCCCCCCCCGCCAAAGAAGTCCCCGTCTCTACATGTGCTACCATATGTAATATTTGAAACTTGGAATGAGAAGATTTGTGTCTTATAACTTGTCTGAAATATTTAGGACAAATGCTGCTTTTTGACCTTAAAAACACAGTTTAGTTTCTCCATCAGCATATGAGAAACACTTAATTAGGGCCTTTGTTATGCAAGTACTGCCTTCTTTTGGGGGGTGGGGTGGGGGTGTTGTTTGTTTGTCAGCAGCCCTGAAGGTTTTCTGTGTCTCTCTTGTGGAAGTCGTGTATCTAAGGAGGCGGAACATTCTGCTTTAACCATAAAGAGCTCATTCTGTAATCTGTTATCCTGGGTCTCAGAGTTAATCAGGTGCCAATTCATAATTTACCAGGAACATTTCTAGACACAATTGTATTTGAGGGACTGTTTATCCCAGGCAGATAAGCTAAATACAGATCAGTTGGAGAAGGGTGAGAAAAAACAGTAAGAACACTTCTAAGGATATAAAGCTGCCTCTCACTTGTGTTGATGAGGTATTCTGAATTCAGTGTGTGTTTTTAAGGCTCTTTTCCATTTCCTAAACTACTAATATAAGTGCGAGTGTTTAGATCCTTGCTCAGTTGATTTCTTACACATAACTTAGTCTCTCGAATGTTAAAGGAAGTTGGGATATTCTGGGCATCCATGTTTTTTACTGCCATGGATACTGAGGGCTGTGATGCAGAGGCTCAAATGACACAGCAGTGTTTTGGGCCACCAGCTGGTGCTGTAATTGCAAATTAGTTGAGCTGTGGCTTCAGATCCTAATAAAGTTATGCATGCTCTTTCGGTGTTTCTAAGACATGGGACTGGAGCCATGGTCTGGGAACATCTGAGCCAGATTCATTTGGCTGATTGATTCTTACTCCATACCTTCTGAAACAGCAGCCTGCTGATCTGAAAACGATAAAACCAGCACCTACTAAGTGCTGCAATACATTTAGTAACTCTGCTGGATGTTGACCTTACTTTGCATAGAGCCAGCATCGGTCTCTTCTGTGGTGGGGTTCATCCGCAGCATATACCTGCGAGCCGAGTGGGCTGGGGCAGCGAAGTCGCTGACTTGCATTGCTGCAGCGGGGGATCTGAACAACGGGGCTCTGTCCTCCCTGCAGAGCTGTCGGAAAGGGGTCCTTGCAACTTCTGCCTGGAAGTATGCCCTGGCGGTTGCAAGGCTGCCTACGCACAGGGACACTCCCACAATACTGAGCTGAGAAGCAAGAATCAGATAAACTTACCTTGATGTGTTTAACTTTTTCAGGATCTTCTGTGAGATTTCACAATATTTCTAAATAGTCTGTTGTAGTATTTCATTGCTGTTACTGTGAGGGGAATTTTCCTGTTACTCATTGTTGTTTATGGAGGATGTTGTTAGTACATTCTCAGGTTTCTTCCTCTTCGAATGGTTTGCTCTTTTTTTTTTTTTTAGCCCCCATGTCTTTTTTGTAGCACTTCTGCCTTCCAAGTGTTTTTTCCAATTTGTATGTCTGCTGTAGTCCAAAGCATGTTACTTTGTGCTTATGTTTTTGGAAAGCTAATTGGAGTTACTTTTTCCTTATCCTTTAGATTTTACATCTACTTCCATTTTACTAATTATTTATATGGTAATGCTTTATATATCAAAACCATATAAAACTATATACTTAGTGTGCAGTGCTCCCCTCTGCCCAGCGTAAGTTGGGTAACAATGAGAGGTAGTGGCTGTCTCCTCTATGTGATCTCTTGTCCTTCCTGGTAGCAAGGTAGTAGTTTGCATCTAGTCTTGTATGTGCCTGTGTTACCTGAGCCAGATTGTTACAAACAGTTCCCAAATGACCACTAGCAGTTACAACTTTTTTTTTTTTTTTCTGTATGCACTATTTCGTGACAAGCT
Organism: Aquila chrysaetos chrysaetos; assembly: GCF_900496995.4. NCBI lineage: Eukaryota > Metazoa > Chordata > Aves > Accipitriformes > Accipitridae > Aquila > Aquila chrysaetos. The sequence goes on from NC_044016.1 coordinate 6,481,091, forward strand.
ACTCATCATTAGATTTGTCACAGAAAAGATTGTAAAGTGCCAAATCTTAACATTCCACAGGTAACTGGGAATCTTTAGTTTTTATGAGCATGTTTTTCACACTTTAGGGTAGATTTGTCTCTCAGTAGGAAGTTCTCGCTCTTGGCAGTAATGACACTATTTGAATTGTTTTGGCTAAGCCAGTGTTAACATCTCTAGATCTTACAGTATGAATGCTGGTTACTTAATGGAGGTTAAGAAACTCTGTTTTATACATCTGGTTTTTTATACAATTCTTTTTTTTAAACTTTGTATAAACGTATTCCCTATTGCCTTATGCTGCTATATAAAAAACTTCATTTGTATTTTCATGAGTCTGCTCCATAAGCTGAATGTCTTTACCTGATGCAACAGTAGTTCTGGGTAGTTCAGGATGCTGCCTCACCCCTTCGAAGGCTTTTCTAGCTGTTTGTTTAGCTGTCGAGGTGAATGAAACACTGGTGCTCATGGTGGGTCCCACTGTATGCTGTGGCTTGTGAGGAATTGTGAATAGTATTTGGTCCATGCCCAGACTTTTCCAGTTGCTTTGAATGCTCACTTAAAATATGTTGACTGCTTTTCTTTTCTGACCATTGTTAGGCAGGAAGAGGTAAGACTGCATGCTCGTACTTGTTATTGTATTTTTTTCATTTGGGTATTTTCTTTAAAGTGACTATCAAAGTTTTGGGCTTTTTATGTTGGTTTTGGGGTTCTCTTAAGAATTCTTTCTCCTGTGAACATCTGTCTACTAAATTTAACAGATGTTAGTTGTTAAAGAACACTGCCTGATGTCCCTGCTAGTGAGGGGAGCTGTGTTGCCATATCTAGATTTAAATAAACTTTGTTTCCTGCTTTGAGTGCAGATGATGCTGTTAGTCTGACCGAGTATCATAAGGAAAATGGCTACTGACATTCAAACTACTGTTTTTAAAAAGGCCTGGAGTTGATTAGACTGCCTAGGTCACTGGCAGCCTTTGATGGCTGGAATAAAAGCTGAAGTAACTGGTTTCGAAACCAAACCAGAATTTTGGATTATTCGGTAGATTGTGCTGATGGGGTAGCTAGCCAGTTTGCTGGGGCTTCTTGTCTCTTACGGCCTGAAACAGCCTTTCTGTAGCTTTCTGCTTTGTTCACTCACTGCTGGCAATCAGAACCTCGAGTCCCCCCTGCTTGTTTTTGCTTCGTATGAGTCCATTTGTCTTAATTCTAATTTTGTAAAAAGCCATGAAGCACTTCTGAAGCAACTTGTGTGAGGGTGCAGAAGCAGAAGAGCTGCATGGAGTAGCATGTGCTTCCAATAATTTATGCTTACATTATCCTCACTGGCACGTGGGTAGATGGATTCAGAAGTAGTGTGCAATCTGACAAAATATGATTAGTCTGCACTTATTGGTACATGTAGTGTCTGGGAAACCCTGATGTAAGTCTTGAAAAGCTTTATCTCAACAGTCTTGCTTGATAGCCTTTGGGAGGTTTTTTTCCAAAACAAATGACTCACAGCCCTTAGGTACTTCATAGATGCAGTGAGTGCTGTTCTTTATACATAAGAGGAGGGAGAACAAGCAGTTTACCTTTTTGCTTTTAAAGATAATGATAAACTTTAAAAACAAAACAAAAACCCCCAAACTAATATGGTCATGTAGGGGAGAAAAAAGGTCATAATGGAAAAAAGTTTAAAGTATATAATTTTCTGAAGTCTATAATAAGCTTGTTAGTGTTTTCTGGAACATTACCTTTTCATTTTATGCATGCAGAAGTGTAAACTGAGTTCCATTGACTTTGTTTCATTTTACATTAACCAAATTTTATTGTTACATTTTATCACATGCTTTTTAAAAAGTGGATTTGGACAATTGAACATGCATACGTGGAAAATGGATTATACTGTATCAAGGACCAGCTAACTGAACTGTGGTTGTAGCATATGCCCACATATGGCATAAAGCTGATAATACAACTTCTTTTCTCTGTGTCCCCCACAAAATAAATATTTAAGGTTGGTAGTGCAGTCTGCCTTTTTTGTTTGCTTACCTTAAGTTTGCAGCTGATCACATAATATATTCCAGAATATGAATGCTTAGCTAGTTTGAAAATGCAATATCACGTTAAGCCCCTTGTCAGGTGCATTGCTTAACTAAGAGTGCTTTTGTGGGGCAGGTAAAAATTGAAGATAACTAAGTCTTGTTAAGTGTGTAGCTGGTGTTATCAAACTGATGTGTGCGCTACAGCATAGTCGTGTATGACTACAGCTTGACTTAAAAAAAACAAAACCCACCAACCCAAAGCAAACAAAAAAAACCCCACCAAAAAAACCCAAATGAAAAACCTGAAACTGCCTTAAAACTCTTCATTTGCAAGCAGAACCTAAAGGTCCTGGTTAGAGAGTAGGATTCCCAAACTTTCTGTTAAGAGGGAAGATGCAAGACAGTCCCTGTGTGGTTTAAAGATTAAACTTCTGAATGTACCTGTTGGGAGGGTGTCATGACACTGGAAAAACCCAGCCTAGTAGTAAATGCTGTAAATAGCAGAACTTTGTCCTGTGGCGTGAAGCTTAAGATATCTCAGCACTTAAATAACTATCATAGACAGTAACATAATAAATTAAAATGCCGATTAAAATAATGCAAGATTGCCCGGAAAAGGTGGTTTCTAAAATGAAGTTATAGCTGGAGAGGAAAGATAATACAATGGTTGGACTGTTGATCTACAGTAATGAAAGCCACGTTAAATTTCTAGCTCCATAACAGCCATCTTGTACAATGAAAGAGGCCCATGGGATGCCAGCTGGATTGTGCTGCTTTTATACTTTAAAATAGCATTTTCTGATAATTACTGCTGGATTAGCTGAACTAGTGAAAATCCTTGTTCAGATAAAGCTTTCTGGCACTTGCAGTTAGCACAAACCTAAACAATGGATATGCTGATAAGGAGTCTTAATTTTCTAGCGTGAGCAAAATCATTCTTCAACTCACCTTTGTGTTATAGTTACTCCACTAAATAATCTATTAGCACAAATAATCAATGAATACATAATCATGCTTTTAAATATTCTTTTTCCAGTTGGAGCTTAGAAATGATTTTTTAATTTTTTTTTTTTCTGTTGGAAAATAGTGATTGGTATAGGTCTTTAGCTTTTTATTCCTCTGATGTATTTTTAATACTTTTAATATTAAACCGCAGAATAAAATCCTTAATTGGCTAGAGCTGCTGGTTCTGTTTGGGCTGTTTGTATTGGTGCTTTCTGGACTGAATTTATACTTTCAATTTAATGAGAAGTATTTGCTTATGTAATGATTCACTGAAGAAATTTAGGTAAGAAAAGATTAGCAGAAAAATTAAGTACAAAGTAGTAGTAAACTATGCGGTGCTTTTGGTTTAAATACTGGGCTTTCAGTGTTAGAAGGTATAGTAAGTTACAGTCTTTAAAGAGGAGGCAGTAGAATAACTGACATCTGGTTTAAAACTAATGCTAGAAAAAAGGGTCTAAACATATCTTCCAGTTTTGATAGTAATGTAATAAATGCACTCTTATTAGATCAGTTTTTTTGATCTTATTGCTGTTTTGAAAACTTCTATTTTCCTGTTTTTCTAGTAAAGGAAGCTAGTAACTACTTTTCTCCCAGCCCTAAAAGGAAAAAATATTTTTGTCAGAACTTTAAGGGACTTCCCGAGTAGTGCTGATAATACCATTGTGTATAAAAGACTTACACCATGGATTTTTTTTAATATAATGCATTATGTATACAATGTAACATATGAAAATATAAAAATCCTTAGGCTTTTTTTCTTTTGAGTAATGTTGTCTGCAGACTTAATGCACTCTGGAGTCAAATCTTGTGCCCAGATTGAAATTCACGTGTAGAGGTTTGGATTTGTTGAATAATTATTTGTGCTTGTTCATGCGGCTATGTTTAAAGGTATGAATCGTCACGTCTGGGAAAGTTTTAAAATGTGAAAGGACTCTTGGGAAGTACAATCTCCTTTTGCTGCTATCACCAGTAGGTGTGATGCAGTTTGTTCTAAAACTTGGGGGTAGAGGTAGGTCGTATTGTTACAGAAGTTCTTCAGGTGAACGTGGATATGTCCCTATTACTGTAGATCTTAGTGTTTAACAGATAGCATATTTAAGATTAAAGTTATTGTGAAACAGAATTGATTTTCCAGCCTTAAAATTCAGTTTTTTTGTCAAAACATGAGCATTTGCAAAGCTGAGATAACAACGGGGGGGGGACAGCTGAATTGCCTAGGAATTGAGACCAGGAAACCAAGGCAAACAGTTTCTCACTGTTTAACTTGGTAACCGTTTTTCTGGTGTGAAGGTGGATCTCAATGACAATGTTTAAGAAGCTAACAAACAAAACATCCTAAAATGCGGGAAATAAACTATTGCATTCTTAGACAATAATTACATTGCCAAGAGGCTTGAAATACTAGAAGAGGTGCTTTCAGGAAAAACAAAGTGTGTAATGTCATGATGAAGATGTTGATTGATTTTATAACTTTCATGAACTAGCATCATAATTTAGTCATTTCTTAGATGTGTGTGTTGTCTGCTCTGGCGTAAGACTGCTCTTTGTGTGTTTTTTTTTTTTTCACAGGGTAATCATTTTTGTGGAGTTTTTGATAATAGACATATTTCAGAGAGGCAAGATACGTTGAAAAATAGTTCTTGTGTTACTGAGATGCCAATTCAAATGTCCGTTTATACTAGCTACTCTGCATGGATAAAACCCCTTCAGAGAAGTGTCTAGAGCACACATCTGCATTGATACACTTCTGTTCAAGGGCTGCGTGCTTACTGCCACTTCACTGTAGCTGCTTAATTTTAATTGTAAGAGAAGGATGAAATAGCTGACACTGTGAGAAAATCAAACAGCTTCTACTCGATGGTTCATGGTGCATCTAGATCATCCCTTTTTCTAGGACAGAACATTAGATGTAATGAATGCACAAATGTTAATGTTAATTATTAACTAGTTTGAATTAGTTACTGCAATCGTCCATTGGTGTTAAAAGTGGGTCACCGAGACTCAAAATACTTGTGCAGTGAATTCTAGCATTGATTTTTGTATTTCTGTTTGTGCTGTTCTTTGGCTCCTAGTTTGGAGAGGAAGAGTAGAACACTTCAAGCATTTTGCTTATAGCCTCGTTAATGTAAAAGTAACTTGTCCCTTCTGTTAGAATTACAGTAGCACATATATTACAGGACAGAATCATCTGAATCTCTCCACCAGCTCCTGAGAAAGGATTTCCTTTTTAAATCAAGCATGGCTACCATAAAACAGTGGTAGAATTTTAAGATCAAACCAGCTTTACTACCTTGTCATCAAAATCATTAGCTGATGAAGCCAAACTTCAGACTTTGGGAAATTTGCAAAATTTTTTACTGTTTGTTGTTAAATAGGACTGTATGAAGGATATTCATAGGAAAAATGATCCCAGGTCTGAATGGTTATAGGTTAATTTAGAGCTGCATTTAATAGAATACTGTATGTAAGTGGGTTTATACCTAAGGGACTAGATTTTAAAGATAAGCCTTGGTACCTTGAGGGAAGTGTGTCAGTAAAAATTGCTGGAAGAAGTGGGGAATTGGGGTCTGTGGGGTGGAATCAGGACTTTCTTCAAGTTAGAGGCTAAATTCTTGACTGACTTGAAGTCAAACTCGGAAAAAGGGCTTCTGAAGTAGCTGTGTGAGCAACCACTTCAAGAAGGATATTACTATTAAGTAGGGTATAGGAGGAGTGAAAAAATAATCACTCATTTAAAAAGTGGTATTTAGAGATTAAATGATGTGGGAAAGAAATCAGAGTTATTCAAAATAAGGCTGAATTAGACGTGCCAAAAAGTAATTTGGATCAAAGAAAAGAAGAGTGAAAGTAAAATGCTATTCAGTAAGTGCAGTAGTTTGGCATGAAAGTTGAATTCATATTTTAATATAGGTGATAACTTGGTGTTCAAAGGCAAATGTAAATAAACCATAATTGAAGTGGAAGCAGAATGCTTCCAGATTGCGTCAACTTGATGATGATAACCTCTCCTTGAATTGTGCTGGAATTTGTATGTGGAAACCTATGCTCAAAAAGGGGAGTAGAGCTCTACTGTAGATAGATGTGTAAGTGGAAATTTAGTATTCCTTTGTTATCATAGATGTCTATACTGAGTACACAACATGAGAATGCTCATTAGATCTTCCTGTACAAGGAAGCTAAAGTAACGTTTACAGATCAGTGTTTGCTTACTACACAGTGACTGGTCTTGGGTTGCTGAAGAATTCACTTGCTTAGAGTTGCTTGAATAAGGCCCATAACTTTGCCTTATCCTGGAGCCCTCGGAAATATGGACAATATTGTCAAGAGGTGTGTGTGTGTGTTTGAAGTATTTTGTAGTACAGACTTGTTAAGAGATTTAAGAAATTCATGAATCAATCTTATGTGCTTTGTTGGGTGGAGAGTATGCAAGAAATGAGGCTTGTTCCACAGAAGGCTGCGTCTTTTTGTCTTGTTGACCAACCGTAGGTAATTTTACCATGATGTTTTTCACTTTTTGTTGTCTCAGAAATAATTACTGAAAATTATAAGATTAACATTAATTTAGCCTAATTTTTTCTATTTAAGAGATTTCTACAACTTGTTAATTTAGTATTATCAGTTATTCTTATTTCTAATATTTCCTGGGTTTTTTAAAGGTCATTTTTGTGTATAATTGATATCAAATCTAAAAATGTGAAGTGTGTGTATTGAAAATGTATGTGTGTGTGTGAGACAAGGAACTGGCCTGAATATTAGAACAGTTTACTAGCTGCTGTGGTAAAGTGCCAGGTTAGGAAACTTGTCTTTAAGTTTTTCCAGTAGAGAGAATTGTTGCCTCTTGCATATGCTTTAGAATACATGCATTGCTTTCTAAAGAAGAATAAGATGGAGTAGAATACATACAGCACACGACTAAGCTTTTAGCAGTATATTTTTTTTAGGGAACAGAAGGTATTTCAAGATTGACTTGAGAAAATTGAGGTGTTGCTTTGTCTTTGCTGCTTTTTGTGAAGAATAGAAAATAGCTTTGTGCTAGGTATGGTATACCTTTTCAGAGTATTAGGATTACTAACACATACTTTGCTGGTTTTGTAGTTGCCTATAAAAATGTTAGTTTCAAGTTACTGAAAAAAATTTACTACTCTGGTTGTTTTTCTAATTCTGTAATGGTTTTAGAAAATGCTAATAGTCTTTAGGAAGACTCTTTGTCATAGTCATAAGCACATCTGTAATGTTTAGGAAGTGTCATCTAGGATCATTGCTTGGAAATTAAATCATTTGAGTAGGATGCTCTCTACATTTGAGGTATTCACTGGGCTGGTTGGTTATGTGGTAGAAAGGAGACTAGGATGCTTATGAGGCACTACTGTTCAAACTAAAAACTGAGTTTAGTTTATTTAGTGGAAGGTGGCCTTCTAGGTGAGCAAGGTGCATCTGTGCTGACTCACCAGGCACAATATTTGTGAGTACTGAAATATTTAGTTGCACAATGTTATGGTGATGAAGCCAGGGTTTTTCATTGGAGATGCCATTTTTTCTTTGTTTCAAAAAAAGTTAATCACTTCAGTATCTCAGTTTTGTAAAAAAGGTATGCTGACACCTTTCTTCTGCAATGTTTAGTAAATATTGATTGCCGTGTCAAAGAAGCCACTGTTTTTAAGGCTAGTATAAGTTTGTTCAGTTTTGAATTCTTCCATGGCTTTCTTGTGAACTTCATGATAAATTCTGTGCCCTATGAGCTACTTCTGTGTGAAAACACAGACTAGTCATTGTCAGTTTTTACATTTCTTTTTCTGGCAGGCCATAAATCAGGTGAGTGTTTGAAGCATACAGAAAAAGAATACTGTATTTTGAAATGGGCCTTTTCTTGTCCCTTGTTCCTAAATCAGGGAGAGGCACCTCTAGTGAGTATCTTCTCCATGCAAACAAGGTGCAGGTCTCCATGCAATCGGTGCCTCTAAGGCGCGCTGCACTGCGCTGCTTGGTTCAGGGCCAGTTCAGAAAGCAGCACAGGTGTAGCTCATTTTGCTGCTAGTGGGAAATGCGTGATGAGGCAGAGGTGGAGAAGCAGTGACAGAGGTGAGGAGCAGGAGTTAGTGGATTTGGTTATGAGGAGAGGTGGTCTCACCTGGAGGAGTGAGAACGGCACCTCTCTGGGATTAGGGGATTTGAGGAGTGAGTCATGTTAACCAAGGGCTGTGGAGTGAGTGAAGTAGGGGCAATCGCTGGGGCAAGAAAGCATAAAGCAGAGGAGGGAGGGAGGGAGACAGGAGGTGAAAGAGCGGGGTGGTTGCAGCAGGTAGCACAGTAGGCATGAAAAGGGAAAGCATTGCATGCGGACAGAAGGAAGGGGAAGATGCAAAGAGTTTTGGCATACAGGAAAGTTGGACTGATCTAATCAATTAGTGTTATCTTGGAGGAAGGAGGTGAGTAATACTGTGATCAGCCTTGACAGGTGTTTGTCTCATCTTTTCTGAAAAAGAATCTCACATGAAAGGGGATTCTAGAAACTCCTTTGTTAACTGTTCTGGAGCATAACTACAGTTATAATTAATTTCTTCTAATGTTTGACCAAAATTTATTCTTAAAGCTTTTTTCTTCTTTGTTTTCCTCTACATGGAAAACAATTTGTCACCTGCTTTTTTTTAAAACCACATTTTACTTTTTGTGCCTTACTCCAGTGGGAGTACTGAATTTGATTTCCCATCTATGCATCTGCTGGGTGCTTGAAAAAAAGGGGGGAGGTGAGGGGCCCACATTAGGATTATGTAAGTATTGCATGTAAGATGTTTGAAGTAATCCTTCCACTTTACTCTGAGCAGTGTCTGGGTTGAAGTAATGTGCTCAAATTTCTCTGTCTCACTTCCCTATACCTCTAATAGTTTCATGGGGTATTTTGGTTTTCTTAATAGTAGTAAGAATGATGAAAAGTTTAGGAAGAGCTGGTGAACACTGACAACTTGGTTGGTTTGATCTAGAAAGGAACATGCTGAGGGGTCTGCTTTCTCTTGGATCTTTACTTACCAAATCCTTGAGTTCAATGGTTTTTGTTTTGCTCTCCCTAATTCCATCCATAGTTGAGAACTGTAATGTTTTGTTTCTCTTTCACAATCAAATTCAGTGAGTTACTCTGCCAATCATAAAAATCTAAAATAGCTTAGTAAAATGCTATTTTAAATATTCAGACATTTATTCAGTAGTACATGTCAATGATATAAATACTATAGTTTATTTAAACCTGTTACTTTTAGACATTGAACATTAGAACTACTATTAGTGTTTCAGATCTTTATTTATAGGCTACAGAAGGAGAGGCTGGTTGAAACTTCAAGTGTGAAATGCGTGTTGGTTTTTTTGGGAAGAACATTCCAATAAAATGAGGTGCTAGGGCAGTGATTGTCATAAGTAAGGTACTTATGATACGTCTGCAGTTCAGTGGGATCTTCTCAAAGGAATTTTATTTCTTCTAGAGTCATAGAATGACTTAGTCAAGGTGGGAGTTGTTGGAGTTCATCTGTTCCAGTCCCCTGCTCAGAAGGGGCCATCCTCTAAGTTAGGTCAGGTTGCCCAGGGCCTTGTCCAGCTGCATTTTGAAGTCTCCAAGGATGGAGATTCCACAGCTCCTCTGGGCAGCCTGTCCCAGTGTTTCACTGCTCTCTTGGTGCAACTTTTTCTTACCTGGTTGAAAGCTCCTTTTCTGCAACTTTTGACCATTACCTCTCATCCCTCTGTAATGCACTTTTGAGAAGACTCTGACTCTGTATTCTCTGTAATGACCTGTTGAGTAGTTGAGAATGGTAGTTACGTTCCTGCCTTAGCTTAAGACTGAACAAACACAGCTGTCTCAGCTGCTCCTCATGCATCTTTTTCTCTAGCCCCCTTAATGGTTTTCTGTTTGATTTGTTCCAATTTGTCAAAGTATTTTCTTCTATTGGGGAGTCCAAAACTGGGCACAATATGCCAGATATGGTCTGAATGGAGGGGGAATAGTCACCTTCTGCAGCGTTGTGGTTATTTTGTCCCAGGTGCAAGTTTTTGCTCTTGCCTTTGAATTTCTTGAGGTTTCTGTCAGCTGGTTTGTCCAACCTGCTGAGACACCTCTGAACAGCTCTACTGTCCAGCATATCAATCTATCCCAACTTAGGGAGAACCAATCATAGGATTGCTGAAGTTGCATTCCATCCCATTTTCCTGGTCATTAACAAGGACATTAAACAGTATCAGAGCTGGTATTGACCCCTGAGAAATTCACCAGTAACAGCTTACCAGTTAGAAGTCAGACTGCTTTCTGCAACCCTTTGAGCCGCTGGCTTCCCATACCTTGGTTCTTGCACTGCTGGAGGATGGTCACAATGTTTGCCTTTTTCCAACTGTCAGGAACTTGTCCTGATCACCTTGTAAAGATGTTAGAGTGGCCTCATGATGTCACCACCTAGCTAGCTCCACCCTTGTTGGGTGCATACTATTCAATTCAATAGGCTGTCTGTATCCAATTTATCTAACTGGGGCCCCTAACATAATTTTCCTCTACCGCAGTACTCCAGTACTCATGCAGACCTGGGAAGTCAAGAAACTTGCCAGCGGAGACCAAAGCAAATACATGTAGCTGTCTTTGTGTAGCATGTCTGTGTCCTTTGCTGCTAGATAACCTGCCTCATATCTGCAGTGGAACCACATTTTCCTTGATTAATTCATGTTAATGTCTATGTGGTGTTTAAAAAAAATGCTCAATTAACAAAATACGATTTTTATTTTCATATTTTTTAGGTGAGATTAAGTTTTAGAAAGACACTTCATACAAGAATCTTTCTTGTAATGAACTGTGAATTGCATATTTGTATATTAACACCGGGGCTATAATGTCTCAATCTAAGATCAGCCACATTCCCTTTACACAGCTCTACATCAGAGGCAGCCATTACATTAAACAGGTAATGTAAAAATGCTACTATCTCACTATTCTAGGAGGAGTGGGGCATTCTTTATCTGAAAGTAAAATGAGTTACATGATCCGCAGAGATGGTAATGTAATGGCTGATTCTGTTGCATTGGGTGTTCAGGATCTCAGATTGCCCAGGGAATCTGGACTCTGAAAGCTGTGATTTGTACTATGTGTCGAAAGCTTAAGAAATAACATAATAAGGTCACATTTTGTTAAAATATGTATAGAAGATAGGAAATGTGTGTTAGGCTGGTTTTTCATAGGAAGTCATCAACTGTCAGTCTAGTTGCTGAAGATGATGTTGTTTTTCATGTCCACTTAAAAAGGCTTTCCATAGTGCGAATGGGGTCAGATTCATGGAATTGTAGCAAGGAAAACAATGAACCATCAAAAACAGACTGTAGGAAAGTAGTAATGTATCTGGCTAGCTTTTGACCCTGGTCTTTAAGACGTTTAAGTTAAAAGATTTGAATTTTTAGATCTGTCACGATTGTTCCTATTCAGTAAAGGTATTGATTTTGTCGCTGTTTGCTTAGTTCAATTGCAGCGTACCCTGGTGCTTACTAATTGGTTCGTTCCCAGATTGTGCTGTAGAGCTTGTTTTCCATTAGCTTTGTCAAAAGGTAGACAAACCAAGAAACTGATTTTTGATAAAAATCTGTCTTGAGATTGATGAGAGATCATGGTGGGAATATTCTGCTCCTTTTTTACTGTTGAGTAAAATTACTATCCAGGCAATATTAGCCTTGCAAGCCAAAGGTTATGCTACAGTAATGCCACTGTATCGAATCTGCATTGAGGAAATGTAATCTATTTAAATTACTGCATAGATTCTGCATAACCTTTTAGTATAAGTAAAGTAGTAAATGCCCTTGAGAAAGATGTTTGAAGAATCAGTGGAAAATTGATTTGATTATAACAACACAGTATTTTCAGGAAAAATATCTGGATAAATTACAAAAAATGCCGTGTCTGAGAGAACACCCTGTGTAAGAGGATAAAAGAAAACAAGAATATGGATGAGTGCATGGAAGAAGCGTAAACCAAATTATCTTATTTCATGGTTCTATGGAGTCTAAATGTAAGACTTTGTTTTACCAGTATAAAAATAATGGCCAGACAGATACCCACCACCACCACCTCCCCCCATAGTACAGTAATACAAACAAGTAAAGGAAAAAAAAAATCAAGGCTAGCAGGTAACCTATAGAAAATTAAGTGATGGAGATGAAGTCCCGAGTTGGATCATGGCTTTTTTGGGTAATAGTTTTGAGCAGCTCTGGTTTTATAGAAGGCAGTGTATGATAAAAGTTAAGAATTTTATTCTTCGTTTTAAAAAGCAAGACAGCAAATGGTCATTCCTTTTGTCTGCTGAAGTAATTGCTTAAAAAACGCCCCTTCCTTTGTGTATTAAATGATTTTAGTTTCTTTTCCTGTTTGAAAACTGATACCTGGTTTGGGGTAATCATACAATCTCTTTAGTTTAAGATTTGAGAAGTGATGACTTGTACTGGTTAAATAGTTCCTTGCCTGAAACCTATACATGCTAGGTATCTTAATATCATCTTCATTTTCAGATGAAAATTGGAAGGTTAACTTGAGAGAGTATTTATGAATTTAAGTTTAGGATGGAGATTGTAACTAAATATAATTAGTAATTTATGTACAGTAATATGTATTATAGCATATTATATATATGGGTAGCTATTGTTAATATAACTGGTTTCATGGTGTTCAAAATCCATGATTTCAGTCTGCTGCTATTAATTCCAATCAATCCTTTGTTTTTATTGAGGTTTGTCTCTGTAGTGTGACTATTTCTTGGTTTGACTGTCGTCATACTCTCTCTTAGATATCCCCGATTCCCTTTGAGGGAATAGGTGAATTTTTATGAGAATCAGCATATGACAAACCTAGAGACAATACTGAATTGCCAACTCAAAATTACTTTGTCTGTTGTATGAAATACTCTTAGGTTAAATATGGCATGTGGAACAATGTTGGGGAAAAAAATATTCTGGGGCTTATAAATTCATAGTGCTATGTGAAAAGTAGACTTTCATTTGTCATCAAGCTGCTGTTCTAAATAATGTTTCTTTTTCTGCTTGAGTGTCCTGCAATGATTTCCTTCACCTGTTTGATATTCACCTGCTGCTATGGAACAAGCTACAGCTGCAAAATTGTGAAGGAACAGATTCATAGCAAGAAGAGAAATTTATTTTGTAAATTGCACTTGCTCCAAGAGCAAATTGCTCTTAAATTAATGTTAAATGCTTTTATATATGAGATGAAAGGCAATTTTCTTTCAGTGGAAAGTGTTCATTGAGCAAAGAAAGTTTAGCTTCAATAAACTGTGTACAAACTAAAACTCTGGAATGGAGTGTTGCGGACTTCCGTGCCGAAAGCGAAGCACTGTTCGTTTGCCAGCTATTAATCCCAGTGTTTAGATTCAGTTTCCCCTGCTCCTTAGCTGTAGGAGTTTTATTTCTAGTTGGGACTTTCCCATGTAGGATTTCCCTCTGGTTTCTGATGTTGCAGCTAATCTGTATTCTGAGTAATTCATGAGAAGAAAAAGTGGGAGAGATGAATGAATCGGTTATCAGAGACAAAAAAGTAGGAGAGATGAATGAATCTCTCAGTTATCAGAGACAAAAAAGTGGGAGAGATGAATCAATCGGTTATCAATCAAAAGTTTTCTAGGCACAGGCAAGTACTAACTCAATTAGCAGGAGAGCTGTTAGTGAAGCAATCTGGAACTATTCCCTCTGCATTCACCTCCCATTTGAACAGCAGCTCTTGTTTGAGTTTGACCTGCTAGAAGAAATCAACAACCAGTTATAGTGTCTGAAGAAGAATCTGTATGAAAAACAGTCAGATAAATCAGCTGGTCTCAATTTAGTCTTATTCTAAAACCCGAATAGCAGGTAAATTCTGTACTAGCTGAAGTGTTGGAGTGGACTTGCCACATCATTTGAAGTTGGATGCAAGTAGCATAGCACGGCATAGTTCCTTCTGCTGTACCAAGCACATAATGCTCCCCTGCAGCAGTGTATTCAGCTAAGTTTTAGTAATGCAGAAAAAGTTGAGGTTATCACCTTTCAACTGAGGATGAGTTACAGAGGAAATTAGTTTATTTTAAGAACTACTATGTTAACCCTTGCTGAGCCCCAGTGGATTGTATTTTTTCATGATGTCCTGTTGGTGGCATGGATGCCGGTCTAGTTGGCAGGAGGAGATGGTAATTGTTGTACTCGGCTTCCTCCGAGATTTGCTTTTGGCTAAAGTGCTAAAGTTCAAAAAAATGAGTAAAATTAAAGCAGTGGATTATGAGTTAAAAACTGAAGTGACCCAAAATTCTTCCTCTCTACCCACGCACACCAACGCACACCCCCACACCCCCCCCCACCAACAAATCCAAATCCCTTCACCTACTCCCCAAAATAAATATTAATCTACGTAGTTGAGTTCAGTCTGGCTGTCAGCAGACCATGGTGTGAGGAGCATATTTGAGGGCATTGGAAACGTTTTTATGTTAACTTTAAGATGCTAACAAGTAGCTTAAATATTGAGTTAAGCTGAATGAGCAGCTTAGAATACATGACAACTTTGTCTACAAAGTTTTAGTTAATAGAAAGTAGGGGTACAGTACACAGTATGTTCTTGGGGGGGGGTGTTGTTGGTTGGTTGGTTTTGTTCTTTCAATAGTGAAGCGGAGAACAGGCATTTTCACTGTGATGTGCCAGCTGGGGTTCAGGAACAAGCAAGGAAAATCGTTTTACAAAACACCACCACCAAGATATAAAACTTGATATCTGGACCAGTATTTAACTGCTTTTTAAAAATGTGTATTTTGGGATGTTAGTATTGGAAATGTTTGGAGTTTCTTTCTAGCTTTGTGCCACATGGTTTGAAAATCCTAAACAGGCGTTTGATGAATCAGCGTCTCTTTCCATTCCTTCTGTCCCACAAAGACTGCACATTTAAGAACATGTTGTTATGTTTCTGTAAATTGAGAACATAGCAAAAAAAAAAACCCCAAACCCCGAATCACCAGAAAAAGTGGTAGTGGGATATGATTTTCAAAAAACCTCATTGTTACATCACTGACAAAAATACTAAAGGTTGAGAATCAGAGCAATCGCAGGTTTTCCTTGCTCTTGTTAGTATATTTAAATGATCTTTTTCTGTGGCTGCAGTCATGCTGTTTTCCATATGAGTTTGATCATTTAAGTCTGTTTATCCTTTTTAGTTCTTGAGAGAGGAAAACCAAGCATCTACTTTTGGGGAGAGAAAAAAAAAAAAAAAGGCTTGAGTCAGCAGACTGTGCATTGGTGTCACTGTGCATTGAGCTTAAGAACTTGGGATGTGAAAGAATGAACACATTCCATCTGGGCAAAAGAATGATGTCTGTTAGGGTTCAGTTTGCTATGGTTTTTGAGCTTTCTGTATGATCTCATCACTGGAGGAGGAAAGTATATTCTCCCATAAGAATAATCTTATACTTATGATTCATTACTACTGTGGTTTTTTGTTTGAGTCTTTTGAGTGCCAGACCTCCCCCCACTCTTCCACCTCAAATAAAAACCAACCACCCTGTCTTTGGCTTTATATGGTATTGCTGTAGGTGGACTTATCCAGAATAATGGTTGGCTTTAACAATCAGAGCCTTACATCTTTGTCTAGAGAAGAACTCCTCCTAACATATATTTATCTAGGTATTTGTCAAGCTTTACATTTTGGGAAGAGAGCTTGTACACTTTGTTTCCTCAGGTTTGTTAAGCACTGTTTTGCACGAATGTTCCTTTTTATGAAATTTCTGTTTTCTGCAGATAATTTAATATACTTAGTTTGGTAAGTTTACTTGGGAACAGACAATTTCTGAATTTTTCTTAGTTAATACTTTAGATTGTCACTTTAGTTCTGCAACCCACTGCCCTAATAAATTAGCAATCAGTTCTTTGAGCAGCTGTGCATTCTGGCAGTAGCATTTGAAGCTGGAGATGGATCCCTTCGCTCACTCTCCTGCATCCCCTAATGAGCTCTCATGTTGGGAGGGTGCAGGCTAATTCAAGTGTAATGGTGTCTGGAACCGTTACACCAGTACAGCACACCAGAAAAAGGAAAACTTGTAGATAGGCAAATAAACCTGGTAGGATTCTTTTGAAGGCCTAGTGACACGGCAAATAGATGAAGACCCTTTTTCTTTTCTTGCAACTGTAAACAATTTGTTTATTTCCCACTAGTGCTAAAGTAATGTCTGTTAAAAAAAAAAAAAGTGTTTGTGATCAGACCAAAGTGATTCTGGTGCAGCAAATGAAGTAAGTCATCCTAACATCTTATGGTCAGTTCCTGCAGTCTAAGGGATATGTGCATTACCGAAAACCCTGTGGACTGTGAAGAGCTCATGTATAAATACTGAGATCAGTGAAGACCTGTTTCCTGTTAGAAGTACAGCAGGGAAGTGTAATAAGCTTGAAAAGCGAGAAATATGATAAATGATACTGTTCTGATTCACTTGGCTCTTGTTCCTTTGAACTGAAGTTTAAGTTCATATATATTTGTAGAAGAATACAAAGGGCACTGGCTCAGGTTCTAGTAACAGTCTATATGTTAAACTCGGCATTTTTCTAGGAAAAGGTGGATCATGGAAAGAAAATTAGACCTTGTTTTTCATTGGACCTGTCAAAGATAGAGTCATGAGCTAACAGCATGGATTTTCAATTTGGTGTAGCCCTTTGAAGTTAGTGGAGTTCAGTTATGCATCTTATTTTTTAAAAGTGAATTTTTTTTGAGGCTTAAATACTTGCTTTATGGTGTCTAATTGCTGTCATATGCTATATATTATATCAAATATTAAACTATCAAATGGTCATTGAAGAGCAGACATGAAAAATCTTCTTTGCTAAAGCTCATGGCTTCATGCTTTTCTTCAAAACAGAATGTAATCACTTTAGAGTGCAGAACTTCTTACTAAGAGAAAGAAATTGAATTACTCTCCCCTACATCTAGTAAAGCACAATTATTGAACCCTGGAAAAAGGCTAGCACACTGTGATGGTTTAATTTCTTTCATTTTCCATTTTACTGCTGCAGTCTGATAAACAAAGTGATGGGTGGTAGGAACTGTTGGCAGGAGGGGAATATGTCACCTTCAGATTGGTACCTGGATATGAAAATTATAGACCTGGAACATTAACATTTTAGTTATAGGATTTGTGTGAAATGAAGGCAGAAGGCTTATTGTGTAGTGATTGAATAGGTCAACTGGAAATTGTTTGTATTTGTCATTTTTTAAAGTATGTGAATCATCTCGTGTCTTTATATAGGTAAGAATAATCCCCTGCTATTAAGAAAATCATTTTATTTTAAATGGAGCATGAAATATTTGAGATCTAGACTTGTGTAATATTTTCAGTTATAAGGCATAGCCTGAGAAGTGGAACTAAAAATAGTTTAACAGTTGTTAAAAGAAAAGCTAGAAATTCTACTCAAGGTCATCTTATTTGCACTTATGAATTGTGCCACTTGAATACCAAATAGTTCTAAAATGAGTAGGATTTTTTCTTGTTATGTTAAATAAAATAAAGTAAAAACTTTCATAAAACTTAGGCCTGTGGAAGGACCATGGCAGGGCAAAGAGTGAGAATGCTCTGAATAAGAACATCTGAACTTGATGGTCTGTCCTACTAATTAAGTCTTCTGATCACTGTACCATTACTCAATCACTCTCTGGTTCTACCTTCATTGTAATTGGAACATATTAGCTTATACTCATAGTCTCAATTTTTAATAGAATCTAAATGATTCTTCTGTCTGTCTGACACATGATTGAGGTGAAGTTATTTTTTGGCAAGAACTCTGCAAAGCACATGGCTCTGCTTCCAAATCAGTGTCTAGGTCCTGTCACCCATGGTTTTATCATGCCTGTGATTAATCCAAATTCAAATGTAGCAAAAATTTGTTTCGGGTTCAGAAATTTTCCAACTTTTCTGTAATACAGTTATGCATTTTAGAAAAACTTCTACTGTTTGTCATGTACTTTGTGAACAGTACAGAGTGTTTCTAGGTTTGAACTTTGATATAGCTGTGTGCCAAGATACTCTAAAAATAAAGAAATCCAGTAGATTATTGCATTGTCCTCGTCTCAGATGAGGGAACCTTCTTATTTACCTTCGGCATGTTTTTAATGGGACTGTGAAACACCTGAAACTTGTAACCAGTTTTATTTTCTTTGCCATCTAATCTTTCTTCTTGGATCAGATGCAGTCCTTTCGGTCTAAACTGTAAATTATGCTTAGAAAAGAAGCACTGTATATATGTATATTATAATTTTACTATCCCTGTATTGAACTAATTTCTAGCTAGAAAAAGGGTGTTCTAATTAGAGGTTGTTATCACGTTCTGATCTAGTTATTGAATAGATGGTGAGACTAGAACACATGCATTTTTAAAATGAAGAATATATTTCTTCATCTGATCTTGAATCTCTCACATGCATAAGAGACATGATCTCAGTATTCCCTCTTCTCCCCTAGCCTTGAAAAGCATCCCAGTTTTGAGCACTTTTCTAATTGTTGGAGTGCCATGGAAAGCGTGATAGAAATTGATGCTATGTTTTCTCAAAAAGTGTTGAAAGTTAACAAAACAGCTGGATACACTGCTGTATTTTCTTGTGCTGGAAGATGGAAATAAGATACTGGGAAATTCAGCAAGGTCTTTAAAAAAAACCCACCCCAACAAACACACACCCCCACCGCTCCCCAACTGACCAGTAAAAACCCACAAAAAACCCCCAAGAAAGACTGGGGGGGAGTCGTCTTCTCCCTCCTTCATAAAATATGAAGAAATATTTCATTACTTCCCTTTGTAATTTATGAAGAATGCATGTCTCTCCAGTCTTCTCAGTTTACCAAACAGCAGGCCACATTCCTTGCAAGCCAGGCATCATGTGCTTTCTGTAATGTTGGATGCGCTGGAGTGGTATGTTCAGAGAATTTGACTTACTGATAAGAAATCATTCCTTTCTATTTTTATTTCCTGTCTGCATCTGGACATTTCCTGTAAAGACAACTTCCGTAGTATCACCCTCTCCTCTCCTAATAAATAGTGTGTTTATGGTGTGTTCTGCTTTCTTGTGTTTCTTTTATGATGACATTCATTATATGCTGC
Source organism: Aquila chrysaetos chrysaetos (assembly GCF_900496995.4). Lineage (NCBI taxonomy): Eukaryota > Metazoa > Chordata > Aves > Accipitriformes > Accipitridae > Aquila > Aquila chrysaetos. The sequence goes on from NC_044016.1 coordinate 6,500,248, forward strand.
CTTTTAACTTTAGGCTGTACCTTAGCTTCCAAATGACTGCCATAATCAGGATTAGCTACTGATAGCAATCTCCTGATAAAATTGCACTTTTCAGTAAACAATAAAACCTTTTCTCAGGGAGAAAATGTTACATCTAGGTGTCAACTTTGTAAAATATGTCAAAACCAAAAAGTGTTTCAGTCATGAGCAGGTGAATTTTTTGTGCTGAACTTTATCCCATGTGTGTTTTTTCTCCTATATGTGTTAAAAGGAGCAAGTGCATTCCGATCCTCATTTCTTGTAGAAGTAATTGCCACTGGAAAATGTAAACTATATGAAGCTAGTACAACTCCAGATTCTTTGTTCTTCAGTCTTTGCAGAAAACTTTGTGTATGGTTATGGCATTTAATTAAAATTAATGGTTGGTGGTGAGGAGAAAGGAAGGAAAAAGTGCAAAAAAAGGACAAGTAAATCTCTTCTTGATCTCGTTCATTTGTAGTTAGGTCTGTTTGTCTTGACCACAGCTTTTCAGAAGGAACACCTTTAAGCAAAATGTCAAAGTGATAGCAGCTTTGTATTTAAGAAGGTGGATGTTTCAGCAAGTTGCAAGTATTGCTTTAACATTCTGAGTTAAAAAAAAAAAAAGTTAACCAAAAAGATGATCATTTCCCATAAGTAGTTTTATGTTCTACTCTAAAATACTTGTATTTTAACAGTGAACAGAGTATCTGCCAAGCACGAGCTGCTGTAATGGTCTACGATGATGCTAATAAGAAATGGGTACCGGCTGGTGGATCAACTGGATTCAGCAGAGTTCATATATATCATCACACAGGCAACAACACATTCAGAGTAGTGGGCAGAAAGATTCAGGATCATCAGGTAAGCAAATCTCTGAAAATTTGGAACAGGAATTTTAAGCTATTTTTGTGTTTTTTGTTTTTTTTTAGGATGAATAAATATGTCTTCAGTAAAATTATGGGAACTGTAAATAATAAGTTTAATTTTCTTTTTAACTGAAGTAGCAAAACTGTATTATAGCTTTTCCCCCATAAACTAAGCACTTTACATACCTCCAAGGCAATAGTCCTTGTGCATTCCTACCTTTCCTTCCTACAAATAGGTATAAAGGCTAGTGGTGTACACAGAAGTCATGTGATTTTCTTTAAGGCAAAGTGACAACCTAAAAACTTTTCTTCTTCCCTACTCTGTGCTGTTAGCTGCAGTCTGTGTAGGTACCAGCAGTTCTCTTGTAGCTCTTCCTGTATTATGAAAAGTTAGTTGCATGACATCTCATTTCCTCAGATCATTTCATTCAAAAAACCTTCTAACATTTGGTAATGCTGATCATCAACCTCTTCGAGAGAGTGAGAAGGGAGGAACAAGGATTACATCTTAATTTCCTTGATGAAGTTATTAGATCTTGATTAAAAGGCAAACTTAGCATTCTGTCTTGAAATATGCTCTGCCTTGTGATACTTGGGGTGGGGTTAAAAATCTAAGCTTTTTGTTTGAGGAAAGCTTCTATATCTGTTTCCCTCTCTCCCAGCATTTCATAAAGTTCTTCTGGTCTGTTCTTCATCATTTATCACATACGTGAAGCATAGACTGATAATCTCCCATGTGATTTGTCATTAAATACTTATTCCAAGTAATAAATGGTCTCTGTGCATTCATCTGAGAACAAATGTGTTGGTTTTTTTTTTTCTCCCATTATTCAGTCAAAAAGGTGAGAGGATCCATGTGCAATGGGATCCTCTTAGTGGATGGCTTGTAAAAAAAGGTTGTCCTACTGGCTAGAATTTATCACCTTTTTTGTGAGCCATAACGATCTTGCAAAATGATACCTTGTGATGCATAGAAGTCCACATAAACTGCTACTGAAAGCACTGCAAGCTAAGGGGTGCAGCAGCCACAGAGAGGTGATAACTTGGTTAAAAAAAGATTCTAAAAAGCACTCTGTGAACTTAATGGAAAACTGAGTTTCTGAAATCCAAATGCATATTCATGTCAAGTACTCTGCTACTAAAAGTCAGAACTGTTGATACTACTACATTGCTGTTATGAAACATTACTGCATCTTTTGAAATGAGAATGCTTAAGCTACAAAAGATGATACAAAATATCTCGTTAGTCCCCTTGTGTATTCTCATCGCTGATTTCATGCGGCATTGGAATTAAAATTGAAACGGTTGTGTGCTTCAACATTGTGATCTTACAGATTATGGGTCTTGAATTAACCCATGTGGTTAAGCAATAAAATCTACATGAAGCTGAAACTTGTGATGAAACAGCAATTTTAAATATAAGTTTTTTTGGGTTGTTTTTATGATTTTTAGGTGGTAATAAATTGTGCCATTCCGAAAGGGCTGAAGTACAATCAGGCTACACAGACCTTCCACCAGTGGCGTGATGCTAGGCAGGTGTATGGTCTGAATTTTGGCAGCAAAGAAGATGCCAATGTCTTCGCAAGTGCCATGATGCATGCCTTAGAAGTATTAAATTCACAGGAAGCTGGTAAGAGTCTCTCTCTCTCTCTCTCTCTCTTTATTATTATTATTTTTTAAGATTGTTCAAATACAGAGATGGAAAAACTTCAAATGTTTATGCATAAAAGTCAGTAAGTCTTGTTTCTAATAATGATTCAGCCTCTAGCCATGTTAATTATTTAGGTGTTTTATCTGCCTAATTACTGCTTCTTAATAGTAAACCTCAACTTGACTGCCATATGTGTAAATGCAATTCCTAACAAGAAAATTGATTTTCATGTTATCTATGACATACAGAAACTTGCTGACTTTGCTTGCCTTTTTTTTTTTTTTTTTTTTAAGGAAACAAAACTGAAACACCTGACCAAGAAATGTGTACCCCTCAATCAGGGTACTTTTCAGGATTTCTAGAGACATCCAGTGTTCTTAATGTGTATTGGTATTTTTGCTTCTCATTGAGTACTGGTTTGCTATGAAAATTTTTTTTTTCCTCCAAACTTTGGAATTCAGGTCATCCTCTTTGGCAGTTCTTACCATACAGAGTTTTCTAGCTTGGAGACCTGGGATCCAGGGGTAACATTCAGATGAACCCATATAATTTAGACAACAGCTGTATCATCTAATTTGTTTGGAGAACAGGGTGACATAGAGGGTTTAAACCATTGTGAAAAAATTAGTGGCTTTCAGTCTTCAGGTGGTGTCTGTAATATGTTCTAGATAGGCTCTACAGCAAATTGATCAGTGTAACACTGGGATATACACAGAGGGAGGTTTTATTTTAAAAGAGACTTTTGTGTTCTTGTAACCAAATAGAATTCTTTTGTCCTTATGAAACTTTAAAAATTGCCCATGTTACAAGAGAGAGTACTTCTGTGCCAGTTTTCTTTCTCTTGTGCAGAAGAGAGGCTGTAGATAACCTTACTAGGGCTGTCTCAACTACAGCAAAAAAGGGTGACTCTATCAAGTTGCTTTTCATTCTGATAGTTTTTTCAAGACTTACCTTTTGAAGCTAAGCTACCTAGACCAAGGATGACATGTTCTGTAGTGCTCTTAGTTATGCAGCATATGAGGCCAAAGTAGAAAGGGTAGCTAGAGGTATAAGGTTTCTTTTGCCAGCTAAAATAATCCAGTTGTGTATCCCATTCTCCTACCTCTCAGTTAGACATTTTCTCTTCTAAATCCCTTAGTTCTCCTTTCCCTAAGGGTTACTCAGTTGTAAACGTTTCATGCATTCTGACTGTTTATCATCTATCTCCCAACCAACACTTGGGAACACATGAAGCGTTGGTTTCTACTCATTTGATGTGAAGTCTGATTTATGGTAATTACCACACGTTTGAGGGTATTATGTTGTTTCCCATTACCTGTACTTAAAGAGTTTGGTACAACATGTTTCAAACAAGTGTGTATGTGTATATACACATATATGTGTATATACACATATATGTGTATATACACACATATATATTTTCATCATTTCATTAACTCCTCCTCCTAACACTAAAACTGAGCTACGAGAGAGGCTGAAATGACATAGGCAGGCATGACAGTGCTCATTTTTCAATTGGTCAGTGTGTCTGTTCTTTAATTTCATGGATGATTGTGATTTGTCTAATGACTAGTTCTCTTGCTGCTTCATGCAAAGTATATGTGAGCTAACAACTATGTTGTTATATTCTTCAGTACTAGAAATTTTATTGAACTAAGATGCCACTTCAGTTTTGCAAAGACTTGGATAAAACTAAAAACGATTTTGGGGGTTTCTTTAAATGTAACTTTAGTAATACAAATATGTCATTCAAACAGTAGCCTAGAATCAGTGTAATTCCACAGGAGCAAACGACTCATTTTTCCCGTTGCATCACTTCAGTAATCTCTTAAAAGGTGAGGGGAGCTGAGCTTTGCAATGAGTCTAAAAATCGCTGTACTTAGAATGCAGTCCTCTGCTCATCCCAAATCATGAATTCTTCCAAATCATTCTGCCAGTAGTCTCTTCATTGATCTCTGAAGTGGCCCTTCAGTTTGAGTTTGTCTGCTTCATTCAATTTAATACTACTTAATCTCTGATGATTGGGAGGTTGTTTTCAGGTGGATTTTTATGTGGCTCCTGAAATGAGAAGTGAGCATGACTGTAATACAGTGTCCTGGTTGCTGGCTATAGTGCTTTAGTCTACCTAGTTTGTTCTTAACAGCTTTGAGATGTAGGTCTGACAAGAACATGAATTAAATTGTGTAATTATGTTTGATAGTGACTGGTTATAACCTTTAAGTTTTCTGAATTGTAAGGTAGTCGCTTTGTTTCTCCTTCGTGTGGTTTGACGTGGTAGTAACAGGTACAAGTCAAAATGTATTAACTGGCTGCATCACAAACTAATGGTGGACAGCATCAGCACAGGAGGAGGTAACTAACTGTTCTTCTATAACTTCTGTCAGCCAAGAAGGACTGTGGCTGTTTAAGATTAGCTATCACTTCCCTATTTCACAGACGTACAGGTGCTCCAGCTTCCATAAAGATGAAATAAAAACAAAGCTTAACATTATCAGCGTCGCTTCAGCAGATGTCTGAAGATGAGTAGCTTTGCACTGCTGCTTGTAAAAAAAATTCATAATTATGCATATAGAATCACTTTGTAAGCCTGCTACCATTTCCAGACAATGTTTAAAGATAAATGTTCATAATGTATCTGTGTTAGAATACTGTCAACAAGTGTTTCTAGGTTTTATCAGCTGGCAGGGTTTGTCAGTGTATGATCTACATATTACTTAGTTTTTCTGACCTGTGTCAGTGTAAGAAGTAAAAAAGATCAAGTATCTTTCTGAATATTCTGCTTCAAAACTGGAAATAGGATACTAAGTAGCTTGCAGTTTAGAAACAAACTGATTGGGCTCCTTGCTCAAAGTTTAATGCATTTCTTTTCTCTATAGTTGGTATAACTTCCTGAAAGCACAGCTAAAAATGAATTCTTGTTGTTAACTTTTTTTTTTCCTCCCCCCTAGCATCTCTGATATAGCTGAGTATGTACTTAGACAAGTCACTGGCTCTGTGGCTCTGAGGCTCTACTATTAGCTCCTCATTTTAGGAAATGGATTGCAACTGCCACCCCCAGGGCCCCCCCCCCCCCCCCCCCCCCCAAAGAAATTAGTCCTCTTTGAAAAGGTGTTGGGGGCTATATATTATTAAAGGAATTTGTGCTAATACGTGAAGATCATTACATTATATATTGATAGTTTTGTTTCTTCAATTTATCTGTTAGACTTTTAAAAATTCTAACATATGCAGTCCTAGTTGGTATTCTGATGATACTGTTTCAAAAATCCGTACCTGAAGAGGACAACTTGTCTTTAATAATTTATGTAAATTGCTGTGTTTCCTAGTATATCTGAAACAGCATACAGAATCTCCAACTCAAGTAAAATAAAGAAATCCTATATAGATAACATCCCTTTTACACTAGAATTGCTTACAATTAAAGTCTGATTCTTGCAATATCCTTATTTTTTGCTGTGTTTTTATCATTTTGGCAATTTCTTTTATGAGCTTGGTCATTTGAAGTTGTATTTTATTCATAAGAGGAAAGCAGTTTTAATGTTAGCTGACCATACTGCTCAGAAATTCATAAAGCTGTAGTTGAATTTTAAACTTTATGCAACGGTTCACAGAAATCTAAATACTGAAGAATATTAAAGATTATTTTGTGGACATCCTTTTGGTTTGCAAGTCAGCTGTTACTTATGGCTCTCTTGCTCTTTTTAAAAAAAAGTAAAATCATATAGTCTCCTCTTGCATGTATTTGAAAAATGTCATTGATCTTTGCTTGCAGTTGGCATCCTCAGCTCTTCTACTACTGGCATAATTTGAGGTTGTTTAATTTAGGATCTCCCTCTAGTGGATCCACAGAAGTAGAGGCGAAGACCCTGGATTGCCTGTACCACTGAGCACGCAGTGATGGGCTTTTTGTCATTCCAATGAGTTCAGAATGTAGAGTTGAAGTGTCTGAAGTTGGAGTAGAGAAAAGGTTTTACTACAACTGGCAACTTTCTTCTAAAAAAACAGGATAAGTTTGCCTCAAAGGACTCTGAAGTCATGGCTGCCTTATCAGTGAAACTGTTTGAAATACTCTGCGTGTCTAGGGTTTTTTTTTTCCTTTCCCCTGATTTACAGTGCTGATCGTGTGATCATCCTAATTTCTCTTACGCTTGAGCTCTGTTTATTTAAATCAATGTAAAAGTTAAAGTGTTTTCACTCCGTTCTGGTTTGAATAATTGCATTAGCCAGTAGCTATTCAACCTGACCCTATTTTCCTGCTGGCTAGTTGAGCAGTTTGTAGGCCACCTGCAAATCCAGAAGAGAAAGACAACAACACAGGACTTCACTTTCTCCTGGAATTTTAAGGTAGACTACTAATGCTACAAGTTCCTGCCCTATACTCTTTAGGAGATGTGTTAAAAATGAACCAAGATTTGTTTCTGACACTCATTTGGGAAAATTTTGGAAGTCTTAACTCATTTCATTAAACAATTGTCTGAGGTGGTCAAAAGTTACACCTTTATCAAATGACAAGTATGTGTCATCAGTTTAAGAGGTCATTTGAGGAGGATTTGTGGCTTGAAGGCTGTGTGCAGTGTGTTCAGATATTCAGTAAGTGGTCTTAATTGTCTAGAGTAAAGATGGCTGCTTTCTGCGAAGGCTTTGCACTGCCTTACAAAGAAAATTTTCATATCTGCATTAAGTAGAGCTCAGTGTTGCAATCAAAGTGACTCTGGAATGAGAGAAAAGCCTCAATGAACGGAAATTAGATGGCTGAGAAAAATCTCTTGATGTGTGAGAAATGGATTATTCCTTTGAAGGAATAAGGGCAAGTAAGGGAAGTGTGTGTTGGGGGATGGGAGGAACAAAGGGGTATCATGCTCAGTTTTGCTGCAAAAAGTACCTTCTAGTTCAGCTGGAATTGATGTTGTTTTGTGTGGCATCTGTCTTCAGTCTCAGGAAAGCCTTGCTAAGAGAATAAGAAACTAAATATGAGATTTATATATGTGTAATTTGCATTTGAGGAGATACTTTGAGTTGTTCGTTGCAGAAGAGGAAAAGCAAAAGAAGAACTGAAAGATGTCATACCACCGTAAATAAGCCTATTCTAATTTCTTCTAATAGAATTACATATATGTAAGATTCATGATGGTTTTCTTACTAATTCTTAATAGTTATATATTGGTTCTTGAAAAGGTTTTGGGATATTCTGGATATATTGCTTTAAATGACACTTCAATTCATAGGAAAATGGGAGGAGGAAAAAGAAACAGTTTCCAGTGTCTCTTTATTTTGTTAGTCTAATCTTGGAAAAAAACCCCTGAGGTTAAAGTTCTTTGAAATTATTAGTAACCCTAGAAGTTGGGTTGTCCAGTTATTAAATAATCAAACCTTTATGGGGAAAAGATGCATGCTTTTTCTACAACTGTATACTGATGTGCGGTCCTTTTTCTTACAGCAAAGATAGTTCATTAAATCCTTGCTGATAGGGGAATGCACTTACTCATATCATAGATTGAATAATTTAGGATCTCTGCGAAATGCAAACTGAAACAAAACCTGGGGTTGCCTAATTGGAATATGTGTAGAGACTATAGGCGACTGAAAGGAGAACTGTATGTGCAGGGCTGGGGGAGGATCTCAGATGCTTGTCCTTGCACTGTTTTGGTTCACGTCATGCTAAAACTTGTTTTGAGAGAAGAATTATTCTACTGCAATGAAGTAATTATTGCAAGCCTCTGGAGCAGGCCGTCAGTGCTCACTGTCAGAATGGGAGTAACATGATGTGGTTTTATTACCTGTATTGTCAGAAGTTGGGGAGTATCTGTTTTTGCTAGTAACTTTTTTTCTTTGCCTTTTAAATATGGGATTAAATAAAGATTTTTGTTGTTGTTGTTACTAGATTTTTATAATGGCTAATCCTGATTAACCAATCCTGATTTATATGCCAAAATATTGACCTAAAGGAAGTTCCAGCTGTTTATTGGACAAAATACTTCCATTCCATTTTAATTGCATATAAAATTATTGAAAGCTTCATCAGTGTTAGTTGTGGTGTTTCGAAGTGAAGGGAGAGTTGCTAAGTTTTTAGAGTTATACTCATTTTTAAGGGTTGCCTGCGTGGCATTTCTGATTCCTGTGGTTCTTCAGAATTAGTGTTGTATCAGGTGAAAGCATTAAAGTTTGGGTGGGCAACCCAAAGAATTTCATTAAAATTTGGTAGTTGGTCTTATCTGCATAGCAAACATATATAGAAGTACCTTAATTTTGTGGATAAAGTTTTGTTTAATAAACATTGGGGAATGTTAATATATTTTTCTCTTGAGGGTTCATATTGTTGTCTTAGAAGTATTACCAGTGGAAGTTGGTATATTAAAGCTATATTAAATTATATATATTTATTATAGCTATATTAAATCTGCTGCCTTTTGGGAACGGGGTGTTGTCATAAAATCATGAACATAATTGTGGAAATACAGCTTTGTTAGAAGGGCTCATTTCCGTAGTATTATATACAAATAGTGACAGTCATCATCTATAACACTGCTATTTAACCATATTTTGACAGAACTGGGGAAAAAAAGTAATAAATACCCTACAGTAGATGGCATTGATATATTTGATTTTCAGTACTTGCTTTTTTAGGATTGTGATACTGTAGTTTCATTAAGCAACCGTAGTACTCTAGTGCTGAAGCTTTGTCTCTGTCTCCCCCTGCATAAAAGGACGGCAGAGGGAAACTGCAAGTCTGCTTGAGGTCGAGCTAGTGCTGAGCCAAGCCTAGCACCCAGGTTATCAGACTCAGTTTCCAAGGCTCTTTACTTAAATTCAAATGTGTTTTAATTAATATTTTTGTTGTTCTTGTCCCCTTTTATTACCTTGATCAGGTGAAAGTGCTTGTGAAGTGAAATGGAAAGCATTTACTTTCAGTATAGAAAATGCAACATAGTTACCACTCTGCTAAAATAAATCAAAGCGATGAGTAAATTAACTCAGTCCAAAGTACTTACAAAATGGTAGCCATGTATGAGGAAGTAGATATTTGAAGGAAAGAGAAGTCTTAGCTGGAAGATGATTCACCTGAATAGAAGTGCTAGAGAATAGTTTTGTCACTTGTTAATGCCCTAGTTTTATATGCCCATCATAGTCTTGCATATAAATCCATAATACAAGTCCAGGTCTTGAGGAGTGGTGTCATTTTGCTTCTGCTGAAGGCTAATAAGCATGTCTCCCCAGACTTTGTTCTGTAATGTCCTAGAGCAGGACAGGCTCTGAATAGGAGGGGAAGGAGCAAGAGACAAGTGAAAGCGGTTACATCACCATAATAACTTTTCTTCTTATTGCTTCCTAACACAGATCTCTGAAAAAGCCTGCTTTCCATTCATTCAGAAAACCTTTAAGCATTTAGTAAAACACTTTTTTTTTTTTTTTTTTTTTAAGTTCTTATATTCTGTAACAGAAATGCATCTTTTTACTGCGGCTTTGAACTCTTGCCTGGGGTGTGTTCTTTGCTTAGTAGGTGTACTCAAACCGTCCTTAATGAAAATCTTTTCTAAAGATTATAATTAGTCAGTACACTTATCTTTATAGCATATGCCTATATAAATTAACTTGCTGTCTGCTTTCAGTCCATTTTTCCTTTGAAAAGTCAGTCTGATATTCAAATCAAAGTATGACTGTATAATTGGAATGTTGCTTATTTTGGGCACTAACATACTGAGACATGAAAGAGTGGGAATTGTTAATTACTGAGTTGTTTATATAAACTGTTTCTCTGGGGGAAAAATGGAGATCTTCACCTCAAACTAAAATTCTCATGTATGATAGTTGACCAACTTTTTCAAAGGGTACTAGGTTTTGAAAAAATTTGATTTTGTCTTTTAATGCTATACTCTGAACAGTACAGTAATTGCAGGAGTGGGGTTTTTTTTGTATGTGTTTTGGCTTTCTTGAACAATAGGGCCTGTGGGATTCTGAGGAAGATTTCACATGATCTGACTGCCAGCGGTCCCCCAAAAAACACTTCACCTATCCTTACGTTACCAGCTCCCAAGCAAGCCTGTCCAGCCAAATTAACACACACACTGTAGCTCATTCTATAACCCATGGTACATGTATTGTTCCAATCTTGAACAGTAGATACTTGGGGGTTTTTTAGGGCTATTACCTCATAGGAATGTGATGTCTTCAGTGTCAGCCAGGTGCTATGTCAACACTGCTAGCATAAGCCAGGTGACATTAAAGAATTGGGATGGAGAGTTTGGTGTGAAACTCCAAAGCAGACAATGTAATTGAAAGATTGAAGGAACTGATGAACTGAAAGGCATCGAGGGAGGGGAAACCATGTGTTTCCATCTCCAGCTTGCTGATTATACATCCATAGGGTTGTGCAACTGGAATTAATTCAGCTCTTGAACAGAGATCCAGAGGAAAGTCGTCAATTGAAGGTGAAAATGAAGTTAAGGAGTTTGACAAACTACAACTCTGGTTGTGGTTTAAAAAGGTGATATTGGGTGTGCTTAATTTGGTTGAAGCAGCCCCCAGCAGTCTGATGTTGTTCTCTGAGCTATGCCAGCATAGTTGTCTGTGTGACTGCGTGAAGAACTGGAACTGGTCCTGATCTAGCTGGTGAAAACACTTCTTGCTTTTTTTCCCTGGGATTTTTAATGCATTGGATTTCCAGTCCATCTCTCACTAGACAGTTGCCTGACCTGTCATAGAGGAAGGGTGATGCAAAGGTGAGAATAAGCTGAAAAACAGAAAGCATTGAAACTGGAATGGCTGCTGAACAAATTAGTATGAAATTATATCCTCTGTCTGTCAGAGTGTGCTGCAGAGCGCACCATCTGTGCTTTCTTTAGAAAAAGAAAGATGTTAGGTTTTCCTTAAACCTCAGAATGAATAGACCATTCAGCCTCATCTCTTACTTGGCTTGTACCAGTTCTGAAGATAAAGTGATCCTGTAGAAGGATCAGACTTTTTTTCCAGGCGGTATCTGTGAATATTTCTCCTTGGGGTTGATGTTTCTGAAGTATCTTGAAGTGTTCAAAAGCCTCTGAGAGAGCTTTTTATTAGCTAGCTCCTGCTTATTTATTTATTATACCATCTGTCCCACTATCCAGACAATTGTATTTTAGCAATGAAGTGGTGGTCTTGGCTTGCTGTAATAAGTCTTATAGGATAAAACATACTTTTCTACCTGGTATGTAAGTTTAACTTGCCAATGTCCATTAGTGTGGTGGTTGTTAAGAATCTATGCATGCAGAGAGGAATTTGTCAGAGAACAGGCCAAATGACTTGGTAGGTGAACTTTTCTTTCTTGAAAGCCTTCGATATACTCAGATTACATTTCCTTATGGCAAAAATGTATGAGAAATACTAGAATAACTATGTTAATTGTTAGCAGGTGATTGTGTTTGGCTGTCTTGCATGTATGGCTATGAAAGAAACACATAACTTACCAGAGTGGGTTGACCAGCTTGTGCTAGCTTGGCTTGCTGATGGTTGTGTTCTGCAGAATTGACAGAGAAGGTGATTTTCTGACAGACATTGCTTTAAAAAGAAGTTTAAGGCTATGAGAACAGGTTTTTCTGATAGCTGGGCTGGTTGGAATAGCCAGTGTAAGTGATGCTAGATGGTTGGTGTCCAGTGGTGCTACCAAAAGAAAGAGTTGGGGGACACTGGTAGAAAGGTTGTAGAGTGGCGGTCCACACTCAGCTACTGCAACATGATAATACCTTGTTCAAAAAAACCTGTTAAATACTCTCAAAGATTAAATGGATGGAAGTTTGAAGTTTTCATTTCTACTGTATTTTCAGTACAAAATAGTTCCAGTTGGTAAATGGCCATAGTATGACCATTTCTTTTTATTTTTGTTCTTTGTAATTAATTTTTAGATCAATGTGGGTTATACTGAGAAATGGCAGATCTGAGTGAAGGGAGTATATTAGACGTGGCAAGCAGTAGTGGTATATAGCACTTTCAAGCAGCAGCACAGCTGCTGCTGGGTTGCGTCTACTTCTAAAACTCCATGAAAGGCTGCAGCATGGTGCAGAGAGCAAATAGCCCAGCTGCTTGGGAGCTGCGTTCATGCCTTAATGGGCATAAAGGCTTTCTAACCTGTCATACAGGTGAGATGACAGAGGAGGATGTGTGACTTCAGAAGTTTTGAAGCAGAAACATATTCCAGATGAGCAATATGACAGATGTTTCTACTTACTGATAACTTAATTATCATAGCAGTTAAATCTTTTGAATTAAAAATAATACAGATTTATATCTGTGGGTATCTCTTGGAGATGCTCCAAGCAAAAGTAGTACATTCAGGGCAACATCATGTACTTAGGTATGAGGACCTAATGCTTGCTGGAAAGAATAAACAAGGAAGACACAACCTCTGTAGTACACTTTCTGCTTTTATCTTCTAGAAGTAAGTTCTTAGATCACTTTTCAGCTGTAGGTTACAGTAGACAGTATACACTCATACTTTTCAGGATTCATTGTCTTTATGACCACGGTGGAAACAATACTATGCTGTTTTGAGTAAATGAACCTTTTTGTGTAACCTTTAAAGAGGGCACTTGTTTGCTGAGTCTGAGGCAGATTACCTGTCCTTGATGTCTCAGTATATCACATATAGTCTCTTCATGTTTTTTGGATGATTTTCACAAGTTCAGATGGCAAACAAATTTTACATTTTGATTATTTGAGATGGGGGTGTTCTCATTGCAACTCCATTACTCTAACTAGTTTGGTGGAATCTCAGCAAGAAATTACTGTTTTGCTTTGGGACCTTTTCAGTACTTCATACATTTCTATTGTTTTTAATCCTGCTTGCTTATAAATTCCATAATCTTAAGTGTAGCTATAGTCTAAATAATTCAACTTCCTGGTTTACTGTCCATTTTTACATAAACAATGCATTCATGATGTACTGTATTCCATTCCACACTTCTTCATCGTTTGCTTCTGGTAATTCTTTTTAAATAATTTTGTGCTGTAAGTACATTTGTGAGGAAAATTGAAAAGCCTTTTTGTTTTTAGAAGAAAGATCTGGCATATACAATTGTTTGAAAGATGTATGATTCAGAATTGCCCATCAGTAAAAGTCGAAGATGAGTTTGCATGTCCTTCTCTTTCACATTTCTTGTGCTTAGCAGAATGCACAGTTTGTATATTTGTTGTATGCCTTTGTTCCTTTGGACACAATACTTACCTATCCAAAAAGGAGGGTCTTTGATCCAAGTCGGTGAGCTAAAATCTGAGTAAATTTTGGTGTGAACTGTAGAGACATACTTTATCTTCCTTCTCTCGATATGGTGATAAGCTTCTGATGTTTTTTCTCCTGTTCTTCCCCCTCCCATTTCCAGTGTTCTATTTAGGTGAGTGTTTTAATTTTTTGAGCCTTTTCTGTTCCTCTAACAGTACTTGTTAATTTTTTTAAGAAAATCTCAGACTTGGAGTGCTTTTCAAAGCTTTTATCAAGTTCCATTATATGTAAAATTTATTTTGCATTTCTGTGAAACCTTTTCATCCATGTGAAATAAATCCATTCTGTAAATATGTAAGGTAACATTTGTTGCAGTTTTTATTTGCTGTATTATGTTGTTGGGCTTGTTTGGCTTAAAAAGCAGAAGTAAACAGTTCTTCTAATGTCATGTGATGGCTGGCCTTTTTCCTTGATTTTGTGCTTTTTTGCATATTAAAAGTTCAAATCATTAATTTATGGTCTGTCTTCACTTTTAGGTCCTACATTGCCTCGACAGAATTCACAGCTTCCCTCTCAAGTACAAAATGGTCCATCGCAAGAAGAATTGGAAATCCAGAGAAGGTACAGTAGTAAAAGTGATCAGCTGTTCAGTTAAAGAACATAGTAACTCCTCACTAATGATGAGAAATTAAATGTCAAGGACTTACAATTACTCTCTGCATGCATACAAATGCTGTCCTAATGCAAGTTTTCAGCAGTGCAGCTTTCCTGTGTAAAAACTTTGATCATAGCTAGATCCCTTGTTCATGATCTCCATCCATTCAAACAATGCAATTGCTATTGCCCTGTCATGAAAGAGTTGAAGATCAAATGGGAAGATTTCACTGCTGTCACTTCCAACCAGACTAATTAATTTTCCAGTGACTGTTGTCTTCAGTTTTTGACACACACTTACGAAGAAGAAAGCGGCAAGCAAGGAAGGAAGTTTTAACCTTCAGAAGTAGAGAATTAAATCATCATGGAGAATGATAATTTTTCTTCCTGAATGTGGATGCACTAGATCAAAATATTGGAAATGTTGTTCGCCTTTATACTGTATTAGTTCTTTAGCAAAGAAACTTTCATTTCCTGCTTTTAGTGTATAAATTTAGGGAACCTTTAGTAGTTCTAGCTTTCAGCTGTAGCAATACTGGTTATATCTGTGCTGCTCTCAGGGAATAGTCCATGTTCCCCTGACCAGTTGGCATTCCTCCAAGCTAAGCTGTTCCCTTCAATGTGAAGCCACTGCACCCTGTCACATGCCCTGTGGGATATTCTTTAGACCCATAGCATTTTTAACATACGGGGGTTTTGCAGTTCCTTTTAATAAGCACTATGTATCGATCAAGTGCCCAAGTTCTGGGAACAAACTTTCTACTTGCGATATTCCCACTTTTGTTGAGTGGCAATGTGGGTTAGTGCTGTAGGTTGAGTGTCTGGGATATGGGTAAGTGAAATGGCAAAGTCTTCTAGGATAGTGCTATCAGACTGGGTTAAGTGAAAACAAGAAGACCTTGGGCTGTGTCAAGCATTGCACCACATTGCCTGTGGTGCAATGTTGGATTATTTTACGATCAAAATACTCCCAGGAGATTAGCTGTTCCCTTCCAGAAGGGATGCTGGGAGCAGTTTAGGTCACATGCAGTACAGATGCAGAGAACAGGATCCATGAATAAATAGGAAGTGGTCCAGATTCATAGTGTAAATGCACTTAATAGCTTTCAGTGGTAACTGGAAAGATATTTTAACATGTTGGGTCTAATTGGCACTGACTTTTTTCCTATTTTGATATTTTGCATTTAGTTTGCAAAGGTGAGCAGAACCAGATTGCTAATTTGGGAGTAATTCATATTATAGATTTGATAAACTAGCTATATGTGTTGAACAAAGTTTTGACATCAAAATTAGTCATACTTGTCCGTCTCTTCTCTGCAGTATGCTTTTAAATCTGAGCAGGGATCGCTTTATCTGAAAGTTCCCTTGTTTAAAAACAAATAGCAAGAAGCTCATTACAAATCTGTCTGTGTTTGCATGCAAGTCTGCTGTCGTGATAAAGGTCTTTTATGTCACTTCTTTTGACAGACTTTTAAAAAGCTTTTTTTTTTTTTTCTGTTCTACAGTAGTGGCTTTTAATATTTTTATTTCCCATCTGTTCCTTTAGAAGGCTGTATTAATTGAGCTTTATAAATGCTGAAATACTTTTCAAAGAAGCATTGTAGGTAGACATCTCTTCAGAAAAAAGTGCTGCCCCATATTAAGAGCTCTGCAAGTCTCTTGAAGTTTTTTCTATGTAAAGGACATATTATCAGGTGGCATTCTTATAGCTTCACTTTCTCATTTGATCAGTGTGGTCTACTTGTTTTCATCTAATATAATACCCTCTTTGAAGTCTGGTCCTGGTTTTGATTTGTTTTTCCCCTAAAAAAGGATGAAGAACTGGAATGAGTGTTTACTCACATTGCTAGCCAGATTGTCTGTGGAAAGACTATTGCCGCTGTGTTATTAAGCCTGAGAAGAACACGTAATTTTGTTAAAACGTTTCACAAATGCTTCTCCAGTCTTTTCACTGCTGTAACTATATGGTTATAATACAGTTAAACTAACTCTAAGCTAGAACTTCTGTTGTAACTGTCTTTCAGCTTTCAGACTGTAATAACAATAGTCTTACTACCATGATGTAGAGAGTAGTAAATAGTCAGGAAGAAAAGGTTTAGATATATATTACTTTTAACATATCTACAAGTGACATTTCCAGTCTCAGTAAAGGGTAAAGGCAGTGTGGGCAGAATTGAATTCTGTGGGGAGCAGGAAGACTACAGGGAATGCAAGAGAAGGGAATAAACGTTACTGCGTAGGAAGGAACACGGGGTTTGTGATGGATCAGTAGAAGGGCAGGCTTTGCTGAGTCTATTGCTCGTGAAATGTGTGTCTGTGGGGTGGGGGTTTTGTTTAGGATGTGGCTTGATAATAGTTGTCTTCAAGTGCTGGTCTCATATCCCTACCCTTAAGTGTACTGGGATTCAGTAGTGTTTGATGGACTCCCATGTTAAGTTCAGGAAAATATTTATCAAAATTATTCTAAGCCTGAGGAAAAAAAACTGCTTACATAAAAATTAAAGTTGAAAGAGGGACCCTGTGGAGGTCATCTAGTCCAACCTTCTGCTCAAAGCAGGACTAATTTCAAAGTTAAATTTATGTGGCTTGGAGCTTCAGGGTTTTCGTAGGCATAAATAGAAACATTTCCTCAGAAATGTTTTGCCAAAGGAGTGACTGGTGAAGAACGGTGTATTAAAGAGAGCTCTTCAACTGATCTGATGTTTTCCTTTACTTTTATAACCGGTGTTCAAGAATCTTGGGGAAATTGAGAACTGAAGAATTAAATTGGATCATTGCCAACAAAAGTGTATTATTTTGGTTCAAAGATTTTTCTCTGTTTTAGATGCCTTACATTTTGAGTGAAAGTGCTAAAGTAGTAATATTACCTTGCTTATTTTGCTGCAGAGCTTGTTACTAGAATATTTGCATTGTTTACTGTGCAGTGATGACAGTCTGTAAAGCCGCTAGGACCAGATGTGCGATCTAAAACACTGAGGTTTTTGAGGCCAAGATTATACATGAGGTAGTCAATGAAATAGTTTGGTGAATTGATAACTTCGTTACTGTCTTTTAAGAAACCTTAATGCATGGTGTATGCTTTCCCTGTCAGGGAGTACTTGAAGATAACTGTAATTTTCCTTAACTTGCACTCATTTAAGTACAGTAATAACAAGCTTTAAAACGCTCCAGCTTCCATTTTCAGTCCTCAAAAATGAAGGGATTTTCTGTTATATGAGTTATTTTTCATTTTGTCAGAGTGGTAGTCAGGCAGTGTTTATAAATTCCACTGGTTGTTTGATAATGAGCCAACTTCAGTTGGCATACATATTTGTTAATAACTTCAGAGTTACTTAATGTCAAATACCATTTAAAATATAAGATTAGTTCATAACATGCCTGTGTGTGCTACTAGTGCATGTAAATTTACCTTCTCTTCCAGCCATGATAACTATGTTGTCAGAAATATGAGTCACTGAGTTGGTATCTAATATGACACTTGGGAATTTAATGAGTTAATGTTTATAAATAACTTCAAAATCATCACTGCTTCATAAATAAAGAGACCAAGAACACCAGAAACAGAGAAAGTGTATAGATTGTAAGGAATAATGAAGGTATACAAGCCGCCTGTTATCCTTCAGGGACGTAATGGACCAAAACTTGACCGACTTCTGTCGTAAGTACTCAAAAATGTTAGAAGTTCACCAAAGCAACAGCAGAGCATTAGGGGCTTTTGGTATTGTTGAATACTTCAAGTTTGCTTACAGTTTTAGTTTATGTCATAGATTGGGATGATACTGTTAAAACCTGGCGTGTGACTGTGCTAGAAAGGAGTATTGATACGGTGTGGTTTTCATAACATCTTTTGGAAGGCTTCTTAGTTTTAGATAGTGCAAGTTCAGAGGCTGACAAGGGTAGCAGTTTCTTATTTACTGATAGACTTAAAGGAATGCTTTGTATTTTACAGATTAAAAGTATTTTTTCTGAGATTTTCCTAATCTTAATTTTTAACTACAGTAAAAGAATTTGTATTTTTTCCCTGTGAATTAGTAATTATTACATATATAATTCCTGAGCTGTTTTGAAAACATGTGGAAATACTGAAAGAAAAAAACCTGCATCCCACAATTGAGTAGCAATGTAGCTATAATAATTTAAAGGAGGGAAAGTTTGCCCATCACTTTTCTGTCCCTGGTAGTGTGGTTTCTACTGATTTTCTGCAGCCCATGACCTTTCCCTAGTTAGTGGCCAGATGTACTGTTCCCAGTTTTCCTTTGCTTTTGAAACTGTGCCATTTATCCAACAGATTATTTTGAGGAAGTAGGATTTCTTTCAAGGCATATGGATTGATTAGATTATAACTGAGCAAACAGTTCTAATCAGAGATTTGCATATGAATATGATATAGTAGTTGGCTTTTTGGTTTAGGGTATAAGAGTGGTCAGTAGAATACTGTCATATGATTGTATTGTGTGCTATGCGTGTTACAAAATCTGCTTGAAGTTTGCATCCTACAGACATGGTTTAGGTGGAATCAAAGGGATATTTTAATGCCTAAGCTAAGGGTTTCCAGCAGATCAAAGTTAAATCAGTGTAAACTTTGAAAGTTCACCTTGCTGAGGTAGTTTCATTGGACAGCCTGCAGCCATTTGGATCTTTCCAGCCTCTGCATTGCATAGTAGGACGGGAGACAAAAGGAGACAGAAGCAAAAAGACCTGTCAGTCAGTGTTGTCGTGTCTTTTTTTTTTTCCTTTTTCTTTTTTTTGGTTTTTTGTTTGTTTGTTTGTTTTTTGTTTTGTTTGTTACCTTTTTTTCCCCTCTTGCCCTCAAAGTTTCTGGAAAACAGAGTTCTGGTAAAATAGTAACTTTTTTTTTAGTACCTCTCATTTTCTTTCCATTCACAGTTTCTTCCCATCCACAGTAAAGTTTTCCTTAGTTCTGTCAAGTCTAGCTTTCAGAGACTTAATAACTGGCTTTATGGAGAGGTAATGGGTGCTGTCTGGTTACAGTACTGTAAAGCTATAGATGTTGGATAACATTGACATGTTTAGCAGACTGAGAAGAGCACTCTTCCATTAAGCAGTCTTGACTACACATGAAATTGGGATTAGAAATTCTACAGTTTTTCCAGATTTTTTGTTACTGTGATTCCCTTTTATGAAATCAGTTCTGACCTGACTGTACTCACTAGAATTATACCACTGAGACAGAGTTGCCAATGAAAGTAGATTTTTCTACTACTGAGATTCTTATTTTTTTCTAAAATTTTATGTGTACAGATGACTTCCTGCCATCTGGCTTCTGCTAGAAAAGTTCAAGTGTTCTGTTAATTTACATAATATATTGAAAAGATCAAGGTGAGGAAAACTAGGCTTGATGGGGTTTGATAAAAGAGCATTAATAGATCCCCTTGTCTATTAGAATTTCTGTATCTAATAACCTTTAGGTTTATAGTTGCCTCTTGTCTTCATTGTGGTGGCTGGTTACTAGTTTTTGCTTGACTGATAAAACCTAGTTCTTTCTCTTATTTTCTTATTTCCAACTAATGCGGTTTGAGCTTATAACATAAAAGCTTGTTGTTAGACCTTA
The DNA here is from genome assembly GCF_900496995.4 of Aquila chrysaetos chrysaetos. Classification (NCBI taxonomy): domain Eukaryota; kingdom Metazoa; phylum Chordata; class Aves; order Accipitriformes; family Accipitridae; genus Aquila; species Aquila chrysaetos. The sequence goes on from NC_044016.1 coordinate 6,520,179, forward strand.
AATCCCTTTTGATCAAGGAAATGAAAGCCTGTTAGTTTGACTTTGGTAATGTGAAAAGCTTTAGAACTACTTTTGAAGAAAAAAAATAATTAACCAGATAAAACATAGCACAGTAAACTGTACCCAGATAGTGTTTTCTTTTGCAAAAGCAGAAAGGCTATTCATGCGCTGTTCCTGGGCTTTAGTAAAGCATTTGGCAGATACCAAGAGGGGATTTCCTAGTTGAGGTGGAAGAGAGGAGGATTGCTGTGGAAGTGTGAGGAGCATAAGAACAGGCAGTTCCTCCTGCATCAATGGGACTGGGAACAATCAAGTTTTATTTGGTGTTTTGCTGAACAAAGCAAGTCCTTGCTGCTGCTGCGAGTTGAGATACATGAGTATGAAGGAGGAGCTGGATGATGTTGCAGATTTTGATGATCAAAATGGAATGAGAAATAATACATAGCAGGCATCCTGTTTTTAGACATTTTTAGGGGGAAAAACCACCAACCTGTAGACCAAATACTAGTGTTTAGGATGTCTTAATACTAGTGTACGGGGAGAATCAAATTGGCAGTGAAAGCGTTACATGCAATGGTGATCAATCAGGAGAAAGCTGCCTGCACATTGGAAATAACTATGATGATCTCTAGATTTGCTTAGTGTTTCTAAATCGTGGTACATGTAGTTAATTAAATGCCTCTATAATTTTGCATTAAATTAGGTGTAAAGTGTTCTTTGGTACAAATTTTTTAAAAAGACATAATTTGAAACAGTCTCACCTTTCACTACTGTTTAAAGAACGAGAGGTCCACCACTGTTGAAACTGGAAGTAATTGTCAGTTCCAGAGCATATACGTAAAGTCACTTCAAAACCTCTTGCCTTTGAACAGTCAAACTTTGCAGATCTTCTAAGTGTCTGTTTCTTGCCCATTTTATCAAGTTGACTAGCTCTTGTCTGGGTTTCTCTGAAACCATGGGCAGTATGCTCAGGTAGAAGCTGTCCAGACTGCCTAGTACTTGGAAAAAAAAAATAAAGCTAACTTGGTAAGAGTTTTAGTGAGAGCATATAGCAAAAGTTCAGTTTAGATGTGCAAAGTGAAGTTCATGCAACCAAGAGAGCTTAGGAAGATGCGAAGAGTTTAAATATTAACCTCAGCAGAACTGATCATGTTATTGGTGCATCAAGTGTACTTTTTATTCATGAAGATTCTCGGTCTCAGTGGAGGCCACCAGTGTTTGATGGAAATTTGCAATCTGTATTGACATGATTTAGACTATATTTTTTCTTTGTAAATGAATTACAAAATTTGGGTTGTGGTGTGTGTTCATTCCATGATACATAAGCATTAATGTGTAGGCTTTGAGATACATTTTCAGTAGGTTTACGTGACCATATAGGAGAGTGAGCTCTGTGGTAAATGCTGAATTTTGGAATGATGAATAAATATTTGATATTAAAGATGGAAGAGCAAGTTTAATGTCGATACTCAGTTTTTATTATTCAGATAAGTTCCTGCAAATTTGAAGGGCCATAGCAGACACACCTTTTCCTTTTCTGAACTTGTGCAGAAGACGATCAGAAGGTTAAGCTATTAAAACTTAAACTAGCAGCTAAGTTCAAAATAATCAACATGTTAAAGGACTTTTTATTTTTTTCTATAAATGCTTTTAACAGTGATAAAGTAGGTTGACTGTATCTAGTTAAATTGATGTCCATAGAGTGCATGCAGCTCTTGCAATCACAATGTAGCTGCTCTTCTGTGGATGGCAACATGCTTCAGATGGAGCTGAGGTCACCCTGCATCTGGTGCTGGCGCCTCTAGCTCAGTTACGCATTGTGTAGCCTGTTTGCAGCCAGCTGCTCTATTTGTTGCAGTGACTCAGTGGTGGGAGGAGGAGAGCCAACATGAGATGTATTCTAGTAAGGAGTGACTGTTGAATTAGATAATGCTATCTATGCCCACATGCTGGGGCTTTCAGCATTTTAGAATAAAACTCCAAACATTACTGTCTTGTTTATTGCTCCATAGATTGAGGCAGGGTTAGCGGAGCTGGTGCAAGAGCTCAGAGCAGCACTGAAAGCCTAGGCATACTGAGACTCCAGAACTGGAATATTAGACATCTTCTCATAGTGCTAGACATTGCAATGCAACTTTTTAAATTGGTGAACATATTTTAATGGTTAAACATATTTTAATATTTACTTAATTGGTAAATGTAAGTTTAATGGCCACATAAACAACAGTTTGAACAACTCCATTGGTTTGGACTGCTGATTCCAGGTTTAATTATAGTTGATATTATACGCTTACCTTTAGAACTTTGACATAGTAGTGTTATTCCTAGATTTCTTGTTTATGTTGGGTTATAAAACTTAAATTAAAAAAAAAATCTAGTAAAGCACAGAATGAAAGATGCATACATTGTTGAATACTTTTGTGTAATCACGTTTGGTTTCTTATACAGAATGTCTTAATGGTAACTTTCAGAATAGTTAGTGCAGAATATATTACTGCAATGTTTTAAGCTAGCAATAGTCTAGCAACCTTTCTGTTGCCTTTTGGGTGTTATCCTTGTGTCTGTCTTCTGCCATGCCACGTTTGTTTGTTTTAGAATAGGTAACAGCACAAGCAAGAAACTATCATTCAAATAGTGTGCGACACAGACCTGAAAATCTTCACTCAGGAGAGTCTGTTTTATGATTTTTAGTTCCACGTTATTTTTTTAGTGGCTCAAGTGATTGTTTTTGGTGTCCTCTTTCAATACAGTCATGTTATTAGTGGGTTCCCCCCCCCCCCATCCTTCTTGTTGTTGCATCTTTAAGCAGACAGAACAGGGCTAGTATTCCTATTGATCTGAGTGGTTTGATGCCCTGCTTTGACACCCAAGTTTTTCAGCCAAGAAAGAACGGAATACAAAATCGGTGTGTTCATAAATGATGACTGACAGCTGTCAAATACTATGTATTATCTGCCTGCAGCTGACCTCTTCACTCAATGCAGCAATTACTTCAGTCAGGTCTGTTCCTCAAGATATTTTTTCTGCAGGCTTTGTCTTGGTTCTTTGTTTTCTATAGTGAGTTTTAAAATTAAATACTTCAAACCAGTTTCTGTTCATCTTGGAATGTTTATCAGCTCAGTGCCTGTTGAATTTGGACGTGATACAAAGATGCTTTTGTCTGTACTGTTCATGGAAATACCTCTGTTTTTAATGTATCTGGCTTCATGACAAGAAGCCTTTTGGGTTCGTGGCTGAATTCTGTTATTCAGGTTGATATATGGTTGTCTTGGTGCAGTTTCCTGTCATCTTTTTAGGAAAAAATTTAATGGCTTGATCTCACATCCAAGAGCAAAGCAAGCCAGTGTTAGGATCCTGAAGATTTATATGGACGTACAGAAAAACTTCCACTTGAGGAAACAAGGTGACCTGCCAGAGCAGACAGCTATTTGCTTTCGCATACTTTCAGCAATGAATTTGTTACTTGCAGGTTTTTTTCTCTTGGAGCCCTTGTGACAGCAGCTCTGTTCTTTGACACCATGAGAGAGTTGCTTAGTGTTGAGGCAAACTTTCCCTGGTGGAAGGACAGTCTTTCCACAAACTGAGACGCTTGCAGTAACTCTTCTGCAGGTGACCAAGGTACAGGCTTAAATGTGAAAAGTGTTCCAGAAAAGCACGGGTTCTTTCTGGCTTTTAAGTCTGCTCTGACACAGAACCTTGTTTTACCAGTAAACATTGAAGTTTCTTAATCTAGCTGAGATCTTTGTCTTCCCTTCAACCCATGTTCTAATGACCACATTTTAAGAGAATTGATTGAGGCTTCAGTTCTTTTGGTTGACTATGTTGAAGTCTTTAGCAAAAGGACCAGAGGATCTCTGTCAGTCATTTACCTCCAGGACCAGAAGCTAAAACAACCACTTATTTCTGCTCCTCCCCCCAAAAAAGGTAACAGATATTATTAATTTGGGATAGCTTCCTCGTTGATCATCACACACTAGTTGTTCAATGCAGTGATGTTACTTGCTAAAGGCATAATAGGAAGTGATTTCAGTATACATGTGGTACTGGCTTATTTCATATAACATCAAGAGCTGAGACAGTAGCGCTTCTTATTTGTTATTCCCTTCTATGACCTGATTCAGAACAAACTAGGAAGGCTTTGTGTGTACCTGGGTAAATTAACTGCAATTTTGTTTTGCAGTTGTCATGTAGGAGAAATTCTAAACACTTTCACCATCATGGAATGTGGGTGTTTTTCAGCAGGGATGCAACAGTGTGTCGTTAACTCTGCTCATGACATTTTTCTCCTTGTGTTATTTGAAGAATGTGGTCATGCTCTTGATCTTGACTGCCCAAAGAACTGCAGGATTAATGCTGATAGAGTTAAAAGTCGCAAGTTAGTATTGTAAATATGATTCTTTCTTCATTCTCTGACAATACCTCCTCATACCTCCTTAACTGGACAAAAGTATAACAGCAAGAGGGGAAATAATTTTAAAAGCTGTTGCAATATTAAAATAAGTTATTTTAAAAACAACACCACACACACACACACACACAAAATCAAGTACCACCCCCCCCAAACACCCCAAAGTGAAGTTTCCTAGATGCCTTTGTCATGAAACTAATTAAAATCCAAAAAGAAAGTTTCGTGAATAGAGTATGTGATAAAGCTAGCAGCTATTCTGAAATTCTGAAGTTGACTCTTTGAAACTAAACCCATGTGTAACAGCACCTTGTGTATGACTGACGTGCTGTACAGTTTTGTAGCAGCCTCAGCTATTCAATGTAAATTAGCTCTTAGATTCTAGTAATTTGCACTTTTAAAATAATTAGAATTGCTTTGCCTTAGCATAATGAGCATTTCACTATAAGATAGCTTTCTGGGGCATTTTTAGTACCTCTTTAGCTTTTTCAAACATTGTCTTGGTAGCTAGATACTGTGCTTTCTAAGGCTGAAGGATTTTCATGTATTGCTTTCCCAGTGTTCTTGAACGTTCTCATGCTTTAGAACTACCAAAGTCTTGACATTTTAGAAATGCTTTAATTGATGTGGAATGACTTCTTAAGCTACTAATGCTTTTGCGTAATATAATTTTGATCTCTGACAAAATTTTAAAATAAAATTACATTATCTAATGCTAACTAAACAAAGCTGGGGGATTTAATGCAAGCAAATTTTTTCTCTTTTTTTAATAAGCAAAATGAGTTCTTAATCTTTTTAAGCTATAACTGTAACACTTGTTAAGCTGTAGTTCATTCTTAGTTTATGAAATTCATCTTTTCTCATTAAGTTGTGTTAAAGCAACTTGATTGCATTACTGGCATTCTGATCTTTTGACCTGTGCCACTTTCAGTTTTCTGTTCAAAAGGTTTATTAAAATTGTTAAAATGACTGTAAAAATGTAGTGGTTTGTGGGGTGTGGTGCCTTTTTTTTTTTTTTTTTTTGCTCGTCCTTGTTGACAAAGGGATGCTTCAGCAGCATATAATGAGAATAAACTTAAAAATATTCACAACAATGGTGTATTTCATCTCATATATCTTACTGCATGGAAATTTTATATAAGATGAGAAATGTTTGCAAGGTATTTTGCTGCCCTCTCTTGGTAGAGCGTTTGTATTGTAAGCAAAGCGCTCAACTTGTTCATAGTTTTTATTTGTACATTTCAAAAGGAAATATTTTCAAAAAAATATTTATTTATTTTTGCAAAAATAAAATGTTAACTACTGGATCATGATATATTTATTTAATAATGAGAACTTTTTTATTTGAGTCCTGTGTAGATGAAAGTGGTTGTCTCACTGCCTTTTATCTGTATCTCAGAAGACAGCCAATACAATTTGATAGTGTTGGTTGCTGACTGAAATATTTTTTGCTTTGGATTAAGTTTAAAGCGTATAAACGCTTAGGTACAGTTTGTTATGACACATGGCTATTGTGTGTCTTTATAGCTCTCTGAAGAGGAGGAAACCCCCAGGTAAGCTTCAGGGACATATTAACACATATTAGGAGAACTAGTCAATTGCAAACGGTTTGATTTAGGCATACATCTTATGCTTTAGCTAAAGTTGCATGTAATTACATGCTATATAGAGACAGAGTATACATTTATATACACCCCCACCCCCCATATACTATAGTGTATATAGTACATACACATACACACATGTGCACTTACCCCTCTCAATAGTTAGAAAAGCTTGAAGTAAAACCGTTCTGGGCCAGGGCAAACACCTGGAATGCTTCCCTCTGCTACTCTCCTATCCTCTGGGCATTTTTGGTTCAATAGCTTCTTGTGTGTGATGCAATTTCTGTTTTCTAAATGACCTCTAATGGTTTGACGTTATTTTGTGGGTTCTTTGTTGGTTTGGGGGGGGGGGGTGTTGGTTTGGGGTTTTTTTTGTTGGCTTTTGTTTTTTCCCCTTTCCTGTGGGCTTTTTCCTACTCTTTCTTTGAATCACTCTGGCAAGGAGTTCCATAGCTCATCTGCCTGAAGTACAGAGGTGCTTTTTTCCTTTGAGCGTTCCTCTTATTAGTTGCATCAAATCTTTCCTCCCAGCTGTTGTATTGGGATGTCCTCATCACTCAGGATTTTATAGACCAGAATGCAGAATTCCAGCTTCTTTAGTTATTTTTAAATGGAAACTGTTTGGTACATTTGATCATAGTGTTGCTGCTCTTTGAACTTTTTCAGTTCTGCTGTTTTCCTCCTTTTGAGGTGGGAACAGAGATACAGGGTTGGTGAAGCAGGATGATGGTATTTTCTATACTGCTCTGTAATCCTTTCCTGATGTGTAGCATCTGGTTTATGTTTTTGAACAGAACATGTCAATTAATGTTGTCATAGAACTGTCTGTTGTAACTGTCTTAGTTGTAACCCTAATAATTCATTCCTGAGTCAGTAGTCAACTCGAAGTCCAGCATTTTATATTATATGAATTTAGTAGATTTCCTCTCTCTCCCTTGCATCACTTCACTTGTATCTCAGTTGAGTTTTATTTGCCAATTTTATTGCCCAGTTACTTGGAACTAGAAGATCCATTAGTAGTTCTTCATAATCAGCCATCATCCTTGCTATCCTAAATAACTTAATATCAAGGAGCTTAGTCAAGAACACCTCACTGTTTCTTTTCCAGGTTGCTTATGAAGACATGCAATGGCACAGCTCTTGGCATGGCTTAGTGCAGAACTGCCTTGGTGATGCTGCTGTTATGTGAAAAGTGACCTATATTGAGGTTCTATTTATGTAAAGAAATTAAGAACTTCGGAAAAAGAAAATTTAAATATCTGGCAGTTGCTTGATATGTTGTTAAACCTAGTGAACTGATACCTTCTAGTTTTATAAACTAAATATAACGTGAAATGTTTATAACCTCAAATGCCTTATCCACATTTTAGTTTTAGGATTAACAGTGTGTACATTTCTAGGTAGAATATGCTGATTTCTGGCAAATGAATGTAAAAAAATGAACAAGGCTGCTTTGGAGTCTGTAAATGTTGACTCCTGCTCTGAATAGTTTTTTAGCTACAAACATATGTGCATCCGCCTCTCCCTTACAAAAAAAGAGCCTAAAATGACCAAGTTGAAGTTAGCCATGATGAAAACCCCGCTTTCCTCTAATAACAGATTTTATCTGAGGGAAAAAGAGCACGTAGTAAAACCAGTTTTGTACAATATAGAGCAAGCAAAAATGTAATGCCAAAATATTTTTAATATCTCTTTTGGAGCTTAAATTTCTGTGGTTTATATTGTATTCTCTTGATATTTTGTAGAGATCCTCTACTGGTTCCAAATATGTATCAGTCAATTACCAGACTTTTTGGTGGACTTCAGAGGCTAAAAATCAAGCATTTAACAAGCTGAGTTGCAGCCCTAATTTCTTAGTGACTGCTGTTACAACTTCATTATATGGGAGAGCAGGAGCTGAGGGAAGAACTGATACAGGAGCAGAACTATTTTGCTGCTTCTGAGGATGTTGGGTAACAAGTTCCTTAGGGAAGAGTCCTTTTGCTGTACGTAACTGGAACTTAATTGCTTACAGCAATTATGAATTTTCAATATCTACCAGTTTTTTTTGTTCATAAAGGAAAAACATTGGTCTGAAAGAGGATGGACTTCAATAGTAACAGTGCATGGGCTGGGGTTTCCGTTCTGCCAGTATTTTCTGGGCATGAATAGGAGTGAAATAGCTGAAGTTCCCCTCATTTTCAGAGTTCAGTTTTATATGGCTCTAAGCATATAGTATAGAATTACCAATGAACTTTCCAAGTAAGATTGCCCAGTGGCAGTCTATAGAAGACACATATCTAGTAGCTCAAGGTGTCAAAATTTAGGTCTTCTTTTTGCTTTATAGTTAAAAGCTGTCTGTGCTTTGTATTTGTTGAGACGCTATCTTCAATTGGCATCTGAAGCATGGCAGAAAAAATGGCTGTGTGCTTTATATACAAGTTTTTAAATGTCATGATTTTTTTTGAAAATAAGAATTCAAATAGAGGATGATAACTAACAACATTTTCAGTGATATGTACTGGCAGGAGCATACTGGCCACAGCTTTGAGGAGGATGTGCCTAATTTTTGTTTTAGTAGTGAGTTCCCTGAAGAGATGAAAAAGCTTTGAAAATCAAAAAGCTATATTTCAGCCAGCTAAAAACATGTATCTTTTTAAAATATAATTAAAAAAAAACCCAAACCAAAAAAACTAAAGAAAATACAAAATAAGTTGAGGAAAAAAAAGCAAAAGGGTTGTTTACAGCTTTTCCCACTGTATTTTTGCAGGAAAGTCCTTTCTTTCAGCCAGCCTAGTGGCTTTGGCAGCAAATTTTGCATGATTCCTTCTTACCCTTAGCAAGTTCTTTATATTTCCTCTGCCTGGCTTTTACTTGTTTTCCTCCTCTCCACATCTTCTCCCTCTCTGCTTTCCTTTGCAAAGATGCCCATGAGCTGGAAACCCTGCCAGCTCCCTGCAGTGTTTCCTTGGCTGCTGCACCCTGGATTTTTTTCTGACCATGTCCAGTTTTCCTCTGCCTTCAGGGTGTTCTCATCTTGATGCCAGTTAAGTTGTATGTGCATATAGTATTATGCAAGTGGAGAGGGATGTGTACATTTTGATGTTTCTGTAAAATTTGGATAAATACTAGCTGACTAGTTTATTTGAAAAACATAATTTCTTTGAGGGTGGGTTTTTTTAATGGGTATTTGTGTTACTGCTATTTCACTGTAGTTTTATTCACTGCTTCGAGTATAAAATACTATGCAAAGCACAAATGTAACTCCATATTCCAAACTGGGAAGATTGTATCAGTTAGTAAATTATCAGCAGCAGCTTTCTATTCTTACCTCTTGAAAGCTGTCTCTTGGAATGTTAAATGAGTTAAGAGGAAATTGATTATATGATTCTTTTTACCGTAAACATAATAAAACTATTATCCTGCTCAGAAAAATGACATGTAGAATTAAGAATTTTATGTAGGTACAAATGCTGTGCTCTTGTTCTCGCTGGTGCAAAGATTGTTGATTAGTTTATCTGTTCTTGTCCTCTAACAGTTACTCAATATTTTTGTTTTTTGCTTTGCAACTTAGTTTTTTTTTTTCTTTTGTTAATGATTGTAGGCAGTTGCAAGAGCAACAGAGGCAGAAGGAGCTGGAACGGGAGAGGCTGGATCGTGAACGAATGGAACGGGAGAGGCTGGAGAGGGAGAGGCTAGAAAGGGAAAGACTTGAAAGAGAGCGTCTAGAACAGGAGCAACTGGAGAGAGAACGGCAAGAAAGGGAACGGCAAGAGCGCCTAGAAAGGGAGAGACAAGAGAAGGAGAGGCAGGATCGAGAAAGACTGGAACGACTTGAACGGGAAAGGCAAGAAAGAGAACGGCAAGAACAGTTGGAAAGGGAACAACTGGAATGGGAGAGAGAGAGAAGAATTTCAAATGCTGGTAAGAATTTAAAAACCAAGTGTATTCAAGTACCAGACTACTCTTTATGAGTTTGGGTGATGGAGTGGGAGAGAAGCAGCAAAGGGCAGTGAGTACAGTGGTGTAACAACAGTCAGTATTTCAGGCTTCTGTTTGCTGGACTTGCTTCCTTTTTTTTTATGGCAAGAAGTCCCAAGAGCTTTGACTTTCCTGTCATAATTTCCCATTAATGCTAAAATAAATTTTTTTGCACTATTTGCTCACTCCATTGCCGTACTCTCTGATTGCTTGAAGAACTCGAATCATATTGGGCACCTCCAACATTGGTTAAAGTATGATGAGTTAAAATTCCGTTATCATTGTTTGCTCTATTCAACAAGATGTATTCTTGTTACATAATTTGGAAAAAAAAAAAAAAAAAACTAAACATATCAGGTTGAGTGTGTTAATGTAGAAGGTATGTACCTATATAAGGCAAAGTAGTAGTGTGAGAAATGCCTTTCAGTATGAAGTCTTGCTTAATTTATCATTGTAGTAACATTACAGTGAAATGTATTGTATGTATGTGGAGATAAGATAATGCACTGCCTGAGGAAACGTATCCAGTGATAACTGAAAGCTTTCTCATTTTGGTAATATAAGGGAACATTAGTGAAGCACTTGGTTGTTCTTTAGTAACAAACTCAATTTAGGTAAGAAGTCAGCTCATGGTAAAAGTCAAGGAATACTATGTAAGAGCTGGTCATTTTAGAGCAGAGGGTTTTATCGGTAGTTTTATTCCCAGTACTTCCAAGTTTGCGATGGAGCTTTTTCTGGGGAAGAGAAAGATGACACTTACTTGCTGCCTATGGTATGAGTTTTATTAGTGGAGTTGTAAAAAAATGTTAAGATCACTACACTTGCTTGCAGTTTGCAACCAAACAAGAAGATAAAAGCTGATGAAAGACTGATTAATCAACCCTATATCTAATCCATCTCACAGATGGGATTTGAGAATGCTTACTGTAAAACGTACTTGTAAATTCAAATGTTGGCACAAAAATAGTTGGTAAAATTTAAAAGCAGCTGTGATAATATGTAAAACTTTCCTAACAGTATTTTCACTTGTGCCTAATCCTCTGGTACTAACTGTAGTCTACATTTATACATTTTGTTTGAATGCTGGTTTTGTTGCTTCATTAGCTCCCTTTTTCTCTTTCTCCTTTTTTTATCCTGCCTTTGCTGCTGCTTTCCATCTTCTGTCCAGCTCCATCTTTCGACAACTCCCCGTATAGCACTCCACTTCCTGAATACTCCAGTTGCCAGCCTCCTTCAGCACCTCCTCCATCATATGCAAAAGCAGTCTCAGCACCAATGTCGGAGGCCACACCGGAGTACGCTGTAGTGACTTCTGCACCACCGACTTCCACTCCCCCTACACCGCCTCTAAGGCACTCTGCATCACGTTTTGCTACATCTTTAGGCTCAGCTTTCCACCCTGTTCTCCCCCATTACGCTACGGTTCCTCGTCCGCTGAACAAAAGTTCTCGGCCCCCTTCTCCCGTCAATGCCCCGGCGACTCTGCCTCCAAACACAAAGCCTGTTGCCTGGTCTGCGCCCAGTTTTGCCCCCCTTCCCCCGTCTCCTCCAGTAATGATAAGCAGTCCCCCAGGCAAAGCTACTGGTCCGAGACCTGTCCTCCCAGTGTCGGCTTCTAATCCAGTGACCCAAACGTCTACGTCTCCCACGGCTTCTAACGGGCTTCCTGAAAACCTGGCTTACCCGGTTCCTTCACCTTCTACCTCAGGTCCAACTCCGCCTCCGCCACCTCCCCCCCCTCCACTGCCTTCCTTTCCGCCTCTGTCACTCTCTGGACCTCAAGCTTCTCCTTCTCCCAACTCCCCGAATGCCTCGACTCCCTCATCCAAGCCTAGTGTTCTCCCTTCTCCCTCTGCAGCTACCCCTGCCTCTGTTGAGAACTCTCTAAACTCTGTGCTGGGAGACTCCTCTGCTTCTGAGCCAGTCTTGCAGGCAGCCTCTCAGCCGATTGAACCTACGACCCAGCAGGGTAAGGCTTTCTGTTATTGCTACTAATGCACTAATCAGGAATGCAGTCGAAACCAATTGGTATCAAAGCCCGTAACTGCCCCAAAGAATTAATACAATGCTTCCAAAGTTGCAGTGATCTTAATACCACAACAAAATACCGTTTGGAAACTGGGGTAAGGGAAACTTTAAAGCTCCGTGGATAAGAGCCGGCATTCTGTGGCCTGTCGTAGGTAAAATTCTGATTTCTTAAGCTCTCACCTGTCGAGGACAGAGCTTGTCGAATACTTGCTTGGTGAATCTAGCACTGTTAGTTTATTTGAAATGTGGTGTTAATAGGCAGCATCATTAGTTTCCTAATGGCAGCCAACATGGAAGAATGTATGTGCAGCTTTGGACATGCGAATGGCCTTAAGCAAGGAATAATCTGAACCGGTTTGATACTCTATGTAGTTTCAAATTTAGGAAGTAGTATGTAACACCTACAGCATTTCTTTCTGTACAGTGGTCGTATTTTGATATATGGCTGTATGCGCGCACGCGCGCATGCACACACACATATATACATACATACACACACAAAAGATGGGTCTTCCTGTGGTATTCTACCAGCGTAGATAAAAAGACTTTAGAGAAAAAGTTTGATTAAGCAGGTGACAGTCTTAATGGACACTGTACCAATATGATAGAAATGTGTTTTACATGGATGTAAATGTCTCTGTTAACCTGCATCCTGCTTTTATATTGATTTAATAGATTTGGGTCTTTGTACATAAGTCTGCAGTAGCTCAGCTAAAGGTGTGGGCGGAGGGACTCCTGGGGGATGAGCGGGCTGTGGCTTCATCACACACAAATCGTGCAGAGTAGATCCTGCTTACACCCTCTTGTCTGAAATGAAGGTGTGAGCTACTCTGGGATGGAGTGGAAAATAAGGTGAACAGCCTCACTTGTAGTATGGAATAAAAGCGTGCACTTGGATGGTGAGTGACACCACGAGAGTTGAAAAGGCTTTTAAATTTATACAGTGGTTAGCAGAGTAGAAAACCAGGAAGACTCGTGTGTGAAATTCCTGCCTGTAGAGGTTGCTTAAGGTAGTTGCTCAGCTTTTTTAGTAGCTTACGGCAGTTTGGGTGAGACAGGGAGGATGTGTAGGGCTGTTTTCTTAGTCACAATTTCTTAAACTGTTCTTATAATTAATAACACAGTAATCATCAGAATATTCTTTCTTCAAAACACATTTTGTATTGCATATCAATGTGAATTTAAAGCATTAAAGGAATCATGGATTAAAAAAATAGAAGAGCTTGTTCCCATCAGCTTAAAATACATCAGTCTTCTATCTCACTAATTAGCGTTTGTATTAAATTATTAAAGTTGATTCCTGGAATCTTTTTTAGAGGAAAAATTTTTATACAGCTTAGAAATTAGTGTTGGAACTCAAACAGTTCAAGGGTTCAGGTGTTTGGGTGGCATGTTAAATGCTTGTTAGTACGATGAAAAGTCACTCTGTGTTTAGCACCATTTGGACAAACAGTATTGTTCCTATGTGGTCTGTTGCTCGTGCCTTACTTGACTCTTTATAAAAGCTTTGCCTGTTCCCCAGTGTAAGATTCTTCTTGGTTGCAGCACAGAACCTGACTGGAGGGGTTTTGTATGTTAAAGTCTCTGAAACTGTCTGATCTCTTATAGCATATTATGTAATATTTTTAGTGCATTGAATAAGAATGCTTCTCTCCTGCTGAAACTTGGAGTGTTTTCTTGCCTATAAAAAGGATCCTTACCAGTATTAACGTCTCATACACTGAGCAAAAGAACCAGTATCTCGGTGGACGCAAGATCTTTCTTTTCTAAATCCTTAATATAGTCTATTTGTTTTGTCTTTGATACTAGGTGTTGTCCAAGGACCACCTGCACCTCCTCCCCCACCGCCCCTACCCCCTGGCCCAGCTCAGTCCTCAGTAGCAGCCCCACCTCCTCCTGGCCCACCACCACCACCTCCACTTCCACCTTCAGGGCCTCCGCCGCCGCCACCGCCACCTCCTCCGCTTCCTAGCCAAGTTCCTCCCGTTCCCCTTCCACCTCCTGCTCCCCCCCTCCCCGCCTCTGGATTTTCAGTGGGATTTGTGTCCGAAGAAAATCGCCCTTTAACTGGACTAGCAGCTGCACTTGCTGGAGCCAAACTTCGGAAAGTCTCACGGGTAAATGCAACTCTTTTTGTTCCTTTCTCCAATTCCTGTCTCTAAGTCCTGTCTTCCTGAACTGGTTGTAATTTTTGTTTGAGATTGATGGCATATCAAGACTTCTGGGGTGGGCTTAATTCACTATTCAAAAAGCATTACAGGATGTACTACCAGCCCATCACATTCTTTATACATTTGTTTCTTCCTCATATGTGAACTTTGCTTCTTGCATTAAGTCAGCTATAATTTTATGTGCACATCTGCTGTTACTTTGTGTATTGTGCAGGGTGAAGACTCCTCCAGTTCAAGTGGAGGAGGAGGAGGCTCTGCTTCATCTAAAACAGAGAGTGGCCGTGGAAATGGTCCGCTTCCCTTGGGAGGCAGTGGGCTGATGGAAGAAATGAGCGCCCTGCTAGCCAGGAGGTAAGGAGCTGTTTCGGCTGTGCTCCAGATGCTTAGTCATTGCAGAGGTAGGATTTTGGGTGCCTGTTTGCAGCTGGCTAAGGATCAAATAAACATCAGCTTGCTCATGTGGTTGCTTTGTGAAGTTGATAATGATTTATGAATAGCATTTTTACTTGAGTGTAATCGAGTACTGTGTAAGTCTTTGTGCAGCAGTAGGGGAGGGGATACAGACTTCAAGAGGAGAAAGAATTGCACAGTTGCTTTGGCAGGAGGGCTTTGTCCTTGAAAGTATTTTGAAAGTACCTTTTTTAACACTAATTGTCAATTATCTAGCCATCAGGCTGTATATGTCTCTAATTACACTAAACAACATTCTTCCATCTTAAAGCCATGATGATCTGGGTAACTTTTGTTTCTGCTTATAGGAGAAGAATTGCTGAAAAGGGATCAACAGAACCAGAGCAGAAGGAAGATAAAACTGTGAGTTGAGAAACCTTATCTATTTCACATTATTCAATATTATATTTTGAGAAAGATTCTAGTGGTGTACATGAGAGATTAGTTGTACTTTACCATATATATATACACATAACCACTCTTTTGTGAAGTGCATAGTGCTTGCACATCTTCTACATACAATTGAGCAGAATCATTTAAATCTCTATAAAAAGCGAAATAAATATTTAAACAGTTGAGATTAATCTGTTGGATTCACAAGAGTCAAAGGTGGTTTTTTTTTCTCTCCTCCTCCCCCCTTTCTCCCTCTCTCCTCCCTTTTAATCAGGAAGAATCAGAGTCTTCAACGTCTAAAGTTTCTTCAACAAGCACACCCGGTAAGTAGCACAGGTTTGTGAACTCTGTGACTCTATAATGCTAGTGAATGTGCATGAGTTGGGACAGTAGTTTGTTTCCTTCAAGGCAGACATGCAAGACTATCAGAGTCAGACAGAAACAGTTGCCATTTCCAGGTACCGTAGTAAAGATTCCCTCACATGCAAGTGTCCTTTCTAAATCAATATAAGTGCAGGGAGTAGAAATTCTTTAACCGTGATTCCTCTGATGAGGAATGCTTGTGGCAGAGTTTGGAACTGTGTAGCCAACGATTCTGCTGCAGTCAGTAAGGAAAGCTTACATCTCGCCAATTCTGTAGTTGGCCAAGGTGCATTGTCAGCATGCATATGTATTCATACTATAAATGCTTGTGTTACAAGGACTCAAGTGACACTTAAGACTTTCTTTTCCTGTCCTTTAGTAGTACCTTCTTGTACCCTTAGCTTCCCTGGCCATCTCCCGCTATGTGCATACAAAAGGGGGAGGATGTGCCATGTAACCTGCAGTTTGTCATCCCAAAAGATACTGGAAGCAGAAGGAAAATGACTGGGTAATGAATATACCAGTTTTCAGTATATTCTAGCTTTCTCTGTTGATTGCTTGTCCATGTGTATACTTCTTCACTAGATGATTCAGCCACTTGATGGTGTGCAGGCCTTAATATTGAAGACTACTGCTGTAGGGTGAACAAAACCCAGGTGGCCATTGGCTGTAGTATAAAAAGGAGAGCTAGGAGCTAAGTGTGTCTGGGTGGAAATAACTGGAAACCTGTTAGTATTGAGATACGGTAGTCTAAAGAAATTAGACTGCAAGGCAATAAATGACTTAATACAAATCAAGTTTTTCACCCCACACACACACCCCCTCCCCTTAGCTTAGGAGATTGCTTCATTCTGTTAAACACAGAGATGATCTTAGCCTTGGGGAAATGACTGCTTTTGGAACACTTCTAATAATAATATAGGCCCAAAAGAGGGAAATCAAAAACAGTGGAATGGAGTGGTTCCTTTAATTGGTTGTCATGATAAGAAGCCTCATCAAACTTCTTTAAAATGTCACATGCATCCAGAGGTTTGACTGTTTCCTTCCAATGGAGAGATTTCACTTCGTTTCTTGATGATGTACAATGCTCTAGTAATGCTGTGCCTCATCATTGGAACATGTCTTTAAAATGTTTAAGAGGACTGCTTGGCATACTAAGCAGAGGCCAGGTCAAAAATTTGTGTAATTATGTCTAATTACCATTAATAATATAACTGAAATTGTTATACACAGACTTGCTAGCGTTTACCTCTTTGGCGTTGCGCTTACTCTTCCTATGTGCTGTTGTGGTGAACTATCAGCGTTCCACATTCTTTGTCAGGAGGAGTATGATGTTGAAAGGGGAGACATTTCTTCTGTCCTGTGCTTGGGTCTCCTTGCATTTATTTTGACACATTTCAACTCTGCTAAGGGGCAGTACTCTCTCTCCCCCCTGTTGCTTACAGGGAGAGTTACACCATGATTACTTACACATACTAGTCCTTTTCTGTATATGGTATATTCCTTCTAGGGGAAGAAACACACAGTCACATAAAGCTAAGTAAAACCTAAGTTACAGCATGTTAGGTAATAATATAAACAAACAAGCTCAAAACCATGGGTTAGGCAACAGATGTATGACCCTTGGATAATGTTGCTGTTTCAGCTAGGTAAGGATAATCATGGGGTCCTTTAGCAAGCTGTAGCCATAGCAAAGGTTTTTCAATTTTGCAGATACAGCTAAAATAACTCCTTGGCAGGACAAGTCCTGAAGCCTGGTATATCAAATTAAGCTTAAGACTTACTACTAGCACTGGCAACCTGTAGTTGGCTGGGTCACAGGCTATGCTAGCAGACTTCTGCAATTCAGATACTCTTCTCAGGATCTAGCTGCATCCCAGAGAACTGCCTGGTCAATATGAGACTCTGAAAGGGCATTTCTGCCTGTTAGCTTGCCCAGCTTAGCAGAGCTGAGCAGTACAAGAGAAAGGGAACAAAACAAACCCAGATCTGAAATAAAGACTAAGATCAGTGGCACATTAAAGTCCTGAGTAAGTAATGATAGCAAGTAAGTAATAACAATTCACACTACAGGAAGACTGTTTTAACTTGTGCAGATTGTAAGGAGTGAAAACCTGATCCATAAGGAATGAAGCATTTGTGGTGATAGATGTGTCCTGAGGAAGGGCTTAGGTGAGACCACTAAAGGAAAAAAAAATCAATCTCATTCACCATGCGAGAACACAAAATAAACAGTCCTTAACTGAACTGTTTGCCTTGTTTTGGCTGTGATTTCTGTCTGTCTGCTGTTGACAAACCAACCTGCACAATAAAGCTAGCTTTCACATGTGACTTTAGATCACTGTAATAAACTCAGGATAGCGAGTCAAAGTTTATTTGAGAGCATTCTAAGCAGAACTGAAAGCAGGCTCCATAAATGGAAAGTGAAGCATAAGCACGTATAAAGATAGGTTGGGCTTTTTAAACTTGACTACACATTAGACTCATGCCTATAGACTAGGCCCAAAAGTCCTCCTCTGCAGTGTGTAATAGACTGCTTGCCTGTAGAGTATAAGCTGCCCAGATGGGAGAAGAGATGCACAGTAAAACTTTGTCTGATATTATGGGTGGTGAGTAAACTATGATCTCTTCTGGATCCCAGGGCAATGTACCTTTATTTTTGAGTCTGTATTATTTTGAAAGGGGGAAATTATATATTGTAACTTTTGAAGTATCTTTTTGGGGAGAAGACTTTGGAAAATAAATACCTTGTTGCTGAAAGGTATTCTAGCTGTGTGAGGTTGTATCATCCCTGCTGTCGCTTCATTGAAATTGACGCTGAATTAATCTTCTATAATTCATTAACAGCTCAGGAAAACTCCTTTAGCTTAAAAACATCTTCCCTCAGTATTTTAAGCTATTTGGTTATAGTTCCAGAATTCCGTGTTTCACAACTGAAGCAATCAGATACATGAAGTATAGGTAGACTTTCTCCCAGTTGGATTAAGAATCAAATGGCACTTACAATGTCTAGAACAAAAGTGAGACTTTAAGATGCTATCACAACATAAATGGTAGTATGACTAAAAATAAGATGGATACAACAGGAGGTAGCTTAATATGAAAGACCTAATGCAATGTAGTAACAAAAAAACCCAACAGCAGCTGACTTAAGTTGCCAGGAACTTGAAGTTTCCTCACATAAATTACACAACGAATAGAAAAAGAGTTTTTAATCTTCTCACTATGTTTTCCAGAACTAACAAGAAAGCCTTGGGAAAGAACAAATACAGTGAATGGAAGCAAGTCACCTGTTATCTCCAGGTACTCCCTTTTGTACCAGCTATCTTTTCCTTATGTATGCTGTTGTTGCTCATGCTGCTAAAGACAGTGGACTGAAATACCAAAAATCACTTTAATATAGTATTAAAAGCAAAACGTATGGGTTTAAAATGACTGCTGTGAAACTGCTTTTGGCAGTTTTAATTAAGAATGAAGAGTTACTTTTGGAGAACGCTAGTAAATTAAACTTTTGACAGTAAAATCAAAAGTAACACCCAAAAAGATTACTTAACAATTGCTGGTGTATAACTTCAATTATTAAGGTGTATGTTTGCCTGCAGCAATGTTTAATTCTTCTATTTCTTTAAATTTTTAAGTCTGAAATTTCTTGCAAGGGAAAACCAAATTCAGTGCTGTGATTCATATATTCAGTGGTAAATTTAGTGAATAGGTTTTCTCCTTTCTATTCCTGTGCTAGTCATAGAATGGTTATCTAGATATATAAGCCATCTGGGTAAGCTTTGATTCTGTGACAGTTCTCGGTAGCTGTCTCATGCCAATCCAAGGAAATCTATCCTAAAGAACCGTAGAAATATATCCTACATCCCTCAGTGCATTAACCAATCTTTGGTAACTTGTCAGGTGGAACTTTGGTAGGCAGTGGGCATTTCAGTAGGCATTTCAGTATGCAAAAGAGTGAAATGGCTGCTTTAGCATTTTTATTTTTTGAGGTATATTTAATTGCCATTTACATTAAGCAGAAAGCTTGTGGTTCATTTTAGAATTCCTGTATAGTCTGCATACAGAGGTTAAAGGATTCTGACCTGTGATAATCTGACAATGTTACCTGAATTTCTTGAGAGAAAACAAAAGTACGTTGTTAAACTTGCGAATGCTGTGTTTGAAATGACTTGAATTCTCCTTAAAATTCTGGCCTGTTGGAAACAGCTATGCAAGATTTGGTGCTTAGAGACGAAAAACCAATTATTCTCTAAGTGGCATTACTTTTGGTCAAGATTGCCATTGAAGTCTTCAGTTCTAAAACTGCAGCACTAAACACTCAGCCTGTATCAGTATTCTTGTCTGTCTTTCAGAAATAACTAAGTCCAGGAGCCTAAAATGTCTGCAGCCTTGATTCTGGTTGCTTGCTTTGGTTTTTTTTTTATCAAAAAGCAGGTGACATTGGTGGTGATGTCCTCTCTGCTATACTGTCAGTGTAGCAAAATACTGCTTTACCTTTAGCCTTGACTTCCCCCTACCTTCTTCCCCCTCACTCCCTGGTAGGTGTTGCCTGCTTTAACCAAGGTCTCTTGTTTTCAAGCAGATCGAGGTGTCAATACATGGCATTGAGGGGGAACTTGTCACAGAAGTAATTTGTGTAAGGAATCCTGAAGAGCATTTTAGATTTCATATTGTTTAAGACAGTTGCTGACCTGGCCCTTTGGCTATAGATACCCTATGGATAAGCAATTGAAGAAAGGAAAGTGAAGGGATTAGTAAATAGAGCAACTCTCCATAACAGACTCCTTTGGGGAGTCTGGGATGTCCTTAAGTCTTCATTCTACCTGTCCCTACAGCCACAGCTTCTTGTAAACTGTTTTGTGCATCCTATTTCATTGATCTTGTTTCAACTGGTGAAATTCGGAGGTTACTGAGGTCTGTTTAAAAATGTTTTCTGGCCTAGAGGAGTACAGAGGAGTCTTGAGACTTCTCTTGAGATGTATTGAGAAAATCTCTCCATCAAGCTTTTGCCTTCAGTCATCCAATGGAAAATGTTGATAGAATTCAGCTTGATGAGAGCCTCACTGGGTGTACACTCTAAAAGTACTTCCAAAATAAGAATTCCATTTTGTTAAATGTCGGTATTATTTTCCAGTGCTGTCATAACCTGCTGGAAGGTGCAATAGCATGTATTTTAAGACTGCTTGTACAGTTTTCTAGTCAATGTTGTTTGCCCTGCCAGGATGAGGAATGTTTCATGGACTGAGAAAGAAAAGGTATTAGTAGAAGTCTCTCTTGAATATCTTTGCGTTTTTCTTGATTCTCTACAGTTGCCAAGTCTATCTCAGCAAGCAGCTTGTTAAAGTAACTTTCTTTGAGTGAGTTAGTCAAAGGGTGCTGCTATTTGAAACTCTAATACTGTGTTTGCCAAAAGGGGATATCTTTCACCTGGTAAGGCTCAAGAACCTGCTTCTGGCCTCTACAGAGAGGATATGAGTCATTTACGGGGATAAAATAAAGCATACCTAAGAAACTGGCAAGTAAGCAAAATTTTCTCTTCAGAGCTTCCGAACAGGTAGACAATGAAGGAGTTGTTGTTCAGAATGAATGTTCTAAGTATTTTAAAATAACTAGTGTCCTGTTTAAATTCAGGCCTTTTTTTGGTAGCAGACTTTGAAAAGATTTAAGCTATGTGTTTTTAATATTTCCTGAAACATTCAAATAGAGCTCTTGGGACACAACTAGTGAAACTCCATGGTATTTAAGGTGCTAAAACTGAACACAATTAAAACCTATTATAGCTTGTTAAGGTAGTGTTTCTCCCCTTCATAGACGGGAATCTCCATGGAAAAATCTGCTTGCTTCTGAAAACAGGTTCTATGATTCATTAAACAGGTATCATCCTGTTGGGGTTTGAGACTTTGTAATAACCATTTTGACCAGTTCAGGGTTGGACTTTTTCTACATGGATTGGTAATCACCACACGCACCACCAGGTTCCTCTTCACATTTTGTCCTGTTGAGCCCATTTTTGGACTGCTTAAAAGCAGATGGTGTCAAAGGCAAATTGAGATGGCTTAAGAACCAGCTATGAATTCATGTTAAATACTGGTTTTCTGGCAGTCGCCACTTGCAAAGGTACAAATTCCTGTTGGATGTACCAGGATTTAGTGAACCATTTGCAGTGTTTTGAGAAGCAGGTTTTTAAAAATGTAAGTTTAGATACACAGGAATAGCAATTAATTTTCCAGGTGAGTTTTCACATGTGCTTTCCACAATTTAAGTAAAGATAACAAATAGATTTTGCCTGACAAACATCGGAAAGGAAGAAAAAAAATTTTTTAAAAAAAAAAAAAAGGGACTTGTTAGACATAAATTAATGTTTCTGTTGGGAACATTCACAAGTTAGAATTAACATAATGTGTATTTTAAGCTGTAGATCTCAGTTTCACTCTCTGTAGTGGTAGTCAGAAAATACTGACATTGAAAGCCTTCAGGTTTTAAGAGCTTTCCATAGGTAAAACATGTTACAAAGCCCCTCAGAAGTACTGAGTCAAATTCCAGCTTTGTTTTTCATGAAGGCAGTCATCGTGGTGACTACTTAATCTTTTGTATGAAAAGTTCCCCTTTTAGCTACTTATCTTGGGTGGCGTTTTCTGCATGTTGGCATGAATAAAATCTTTATCTTGCATGCTTGATTTAAGGTGTTTTAGGGACTATTGAGGTTGCCTCGCTGTCCTGTTAGGCAATGCTATGAAAAACCACACGGGAGAGCTCTTTAGCCATTTTAGGATTGAATGATTGGGATGTTTTATTCACTAAATTTCAATAGCTAATGTTTTTCTTAATGGCAACTGCATTCACCATTAATCTTTCTTCTGAGCAAGTTGAAGAAGGAAAAATAGGATAATTTTGCAGGAAAGATGGCTAGATTTGCCTGAGATTAGAAATTATCTAGTTTACAAATTACAGTCTTTCATATTTGAATGAAGAATGTCTTGCATTTCAGAAAGCAAAAATGGAATACATTCTTAAGACTGAGTGGTAGAGTTTATAAAGAGGCTTTCCTATTGAGATTTTTGACAGATAGGAGTATATAGTGTATGATTGGTAGAGCTGTCTTTTCTAAGAATTCTAAAGATCTGAACCAAAAGAAACATGAAGCAGTCTGTCTGTGGAGAGCTCTTCTTTAAAGTAATCTCATTAAAATATTAGTCATCAGTCATTTTATTAAAATATTAAAGTATATTCTTGTTTGGGTTCTTCCATTAAGGCAGGTAGTAGGTGCCTGTTACCCATTGCTAGGAATCGCATCTGATTGTTTTTTCAGTCATGTTGGGTAAATGCTGTAATGCCATGGTGTATGGGGACAAAGCGATAGTCAATGGAAATAATCAGAAACTATATATGGAGAATCTGAAAAACTCATGCTATTCTGCGTGGAGTAAGTCAGTGTTCGCAGTTTGAGGTCTAAACTGCAAGTAACACTTCAAATACCAGATATGTGATGAAGCAGCAATTGCCAAAGATCTCATCTTGAATGTTTTTGAGCTTGGAATTTTTTCATAACAAACTAAGCACGGTTGATTTACAAAACTCCTTAGTTAAGATCCTAAGCTGTGGTTTGTCTTCATAGCATTAGCGCACACTGTAGATTTTCTGGTGGTTGCAAGGTGAATTCTATTTTCCAGCTTCTTCCGCTATCAAATTAGTGAATATTTTGTCTTCTGTCTTACTTGGTAGATCATGTTTTCATTTCGGTGTGTTTCAAGCAACAATAATGTTAGCAATATCTCTATTTGAACTTATGCTTAAATAGCTGTAGACTTACATCTAAACAGCTGTAGCAATTGAGTATTGTGATCCCAAATGAAGAACCGAGCTAGTATAACAACACGGGATGTTCCTGCACCTCTCTGCTTTGATGCAAAGTCCAGCAACAAAGGGATAGTTAATACAATCCCTTCTGCTGACTCTCTTTTGTGTGGTTAACTACTGGCAGTTTTTTCCTAAATGGGTGCCACTAGGCTTGACATAACTAACTTGTCAGTGCACAGAAGTAATCGTGAAGCATTAAAAAAATTGTCGAGAGGTTTCTACCACCTACACTGGAGTTAGTGCCTTTTGAAAAGATGAATGGACTCAGGTGTACCAATTTAAAATGTCCTGTCACCATAATTACTTGGTAGCTATGAATGTGTATGAAGGTTTTATTGAATTTTTTGAATGTGCCAGGCTCTTCAATGACACAGGCACACCCTACTGCAGGTTAGGGGGAGGAAAAATAGGCAACTCTTGTGTCCCATATTGTTTCTTAACATTTTTCACACTGGGAACCTACAAGAGGTAAAAGTATCTGCTGGAGAGCACAAACCTGAGAAAGTTTCTGTAGTACCAAAATGAAATTTTGGTGCACGTGCCCTTTTCTGTTGGGAGTCACATTTTAAGCATTTTGCTTCCGTTGGCAAATAAGAAAATAGTCCTGTCAGGTTATAAAAGTCATCAAGACAATGCAGTACGAGGCTCATTCAGCTCGTACTGAACAAAGACAGTGTATTCAGACAGTTTCTTCATGGATGAACTGCTGTCTTGTAAGGGAAGAAGCATGAAAACTGAAGGTAGTGATTTTGTAAAAACAAACAAACAAATATATATATAGGTTCACTACTCTTTTTCTTCTGAGAACAGTTTTTTTGTGTTAGCTAAATTAAAAGTACATAAATAAATGGAAAAACTAAAGCAATGGATATACCGCTTGTGCCCCTCACACTTGCTTTGTTCTGAAAAAAGATAGTTTTATACTGTTTATTTGAGAGAAGGTAAAGTGTAGAACTGTGTCTTTCCTGCTGGTTTGTCTTTTTTTGTTCCTGGCCACCTTCCATCATAATAAATAAGACTGCACGTTCAGGTAACGAATCCAGAAAAATGCAGTGTTTAATGAATTCCTTCTCTGTGAGAATTTTGAAGTGAGTTGAGGCCAGGCTTTTTTGTTCAGTGAGGCCACATACAAGGACGATGAAATAGGACCCAATTTAGTCTACTAATAACCTGCCTTTCCTTAACGTTAGCATACTGTGATAATTCTAAACATTGGGGAAACCTCTTGACGTGAACTGTCAGCAGTTTTATCAACAGCTTATTTTTGGCTTAACATTTTATAGAGCAATGGAGAGAGAATGTTAGCCAAGATGTAAAAAGTAATTAAGAACAGCAGAACTTTCCTCCCTCTTTGTCCCACACCACCCACCCATCCATCCCTGCATTGGAGAGCCATTTCTGTATTCCTGCTGTTAGGATCTAGGTTCTGTCTCTGCTCATAGCTGTAGGTATGCAAAGCCCTGTGGAAGTGTAGTAAGTACATGAGTCTGAGTTACACCTTGTATAAACAGAGGGGATCAGAAAAGAGAAGTGAGAAGGTAGAAAACCAGCTGCTTCTGGAATGCGTGTTAAAAATGCAAGATGATCTTGGTAAGCAAATTTTTGATGTCTTAAGAGAGTATTATGTAAGCAAACATTGAAAATGACATAGTCCAAAACACTAGAGCTTCCTCTCAAGTATTATCTTATAAATCTTGCTGCTGTTACTGTATTTGCTTTCAGTAGCTTTAGAAAGCAATTGATGGAATAATTTAGGTTGGAGGGGAGTTAGATAAGGTTGCTCAGCCATGTCCTGTCAAATGTTGAAAATCTGCCAGGATGATTCCACAGTATTCATACAGTTACAGCATCAACATGTAGTCATTAGTTAGTGGGAGTGTTTCTTTGAGAGGGCCTCTTTTAAAATGAGTAAGCAATTGAAAAGGGAGAAGGGAAAGTATTTGACATTTGAAGGCATTGAGCTTTTCATGCCCATTATGAAAAAAATCAGAAACCACTGACAGTGAAATCTGTCTGCTACTTGAAAAGTTCTTGTTTTGAACTAATAACTCTTATTCTTATGGTAATTAATATTTCCAATGTGTGGAAAATGTTCTTGGTTGTTGCTTTCTATTCTGCGTGGTATTTTGGGTCTGCCTGATTTTTTCCCACCCTCCCACTCCCAACATTTTTTTCATTCTGATTCTTTACTATGTTTTCGATAGATGAATGTTAGCAAGTTTGACGGCAAAGTCCTATGTGTCCTGTAATAATAAGTGACCAGTAATTCATGGATGTCTTTTTGTACTGCAGACCAAAATCTACACCAACGGGGCAACCCAGTGCCAATGGAGTACAGTCAGAAGGTCTAGATTATGACAGATTGAAGCAGGTATGTATGTAATGCTTTGAATAGAAAACTTGCGTATAAGGGCTTGTAGCTGTCTAATACCAGTTTTTAACTGTTTTGTTAACTAGTTCCAAACTTAAATAATGATTTAGTAATTATTAGTTATTATTTTTCCCCAGACATGTCTCAGTATTCTTAGGAGCTGTAACTGTAGGATGGCGGCTTACACAGCCCCATTACTTTCTCACAGATCCTTGTTCCTGCTTTTGCATTAGACAGCACACACAAGGTGGTGTTGATACTATGAATGGAACTGGGAAACCAGTTTGCCTGGAAAACCTTTCCTTCTCTTCTCTCTATGCAAACAAACAAACGGCAAGCCCTCGGAGCAGTTCTAGCAGAACAAGTATTACTATGTTTTAATATCAGATATGAGCACCCATGGTC
The DNA here is from genome assembly GCF_900496995.4 of Aquila chrysaetos chrysaetos. Classification (NCBI taxonomy): domain Eukaryota; kingdom Metazoa; phylum Chordata; class Aves; order Accipitriformes; family Accipitridae; genus Aquila; species Aquila chrysaetos. The sequence goes on from NC_044016.1 coordinate 6,546,189, forward strand.
ATGAGTGTGGTGGTGAAAGAGCATCCAGTGATACCCCCTTTTGTGTAGCTGTCCTGGCTAAGAGCAGAGGATAGTCTTGTGGGAAGAAGGCGGTAGTCGCCTGCTGTCAGATGAGGAAAAGATGTTACGGGATGCTTTGTAAGTTACCTGTAGGTGACAGGCCTTTGTCAAGTACTGTTGCTAAACAGACAAACCTGTGCAACCAGAGGCTCAGCAGGGATCTCTTGTGACTTGTATGAAGACAGGAGCTTTATGAAGACAGTTGTATGAAGACAGTTAAGAGCATTAGTGATCTGTAGACTGAGCAGACGTTCCATATTCCTAAGAACAGGAGCACTCAAAGGGGCAAGTGAGTGTAAGGTATTTGTGTTCCTCAGACTACTGAGAAGTCCCCTGTTGCTGAGGAGGCCCTAAGATGATCATCTTTGCTGCTGCTGGTAGGTGCTTTCAGTGCAGATGTCCTTTTGAGAGCAGTTGTTGCCTGAGGCATTGAGCTGATGCTGACCTGAGTAGACTTGTGTAAAGTGTTTGGAGTTGTCCATGTGCAAGAATGCTACTGTGTATTTTTGCCCTGTTGTGCTTCGTGGTGCACCTAGTAATCTTTGGGCTCTTTGGGAACTGTGAGGCCAGTGTGCAGCAGGGAAACGTGATTCCCGTGGGTGAGCAGCATTTCAGCATGGTGTCCCTGGTGTAGGTGGCAGTCTTGAAGAGGGGTGGTATGATGGGGGTGGCTGGCCTGCTGGTGGCTTGCTGAGTGATGCTTGGGGAAAAGCAGTACTGCACTTTCTCAGTGCCAGTCTGAGTTGTGTGGTATGGGGAGTCATGTCTGAGGTTTTGCCAGTGCTTTTTTGCCACATTTGTCCATGCTGAGCTGGTGGAAGCTCTTTTTCTTGGGGAGCATGTTGAGATGGTGCTAGTTAACTTTACTGGCAGAGACTATGAGCACGCAGTGTATTGTGGGTGTGATCTGCCTCTTTTCCAGGCAAGGCTCTGCTGAAGTTGGATCCCTGCCCTTGAAAAGGGGAGCGATGTGCTTGCTGTTGCCGGGGGGGCTCTACATTCAGGAGTCTGTAGAGTGGTGGTTGGTTGTACAGTGGGCGGGTTCCAGATTTGGTGGGTTTGGGAGGTGGTTGGTTGTAGGGGTGTGGTGGTGTTGGCAGCAGTGGTTTTTAGAGGGGTGTGAATTGTGGAGTTGGAGGTGAAGGATCTTCCTGAAGTGGCGTTTGGATCAACTGGCTGGTCCCTGAGTAGGGAAGGAGGTTCTGGAGCAGGTTCTACCTTGTTGGTTCTAGAGCAGGTGGGTTCCGGCTCAGCGGTCTGTTCGAGTGAGTTCCCAGCTGGTGGTTGGTTCTAGAGCATGGGTTCTGGCTCAGTGGGTGGTTCTAGAGCAGGTTCTGGTGTTGCAGCTGATTCTGGATAATTATCTGGCCCTGGGTGGTTCTAGAGCAGGTTCTGGCCCAGTGGGTGGTTCTGGAGTGTGTGTGGGGTTGTCCTAGAATCCAGTTGAAGGGGTACTCCTGTCATCTCAAAAGGATTTGTGGTACTGTTGCTACAGCTTCCATGAAATGCTGCTGCTGATAGCAGTCTGGCTGCCTTTATTTAAATTCTGGGGTTTTTTTCTGGGGTGCTTTATTTTCTTCTCTGTGGATCTTTTGAGTTGAAGGCACAGAGGATGGGGATCCTATCAGCCCATAAAGCACAGCTCTCCCAAGGTTCCAGCATGCCGACTCTCGCTGCCTCTGTTAAGATTCTTTTCTCTGGAGGCAAAATCGTCTCTCACTGTTTCTACTGGACACATGGCAAGGTCTTACTTGCCACTGCTTTTCCCAGCAACTGCTAGACATGCTGCTGCTCCAAGGCTTCTTCCTGTTTGTCCAAGAGTCTTGTCTAAGACTTGGCGAATTGGGAGACCTGCCTCTGCAGCTTTGGTACGTGCTTTTATGCTAGGAATGATTTCAGGTAGGGAAGGTGTGTCCACGCATGAGTCTTCCACTGACAGCTTGTAAAGGACTAGAGTAATTGCACGCTCCATTGCAAACAGCACGCTAACCCCAAAGCTGAAAAAGAAACAGCTGAAATCTTCTGGATGAGTTTCCTGCTGACTACAGAGTTGGCCAGGAGGTGACAGTCTCTGCAGAAACAGACACTACCCCCCACTCTGCTTGTAAAAACATTGTCACCAAATCATCAGTTAACGTCACTTAGACGAAAGGATGGAGAAAACGGCAAGTAGGGGACGGTACTTCACTCTGTCACCTTCATTCCTGCACATTCCAGTTGGTGACTGGGAATACCTTGATAACTTGATCTCCCTTTTTTTCTTTTTTTCTTTGAATATTTCCTTGGCTTGCAGTTTTTAGTTAGCTACTTTTTTTGCATTCCACATCACATTTTGTCTGTAGCAAAGCTTTTTTTAAAGGGATGTGCCAAGTTTTTTAGTTCTGGGTTGGGGGTTTTCTTGTTTTTTGGGGGTTGATTTTTTTTTTTTTTCCCCAGGGGCAGGGTTGATGTTCTTTTTACTCTTTTTTATTTAACAATTACATTAGTGCAATATTCTAACTTCAGTATGTCCCTTCTCCTCTCATAAGTTCTACAGGAATCAATTTGTAGAACTTCTACAGAAGGTTTTCTCTTCATTGTGCCTGCAGTAAGAATGTTTTAGGGATGCTTTAGATTTTGGGGATTAACTTGGAAGCTAAAGTGTGGGTTATGCATTTCAGAAGGGTTAAAGGTTGGAAGAATTTTGGATTTCTCTCTGCAGAAAATTACAGGTGGGAAAACTAATCTGTTCACGTTGCAAAACTAATCTATTATTTATGCTCTGACACCATAGGACATTTTAGATGAAATGAGGAAGGAGTTAACGAAATTAAAGGAAGAACTCATTGATGGTAGGTATCAATCTGCTGCTGCTGTTCAGTCTTGGAGTAAGTAGCTACAGATGCACAACAATGTAAATACAATGTGTTTCTAGCCTGAGAATGATACATTGGTAACAGTAGCTTTGTTCTTAGTCTGGTGCCATACTTTCATTTGTGACAGACCTGTTCTGATTGATGTGCTTCAGTGTTTTCTTTCCTGTGTGTTTTGTTTTAATAGAACATTGACACCAAGTAGCATCTCTTAAAAGTGGTTGGAGGGATGCTGTATATGAGTGATTTGCAGTTATTCTTAGTATCATGTGGTGGTAGGTGGGTTATTTTTAAATAATCCAGAGCTGCTTAGGTACATATTTCAAAACTGGTAATACTCAGACTAGGATTGTGCTTCCAGCTTTCAGTCTTCTCTCTGGTCTGTAACACAAGAGTCAAAGAAAAGAATTCTTAAGATTTTCATTTTTATTTTAACAGAAGTTATTTTCCTAAGTAGTCTTTTGTAGTTAAGGGAAATCATTGAGAAAGCATAATCTTAAAGGTCTACCAGTCAAGAAGTAAATAAAACTCTGTGTGTGATTTACTACCTTGTTGTGCTTTTTTTTTTTTTTTTCCTTCTCTTTGTGGAAAGTATCAAAATAAAGTGGGGGGGGGGGGGGGGGGGGAAGTCATATTAAACTGATACCACTGCTGGTAAAATATCAGATGTCATCAACTGATGTTGTAGAAGGAGCTGGCTGGTTTTGTGCTACAGAGAATGCAGTGCTTTTCCCTATATTTTGACTGTGCTGTATACCACAGCCTTTCAGAACAGTAAGATGCAAACAAGGGAGGGCCCTGAGGCTGCTCTTAAAACAAACAAACAAATTAAAATAAATGAGCCCACACATATGCTCTGTGATAATCCCAGTGGTAGTGACTGTCATCAGGTAAGGTCATAGACTTGCTGGAGATGCAGAACTGAAAAATAAGATGTTAAAAATTTTACAAGAGGAAAAAGGGTACTGCCTGGTTAAGAATGATACTTGTCTGAAGCCACATGAAGCTATCTTATGTATAGGTTATTCGTGTTGTAAGACTGTTGGAGCAGGGTGAGCCTTCTTTAAGTGGTTAGTTGTGTATTCTGGCTTTCTGCCTTGACTGATGATTTGTTAACTTTTCTCTCTCTCCCTCTCTTTCTCTCTAGCTATCAGACAGGAACTCAGCAAGTCGAATACTGCATAGAAAGACTAGTACTAAGCCGATGTGACTCTTTAACTTGGTATAAAACTGACTACGTTTTGTGAGCTGTTAGAAGAAAACGGAGACAGACAAACACTCGGAAGGAGGGAGAAACAACCTATTCTGAAAAGCTTCAGACACATCACTCTGGTGATATGCTATTCCCCTCCTAGTTTGCAGCTTTTTTCTGACCTTTACAGCAGGGTGGAAAAGACTCTTAAAGTTACTGTAATGATTATGCAGAAATTCCTATACCTATCAGACAAGATCACAGTGCTTTGAAGTATACTCATGTCAAGATAAAATTGCACATGTTTCAGAATTTGTTGTTAAGACAAAAAACAGGGAAAAGCTTGGGAAGGCTTTTCAGAGAGGTTTTCTTTATTAATGAAGGAGTTAGCAAGTTATACTGTTGTACTTCAAATGTATCTCAGGTTTGTCTTCCTATCATATCTGATATTTCCATGAATAATTTAAAAGATCAGATGTGTAGAAGTTCAGTTCACAAAACATGGAATAATTAGAAACGTGCGCTTTTAAAGGGCAATATTTGTAAGTGAATGACCTAGACAGTGATGACATATCAAGGTTTTGGAATTTTATGATAGGAAGCCTCTCTAGTTAGCCTTCATGCAATTTTATAGGAAAATAAAAAAAGCAAATACAGTCCAGAGTTTAAAGATGTAGATGCCTTCCTACATTGTTACAATGCTTTACCAAATCCAAGACTTCTACATAATGCGAATCAGCAGTCAAATGTAAATCATTAGTATGTTGTAGATTTACAGTAGATTTTGGGGCTTTTTTTAGATTTATGCATGTGGACATTTTTGTAATGTAACACAACACAGCCAGCTTTTTAATTAAAAGAAAAATTGCATGTCACAGAGTAGCCTTTTCATTTGTAAGGCTTAATTTATGCCCAGAAAGATGCGGGATGAGGGAGGGGGAAGGTGACACATTTTTATTACTTTCTACACTTTTTCTTCATCTTACATGCATGTGTAATAATGAGGAAAACGTGACTTTTATCAGTAACCATGTTAATGGAACCAGGTACTTAATCCTTTTGTATCTTTTTTCAGTTTTCTATTTGAAATTCAGTAATACTTCCATAATGGTTCTGAAACTCCCATGTGAACCTAACTCATTTCTCGGTGAGAGAACAAACACGTAGGCATCTGAATTACTGAGGATGCCCCTGTGTAAGTGTGTTATCCTTTACCTTTTTACCATGACCCTCTGCTTCACTCTTTTCTGAGACTCCTTTTTTGATTGTTTAATGAAACAGGACAGCAGTTAGTTACCTTAGAACGACGGAGCATCAGGTCACAGTAAATGCCCCCTTCTCCTGATTTATCTGCCACCCTCCTTCCAAAAAACTCAAAACCGACAAAAAACTCTACAGCTCCACACAACCCAAACACTGAAAAACAGCAATGGTATGCCATTGGTTTCAGTCAACAATTTGAGAATCATTTTTAGGGGAGATGATACCTTTCTGTTTCCTGGGGTTTTCAGATTTTATGCTTGTAAATTTTATTTTATTTTTTTAATTTTTGTAATGTGGTACAGTTCAGTGGAATAGAAATTCTGTGAATTGGATCTGTAGTGCTTTGGACAAAGAATGTGGATCAAAATCTTCCCTTTTCCTTTGCACTGTCAATTTTTCTGAGCCGTAACAGTGCCATGTTTGCTTTGGGATCTGCGCTGATCCAAAAGAAAAGTTTACTTACAACTTTTGGAGAGATTAATGTTTCAGCTTAAAATATATGCAGCTCCATTCATAGGACAAATGCTTTCAATAACATACTGTCTTAAGTGCTGAACACCAAAGCAAAACAGCACTTACAGCTTTGGAAAGGCTTCAATGGGAAATTTTTCTCCAATTCAAACATTTCCTGTTTCTATAGGTTCAAATTCTAAGAGAAGACTACAGTGAAAATATTGCCTAACTCCATTTATTAATAATTTTTTAAAAAGAAAAAAGAAAAACAAAAACATTTTTCTGCATGCGTTTATTGAAGGCATTAAAAAAAATCCGTAGTAAGCTTGTCAAGTACTGTTTTTCTCAAAACAAGAGGAGGCATTTTCATCTTTGTTGATGTAACTTTTTATTTTACATGGACTTTTTGAGCATCAAGGACGTTTACCTTTGTCAGAAATCATGTTTGATTTGTTTCTAGGAGAGTTCAGGAGTAGCATAGTGGAATAGCATGAATGGGTATAAGTGGTCCAAATTAAAGGCTGAACTACTAGATTGTGCAAGGAACTGGCTTATGCACTAAACGTTTTGTGCCTTGGTCTATAATTAACATGATTTCTGTTTAAAAGAAAAAGGAACAGATGTCGTCTTTTGTGCTGCTTCTACATACATACTTTCTGTAATCCCAAACTGCCGAATTGGTTCTTTCCAGAAAATTGGATTGAATTAAAGATTACTGTAGACATTTCCTGTCTTACTGACAGTTGCACCGTTTCCAGAGATTTCAGTATTGAAAATGAACTGCAGAAGCTAAGATTATTTTGCATACTGGTAACTTAAGTTCTTTAAAAACCATATTGTGGTGGTTCTGTGCTTTTGTACAATGGATGTCTTAAGCTGAGGGCAGTTTAGGGGATCCTTTCTAATGCCAGGAAGGCGTTGCTTTCCTCAACACTGTGATCTGACCCGTGATAAACCTGCACTATGGACAAGTGGCTACCAAGTCAACTGCAAACCAACTGAATGTAAAAATCTTAGTGCTGGTGCTGAAATCTCTTCAGATAGTCATAATGATTTCCAGTTCATTGTTTTAAAAAGTTAGCGAGCATCAAGTGTCAATCAAAGACTGAAGATGATCACTAATGAATGTTGACTTTTCATGCATTTAGGTTTACCTTCTTTTTAGTTTCTCAGTTCATTCTCTGCTATTTTTATCATATTGTGTCATTTTAAATTTCTTACATGCTAACGTTTTGTTTGAGCGAATGAAATAAAATTGCAATATATACACGTTGCCACCATTTATTTCTGGAACTTTGTAGAAGACTCTCTGAGGTTTACTACTCAAATTCCCCAAATTTTTAATGACCTATTCCTTACTCGTTGATTCCACCCCTCCTTTCTGTTTCTCCATCAGAAGATTCAGTAGAGAAAAGTAAAGACTTGCCTTACAAAGAATGTAATTGCAGGGACTGTGTAACATTCGTGAACAGTAACTGCTGTACATAAATTAAAATCCATTTTAAATGTATTATTTGATTTACATTCTCTCACGGCATACACTTCGGTCTCTGTATCCATGGAGAACTTGGAAGGGAGGGAGAGGGAAAGACTAGGTGAAAAATAATTGCAGTTAGTCCGACTTTTTCTCTTGCTCCTTTTATGTTCTTGACTTATTTTCAATACTGGTAATAAAGAAGACCTACCATGAAAGATTAATATAGCTTTCTGTACACTAAGGACAGTTTTGCTCAATTTGTCTTACAGCAGAATATTGAGAGTAGCTGTTTAAATGTCCTTGACTTAGTATCCTGAAAGCTGTACTTCTCTGCTGTTGTTGGTTGTTAGTTTTTGTTCAGAGACGTAATGCAATAATCCTGCTTTGGCAAACTATTGGACCCAGTGCCAATTTTGACATGAACCTTAATGAGTTATAAAGGGGTTTTTTTAAATAAAATTACCACTAGATTCTAAAATGGTCTGCTATTGTTGGGGTAGTGTTCAGGCACAAGTATGAACATTTCTGATTTAAATTTCTGAACAGTGTTACAAAATCTGTCTGTCAAGTGTCGAGAGATATACGGTATCTACTTTTTAAAGTTGTGTATTACAAAAGTAGGAACGTGGTCTGCGGTTGATCAAATTAGTGATTATCAGCACTTTACACAGGCTCTTCTGAAAATGTTTAATTGGGCTAAATATTACTTGCCAGCATGTCTCTTACGATTAATCATACAAAGCTTACAAAATCAAGAGAAGATGCCCTCCGTTTTCGGTAGGTGAACAAGACTGGCCTGATGGGGAGCAAGGAAAAAGTTTCCCAAACTGGCTTTTTGCCCAAGACTAACAATTCTTTGGGGGACTGTAAATTTTCCTGACTGTGTAGGCAATCGCTGTGGCAGGTTTGCTGGAGAGCAGGTGAAAAGGGAAGGAGTTGGTGATTTCAGTGGAACTGGGGCCAGTGCAAAGTACTTGAAGAACAGGCTAAAGTTCACTTAAATCATTTGTCTTAGGGGGTGATTTTGGGGTATGAAAGCACTGAGGATTATTTAATGCTCAGTTACATGCTATCTAGGAGAGTCTTAATGGAGAGAGAATTAGTAAGTCTGTTAAATCAACTGTCACAATATATATTTACACGTTCAAAAGAGTGTATCTTTAAGTCAGACCATAGAAAGGTCTGACAGGAGTTAAATATTTTAATTCCTTGGAGATGGTCACCTAAGACTGCTGAAATTGATATGTCATGACAGGAAATATATTCACGTTGATTTAGGTTTATATTCTTAATAAAAAAATGTGTAATAGAACTTGGCGTAATTGTCTAAGCTACAGAAGAGGAGCTGTAGTTCTAGATGTTGGGAAAGCTCCGCAAAACCTTAAAGTCACAGCACTAGTGTCTGCATGTTACCTGGTAATTGGCACCTTCATTCATTGCACAGGGGGTTCTTCAGATAGTTTGGTCATCACAGTGATGCTGAAAGTCAGGGAGCTGTGTAAAATTACCTCCATTTTAGAAATAGATCCCAGCTGAACCTTCAGTCATTATATAAATGTGTTTTCTAATGTTTATTTTATAGAGCTTGGTGTCCTGAATCTTACTCGATGAGTATTCTTTATCTGGTGTCCTACCTTGATGAACTGTTAAATGGCAAAGATGTGGAGCAACTACTGCAGATGAACTGTATTGCTGCTCTGGCTGTTGCAGCTGTCAGCTGCAAGCTGACAGTTTTCTCTGTTGTGGTGCTTAATTTTGCCATCATTGTTGTTCAGTTATGTGGACCACCTTCTCCTCCCTTCCCAACCTGTTCTAGAGCTGTTGCTGTTGTGACACTTTCACTTCTCCTTGTGACTGCAGGTCTCTTCTGCAACTGTTCAAGCACAGTAGAGTTGGAAGTGATCTCCCATCATTATCCTGTGTTTACCATCTTAAACCTTAAGTGTAATTTTTTATCACCAGCCAGCTGGAGCCACTTAAGTCCCTACTGAATCTCTGAACAACTTTCAACTCAGCAATAAAGTTATCTATGCTAACTGTGCTCTAAGTGTGCTGAACTATACCCTGGTTTTCTTTACAGAGCCTCTAGGAGTTGGTCCGCAAGCTGTTGTTGCAGGCAGAGAAAAAAAAACAGTAGCGAGGAAGTGGGTGTAAGAAGAGAAAGTGTAAGGGAGTTCTGGAATTGTTCAGTGTAGGCTGATACCTGCAGGGAAGGAAGCAGCTAGAAATCAGCAGGGCTGCAAGAGGCCTGAAAACTCACCAACAGGTTTCAAACCCAGTCTGGATGCTGCTGGAATCTGCAAATTGAGATAGTCAGCAGAGGTGGCTTTCTGGGCAGTCTTAAGGCTGCTTGCCCATTGTTGTAGGCCTAGTACATTTAAAAAAAAAAAAAAAAAAGAGTACCTCTCTGTTGAAGGTAAATTATCTCCTGCTTGACATTTTGTTTCCCCCCAGTACTGTATTGTGAAACCAGTTTGACCCTACGTAGCTCGCTAAGTCCTGTGATGCTGCAGAACCAGCCCCAGCCTAGGCTGAGACCTTTATCTCTGCTAGTGAATGATGCTCACATTTGAGACAAAATTGGCCAAAAATGTGCCTTACCATCTCTGCCCAGTAATCTTTGCTCCGCTAATGAGAAAAGCTCTCCACAGCTCTCGGTCCCACAGGTTGATGACACACTACAGTGTAAGAAGTGGAGAGGGGCCTGAGAGGAGTCCAGTCAGTCCACGGAGTTGGTCCATCAAGGGACTTCACAGGGTAAGTGAAAAATCCTTTCCCTTGTTCAGAGTGAGCATTACAGAAATACAGTCCTGAGGAGTGCTGGCTGGTACTGCCGGGTGCCCATGGTGCTAGGAAGACACTGGCATTCATGAAAGACTGTTGGCACATAGACTGGTTTTGTCAGCAGATCTTCTTCAAGAATAACTGGAATAATCTGTGTTAGTGCAATGCTCCTCGTAGCCTGACCCAAAGGGCAAAGCTTTGTATTCTGCATATAATGCAGCCTTAAACGTTATTTTCTTTAACTCAGATATTTGCCAGAGCGTTTGGATTGTCGGAGGCGAGAACCTTTTTATATCCTACTGTTACGCTACATCTTATTAGTTGTTTGAGAGTGGATCTCTCTGGTACAGAGCCAGTTTACATGTTCAGCCTCCCAAAAGCGACTTTTGAAGTAGGAGTTAGTCACTTTGAAAACCGGAATTAGCACTGTTATGTGACTTAATGGAGCGTATGTAAAGAGATGACCATTGCACCCAGAAGCAGTGGGGAAGCTGAGGAGTTCAATCCTGTCAGACACTGGAAGTTCAGGTGCATTGAAGGTGCAGTGCCTAATAAATACTGTGTACCCAAAGGGAGCGTGCAGTTAGCTAGGGATGTGCAGGTTCAGCATTTGTCTGATGATGAAGAGGCCTTATTCCAGCAGTGAAAGGAAATCAACTGCTTGTCGCCTTTTCTCTTTTGTTTTTGGTTTGTGTTTTTCTTTTTCCTTAAGTCTTTATTATTGAAGAGACTAGTAAGTGACACTACATGAAGTTGGAGATTGGAGTATCTCTCTAACATGGCAGGTCAATGTGTGGTCAAGACATTTTTGAAGGCAATATTGCTGGATGAGGCCTCTAAATCTGCTTTGGTTGTCCTGTTTGTAGTTCATGGAAAAAAAAATATCCTTCAAGAGATTTAAATACTTTTCTCAGATACTCTGGAGTCAAGCCAAACATATGTGAAGTTGTGACAAACTCATACCAAGTCTTCACAAGGTCACATTCCCACGCGGATCTCAAACTACACAAAAGGGGAACACACAGGCCGCATACTAGTGACAGCTTTCAAGTACTTTTTAAATAAACTATTTAAAAAATAAAAGCAGTCTTCAAAGAATCTTTTACACAATGTTAACTTGCAAGCCGAAAACATGCAGGTTCTGCAATTTATTGGTTGTAACTGAAAACACGAGTTTTCAGTTAATTACACAATCTGTTAGTTTGTATTACTTTTCAAATGCGTTTCCATCTCTTATTTTACTTGTGTAATACTTGGTGAGCTGCTATGTGCTGTAACAGTTTCTCATTAAGTCAGTGAGATCCTCTGTGCTGTCATTGAGGAACAAACAGTTTGGAATTCTGCTGAACGGCTGGGCTTCATTACCACTTGCAGTTATCAGCACAGGGTGATTGGAAAGAAAAATCCTCGTGTGAACTATCTGACAGGGTGTAGTGGAAGTGCATCTGAAAGTCACCTGAAGGTAGAGAGCTCTAGGGATGGGCTTAGGGGTGGGAAGGGGGTAGTGGACCTTTAGGGAAAGTACGTAAAGAAATCACAAGCCCACAGCAGTGGTAGGCAATGAGAGGACTCCAGAAGAGAGAGTTTCTGACAGCCCCAAATGCAAATTCCTTCCTTGAAAACGAAGGTATAGAGTTGCAAAAGGCTTTGAAGATGGTGGCACATATAGTATGGTCAAAATAATGAATGTTGGTTGGAGTATCTGGGCTTCATTTCACGTGTTCCCAAGCACTGTGTGTGAGGAAAACCAGAGGTGATGATGTTAATAATCAAGGGGAGGGGAATGAGCACTTCATAAAATACTGCATTTTTCTTGCTGTATTACTTTTCACTTGTATGTTTTTATTTTTTGTTAACAGCATAGAAACGTAAGGTGAAATGTATAACCGAAGTCATGTCTTCTACATCTTTGACTCATATAAAGGGAGGGGAGTTCAGGTCTGAAACATCGCTCCCCACGGGCAGAGCCTCGCAGGGTTACAGCTCGAGGTCTGAACGTTGCGCAGACAGACCCAGCACAGCCTGTCTGCGAAGCCTTGAGCACAACCAGGGCCTGTGCCAGCCGTAAAGTCTTGGCTTTTTCATCGCATAATAAATTGTTCATTACATTTTATGTATCTGCTGAAGGACAACTTCATTGCCATGAAGTCATTGGTCTTCTGGGGAAAAAACCAATGCCTGTAGGTGTCAGCCAGTCAGTCTGCAACCTTTAGAGCAAATAAGTCATTATATATTTACCTTCTACATTATTCTAAAGGCAACGGGGTTTGTGCTTTGTTTAACTGGACCCTAATCACATACGTTTCTCTATATGCTCTCAGCTATTATGGATAAAAATGTTGCATATTTTCAAGCCCTGAGTCTTCTCAGATTCTCTAAAGTCAATACGCGTTGCATTACAGAGTTCGGTCTCTTTAGTCTGAAATGTTTCCAGCTGTCAAATGTGGTTGTCTTGTATTTATACAATCTAGTGAATACTGCCCAGCGTTTTTTATGCATCTATGAAAAATACATAAGCAATAAAATATGACATGAATTACAGGAAATGGCTTTTTTACTGGAGGTTGGGAATCCTGCTTCTAATACCATTGGGGGTGCGATAGAATGACTCAAACTATTTTTAATTGCTTACTTCCAATCTATATGCTCCGGAACGGCATGCCTTTTACGTATAGTGTTGCATGTTATGAATGGCCTAGTAACTTGGCATACTATAACATGACTACAATATAGCACCTGTAGTATGCTGCGAGTAAGGAATAAGAGGCATTTGGCGACATTTCTAAACTAAATTGATTTGCTAAATAACTGAGATACAGATACTGAATAAATAAATAGCAATTACTGACAAGTAACATTTCCTTTTTGAGTAAGGAGCTGGATAGCATCGTCAGCGAGTGCAGTTTGGAGCCAGTGTTACAGGGTGATGAAGCCATTAGAAGCTTTGGGGGATTTTTGAACTCTGCTACTGAGTTTCAGTAGTACTAAATTTGCTAGAGCTAAGGAAAACAGCTTTTTATGGAGAAGTTCCTCAGTAATAATTCAGAAATGGCTTGATGTCTGCTTTAAAAGGAATAAAAATGGAAATGTTCCAATTACAGAGTTATCTCAGTCTTTTTTTTTTTTATGTCATTGCCAAAGCTAATGCTCCCAGAGGAAGACTTCAGTGCAGTGCTGCAAAGATGCATCACAGCTGAATTGAGATTCTGTATTGCAAACAGTGACTTAAAAATGTTCCTTTTATATTTTATGAACTGCATATAGATTTCATATTCCCATTAATTTCACTTTTTTCCTCATGAAAATATGTTGGTTTGGAAAGAGGTGGGAGGGGCTGGGGGAAGCTTGTATTAGAAGTTTCTTGGCGATAACAGATTAAATTTTCTTTGCCTCCTCATATCTATGCTTTCCTGGTTAGAAGAGGTGCTATTTTGATACAGCGCAGTATCAGTTTTCTTTTTGAAATAAATACTGATTATTTGGCATGAATGTAAGGTGTGTAGTTTTTTTCTAGCAATGGAGTACTGATTTTTCTGGTGTTGTAGAAAGGTAGTTGAAGTGCTTGAGAGAGGCAGAAACCAGAAAAGTCTCTGCTCTGTGATGGCTTGCTTTTAACAAAAGGATTTAGATGCTCAACATGTAGAACAATGAGGAAAACCAAAATAGATTTGTTTCATAGTCATCATAGTTTCAGTCTAGGGGATATCCTACAGAACAGCTGAAGCATCGCTGAACTGTTAGTTGAACTGTTCCCTTCCCCTGGAGAACAACTTCCTTCAAGTGTTTTTATTCTTAAAATAGCTTCAGAAAAGGCAGGGATGCCTGTTCAGTTGTGGTCTTTTTAGGCTTAAATTTGTCTTTAAAGGTAGACACACGGGTATGGATTCATGTTCTTCCTCTAGGCTTCCCAAAATCTTCTGCCTCAGCAGCCTCTCACTTGCCTGTTGACCAAGGTCCTCCTCTCCTACTGCACACGTGGCAGAGCCAGAGGTGGATTTTGAGGCAGACACAAGGCATTTCAGTTTCTCTAGCCTTTTTTTTGTTTGTTTGTTTGTTTTTTTTTAACCTACTTTGTTTCTGCTAGCTGGTCTGGCAGTTGATCAGCCCGGACTGCCAGGAGGTGGCAATAACCTCTAACCTCTCTGTGATCGGGCCTGAGTTTATACAAATAACCACCTTGTGAAGCAAACCTTAACCTTCCTACCAAAACCTTAGGCCTCCAGATGTCTGATTAAATGCTAAACGTGAAAAATGCTTTCCTTCCTTTGTGAACTCTTATGTCCTTTCTCATGTATATTCATCACATGGAGCTTATTTCAAGAAAATACAACTTATTTGCCCCATACTACTGAGGAAAGCACTCCAATTTAACCAAAAAAAAGAACCTAAAAGCTGAAATACTGCTGCTGATGCTTAATTTCTGCAAAGGTTACAGTAGGTAGTAATTGTAATGGTCATTCCAGTGCTGCCATACTGAGCTCATCGGCTCTTTTTCTTGAGGCTGCCATCATCCAGCAGTTAGAAACAGCATAGCCTGTTTAACAAAACCCTGTTTATGTCAGCTGCAAAGACTAAATTCTGTGCTGCCGCTGCCGGAGGGGCGGACAGAAGTCTGACCTCACCTAGAAAACAGTATCGTGTCAAGGATACACAATACGGATTCTGGATTGCGCTCCTGGCTTTGTTGGCACAGCATCCTTCTCCTAAGCTACAGCGAGCTGGTTTTTCTTAGTACTTCTGTTGCCTTGATTTTTGTAATTGAACAAAAGCAGATGCGTACCTGTCTGCTGCAGCATTTAATAGTTTCACTAGTGATTGTGAGCAGTGTTATTAGACTGCTGGTGGGACTCTCTCTGTTTTCACAGTTACTGTGATCTTGTCAGATAACAGAAGATAGAAATTGGCTGTGGCTGGCTTCTGTGCCGACTCTTCCTCCAAACTGTTTTTTTTTGTGTTACGCACGATCTCGGTGTTTGGTTGCAAAGAAAACTCCTGAAGCGCGAGCAGAGAGCTTGTAGGGAGAGCAGAGCATCTAGCGTGATGCTAAGGATCAACTGCCCCGTTCACATCAGCATTTTGCCCTTGTCACCTGCTTGACGGTGAGAGTTGCAGGAATCTCATTTGATGCCAAAAGACATCACTTACAGACTAGTATTTTTTCAAGTGTAGGAGCTGAAATCTTTGTAGCCATTGGTTGTATATTTGAAATGTTTCTGGAGATATAAACATCAAATCTTCATCTCATCCGGTTAAGCATGTTTTAAAGGTTGTCTATCTTCACTTTTAATAAACGTACAATATGTGGGAATGTACAGGCCTAAATATGCTCAGAGAGGGGACTGGGTTACTTCACTCAATGTTTGCATGGGTTTAAAGAGACTTTGAAGTTTACTGTTTCCCATTGCTCAGTTTCCACAGTTGCAGTTTTGTGGTGTCCTTTACTAATTTTATCTAGGTCTTCATCTTCCCAAATAGAATCAATCTTCAGTATGACAAAAGGTATGAAGATTTTTGGAGGACAGGGTGAGAAGCAAATGTGAAGTGGGTCAAGTAAAATTATTTTCTTGCAAGTCATGCTTAAAATTGATCAATTTTGTCATATGTAAAAAATGCAAAGCTTTATAGTAGGGAACAGTACAGAGTCAGACACCTAAATTTCTCCCAGGTACTGTGAAGATACAGATGACTGGTATAATAAACCACAAAAGCTCTACATGGCTAGTGGATCTTCAGCATTTTATCTTTCCAAAGCAAACGGAGCTTGGCGGCACAAGGCAGGTCTTGTGTTGGAGGGTGGGTGTTGTTCATTTAAGATCTTTGAGCCATCTTGATTTCTTTCCCTTGCCTTGTGGATAACACAAATTATGTAATTTTCCAGTCAGATCACTGTGCAAAACAGTAGAATATACTCTAGAAAGTGCCACAAATTATGCAGCTTCATTGCTCAACTATTAAGATATTCCCAAAAGACTTTTTGTAGCTTCTTGTGATCTCAAGATTTGACTGTTTTTGTTGGCCTGGCCTTTTGAGATACGGAAGAAATACAAAGTCAATACCACAACAATTTACAGAAATGTACTTAATTTAATGAACTCCAGCTGCTGAACTAAGCAGTTACTAAAGTTTCCATTTTATCAGCTCTACAACCACCTGCTGGCCTAGACTGTGAGCCGGAACCCAGTCTAGAACCACAAACCGATCTAGAACCCAAATCTAGACCCTCCTTCCCCTACACTCAGGGGCCCACCAGTTCATCCAAATGCCAGTGGATGAACAGCCCTCACTTCCAACTCCATCCTTCAGGCTACAGAGAATGCAGTGCTTTTCCCTGTACTTCAATCAGGAATTGTCTCTTTGCTATCAGAGGGCATTTTTCCTCTATTAAATATTTTGACTGTGCTGTGTACCGCAGCCTTTTAGAGCAGCATGATGCAAATAGTGATTATGGAGTTGCATTCTTTTCTGCTGATGCCTCAATTACCCTTCTTCGATAGCATGGTATTTCCTTTGTGTGCTGTATATTTAAATTGTATGTTTTGGGGGATAAAGGGATTCATACAGGTTTGCACAAAGAAAGGGTTTTCAACTCAGCTTAGAGACATTTCTATACTACTAATCATATATATGACCTTCAGAGTCTTTTTTTTTTTTTTTTTTTTTTTTTTTTTTTAAATGTACTCTGGTCCAGAGTTTAGTATTTCAGAGCTTCTGAGCTTCCAGGGCTGCAGCAGATGAGATGTCCTGCTCAGTTTAGGGCAGAGGTTGGGATTTTCTGGTGTGCCTTATCAGCCAAAGGGTGGTTCTGAGCCCCTAGATATGGAGCTACTTTGCAAATCTCTGTTAATGTGACTTTGGTTACAGTAATTACTAATTAAGTTTAGGTTCCAGAAGACCTGCATCCCACCATATTTTGCTGGGGCTTTATTAGCAATCATATTCTAGTATTGTGTTGGTTCCCTACAGCCAGAGTCCCATCATACCAGGATCTTCTTCAGTTATATCCAAAAATAATGATGCTGTAATGAATGGAAAAATAGTCTGGCTGCAGTTATGGAGAAGGAGGGAGGAGGCAGGCGATGTGGACTATGCTGCTTGGCATAATGCTCTTTGCCATTAAGCAAGTAGAAAAAATACCTGACAAGCGTCAGGACACAGTAGTACAAACACCCAAGCATTTACTCCAGTATCAATAATGCAATTTAAAAACAAAAGCCTATGAAATACCCATGAAGAATGCTCAAACTGGAGTGTTACTCACATGACTGTATATTAATGAGCAAATAATCATTTGCTGTGAAATCACCCAGCAAAGGCTGCAGCTGGAGTAAATTGCAGGGTGGTTCCACTCTAGATACAATGCCCAATATTGTGCTATGTCATGGGAAACATGTAAAATAGCTGGAGCTAATGAAGAGGAAAAATAAGGTCTGTGGGAACAGAGGTATTAATTTTAATGGGGGGGTGGGGGGATGTTTACACTCTGCTAGCTTCAGCAAAAATACAGTGGGGCAATTAAGAGAAGATGTTCCTGCATATGATCCCTATTCCTAAATACACAAGACTGTTTAAAATGAAAAAAACGGACAAGTATCTTTCCAAGATCTCAGGCTATAATGAGATTGAGGAAATTGCAGTCTGTGTGGGATGTAGAGAGACAAAAGTATCACTGACAAAGCTGGACCAAGACAGGAATAAGGAAAAAGCTCATCAATGGCAGAGACAATCTCATGAAACAGTAACTGGGGAAGCAATGATGGAAATGTTTGAGAGTTGAAGAAAGGGTTGTACCTGTCTGGGGATAAATCAGAGGGAACAAAGGGCAGTTCCGTCCTCCCAGAGTACGGCTCCTCGCTGCCGAGCAGCAGGCGTTGTTGCTCAGCACCTCCCTTCGTTTTCAGAAGAAGCCCCAGGGTAAGGTCTGGCTGTTTTAATGCCTATTTAATTCCTCTGTTTAAAATGGCTAACTTCTTAGCAGCAGTTCATTTTGACTGCTTGCATCTATGTTCATAATTTTAGTTTCTTTTTCTGACTGTAAGCAAAGGTAGAATATTGCACATCAGTTCAAATGCCTTTATGCTTTCGAGAGGAATTTTTTTAGTGCCTGTTATCCTGCAGAGCCAACGATGTAATGTTGAACTGCACTCTGGTTTCTGCATTGCCCCCAGAATTGTGAATACTGAATTGGGATACTTCCAGCTGTGGGATTGCTATTGCTAATAAAGGTTAATTGCTGTTGATGGAGGGAGGGGTCCCAGAAAAGAAACAGCTGACTTCCAGAGGCAGGATTAAAGTTTAGGACTGACAATTGAAAGAGTCTTCTCTTAGTTTGTAAAATGAACAGGTTGTAGAAAGATGAATGCAAAAAGCATGATGTTTTACAGTGCTCTTCCAAATCTCTTTTGCAGAACAACTGCACTGTAAGCAGCAGTAAAACTGTACGGAAAAAAGGCTTTTCTAAGGCATGGTGGCATTCTTACAAGGAAAGATTAACATCATTGTAGCTTCACAGCCTCTTTGTCTTACGATGTGCGTTTGATAGGTTCCAGAAATACACGGTTTGCCCATTGAACATAAATGATTGTTTAAAGCTCTGTCTGTACCAGCTCATTTTGGTAACGCAGTCTACATATCACTAATGAGAAGAGGGTTGAAAAAGGAGGACTGGAGGAATTGTGGACACATCAGTATAGCTTTGATCCTCAAAAGATGCTGCAATTATTAAAACCTGTGATTGTAGTATTCAAAAAGTAATTTTGTTTAAAGATAATAAAATAAAAAGCTATCATGGATTTGAAGAGAAAAAGCCTATCCAAGCCATTTCCTTGAATGAGGTCATCTGCTTAGTTGATAAGGAGGAAGAGCTCAAGATTGTGTCTTAACTGTAATAATGCTCTGAGAGTGTCCCACAAGACCACATAAAGAGTTGACAGTGTAGTCTGGAGCTCACTATTGTTATGGTAATGGCTCAAACTGGTTTGGAGAAAGAAAGGAAGAAGATACTTGCAAGGAGTACTTATTTCCTTGCACAAATGGAGAGGGAAGACAACTGTCAAGTGGAATCCAGATGAACATCTGTCCTGGGCTCATTTCTTTTAGTCATTTTAAATCAATGACTAAGAGTTCAGAATAAGTCTGATCAATTGAAGAGACGGCCTCAAATCCAAATATGACATTCAGTGCAGAATACTTGAGTGCAAGAGAAACATACAAACACAGTTGTCTTATGTCCGTCTAGTGCTGTGGTGTCCTGGTTTCAGCTGGGAGAGAGTTAATTGTCTTCCTAGTAGCTGGTACAGTGCTATGTTTTTGAGTTAGGTAGGAGAAGAATGTTGATAACACACTGATGTTTTCAGTTGTTGCTAAGTAGTGTTTAGTCTAAAGTCAAGGATTTTTCAGCTTCTGGTGCCCAGCCAGCGAGAAGGCTGGAGGGGCACAAGAAGTTGGGAGGGGACACAGCCAGGAGAGCTGACCCAAACTGGCCAAAGGCGTATTCCATACCATGTGACATCATGCCCAGTATATAAACTGGGGGGAGTGGGGGTGGGGGGATTGCCACTTGGGGACTAACTGAGTGTCGGTCGGCAGGTGGTGAGCAATTGCACTGCGCATCATTTGTACATTCCAATCCTTTTATTATTACTGTTGTCATTTTATTAGTGTTATCATTATCATTATTAGTTTCTTCTTTTCTGTTCTATTAAACTGTTCTTATCTCAACCCACGAGTTTTACTTCTTTTCCCGATTTTCTCCCCCATCCCACTGGGTGGGGGGGGGGAGTGAGTGAGCGGCTGCGTGGTGCTCAGTTGCTGGCTGGGGTTAAACCACGACGTGGGTGTGGAGGTGGGGGAATGGGATGCTGTGGGGAAAATGGGGGGAATAAGCTGGGTGTCAGGCCTGATGGGAGCCCATGATGTAATATTTGTTAAAAGACAAAACAAAACCACTGTGAAATAATGACGAAGTATTTAAAAGCATAATATACAGGTGGCATGGGTAGTATTCACTCCATCCTACCTGGAACTGAGGAGGAGGGGAATAGATTAATTGAATTTAGTCAAGGGGTAAGAGAGGTGGGAGAGCTAGGATGACCTTCATGGAAAATCAGAAAGAACAAGATATGTTGATTCTAGAAAAGAGTTGACTGAGAAGGCACGCTGGTGTTCCAATATGAAAAGTTTCTTTATAAAGATATGAAGATCTGTGTTCTCTGTGGCTGCTTTTCAGTAAGATAATAATCTTCATCAGATGCAATGAAGACCTAGACTATTAAGAAATATCTTAATTTTAATTTTAACAAATAATTGCAAGTTTAAAATTACTTATTTAAGCTTTAAAATTATTTCATGGGTTGAAATCCTGAAACAGGTTACAGAAGTCTTGCATTTTTCTTCAGTGGAGGATTTTATTGTAAGATCTCAATGATGTTGACCGAGGCTTCCCTGATCCCATTGCAGGAGTTTCTCTGGATGATGCCTGGAGATCCCATCCATACCCACATTTCTGTTGCATTTGTCAATGGAAATTCTATGCAAGAACACAAAGTAGCCTGGGGCAATAAAGAGATTTTGATTAGATGATCTAATCCTTTAGTTCTTGTTCAAAACTGAAGCTTTGCTTGTGTGAGGACTGCAAGATCAGACTTTTTAAAAGGAGTTTTTCATACTCATGTTAAATATTCCTAGCAAACTACATAAGGGATATCACAAGAAACTTGTGGTCATTCCTTTCATTACATCAGCATCTGCTATTTTCTCAGTCTAGCGAAGCAATTTAATTCCTGATGGGCCTTTCATCCATAAATCTTAACTCTTACTTAACTTAAGCCCACAATTACAATGGCTTCCGCTTTTTTCAAGAGCAGAAAAGATGCAGATGAGTGGACTTCATGTTTCTGGGCAGCAAGATGTACTCTGTGTGTTTAGTCTGCTTTGCCTGTGGCCCAAAATTTATAGTGAGCATGCACAAATACTAGGCTGTGTTACAAAAGGAGCAGTTAAAATGTCAAGTGATGATTATTGATAGAGTAGGGTCAAATACCAGTAGTCGGTGGGGGCAAAGGAGAATAGGTCTGCATCTGCTGCTTCAGTGCTGTCAAATGACCAATTGGTGCAAATTAGTGATGTTTTTACTCAAGTGCGTGTATTCTTCTAGGTGATTTTATTGAAGGATTCCTCTATTTCTTTCATTTTACTCCAGTGACTGAATGGCTCTTGATCTCAGCCCTTGGTGTTATGTTCAGATAGCATTTTCTGAAAGGCAAAAATAATCATCCTTCAAATAATTACCTTCAACCAGGAAAAAAAAAAAAATGCATTTTACCTTCTAACAAAAATCCGACCCTGACACCATTGTATTTCTAAGACGTGACCCAAAATCCTGCTACTAAAATTGCACGAAAAAAGAGAGAAGGAAATCTTGGTTCTGTGGCTTCAGTTATGTTATTTCCTGGCATGAGGCAACATGCTCATGTGCCATAAATATACAGTTAATCTAAGTTCACAGAAAATTGCCTTGTGGAGAGCTGCTAATCCTGCCAATGTGTTCAGAATAGAGACGTACAAGTGGTACCATCCCATGGCCAGTGGAGTTTGAGGCAGGTAGGGCAAAAAGGCTTTAGGGAGTTGGTAAAGTTAGAGTTGTGGCTGATAGCAGCCTGGAAATACTATTTGTTTAGCTGAACGTTGGTGCTAGTACACAGTGGTGTGTTTTGGGGAACTACTGCATCCCTAGCACCTTGCTGCAGAACAGATGCCATCTGCAGTCTCCCTAAAAGTCTGCTCTGTCTGCAGAGAGAGAGAGAGAAGTACCTCAGGAGCGGTGCTGAGACATCCTCTATTCCCAAGTGTGACTGGAAGAAATCACTACCTCTTGGGAACAGGAGAAGGTCAGGAGCATTGATTCCCAAGAGTAGTGCTGATAGCCCTAAAGGAAACCGACAGCTTCAGGAGTGATGGGCACCATCTCACTTTTCACAGCCGGGTTAGACCTTCAACTCTAAACTACTCAGCCTAGATAATAGTCGATGGAGAGAAGTCAGCATCCCCAGAGGATGAAGGCTTCATCTCTCTCAGGCTGTGGTTTGACAATACAGGGCCATTGGGGCCATCGTTGCTTGAGGAGATCTTTCTTTTGGCTCTTTCTCTTCCTAGGAATTTGTTCCAGTTACCTGATTGCTGCACAGCTGATGGTTTGGGTGCTATCATAAGTAGGTTTCTATCATCCAGCTTGAGATCAGTGAGATTACAAAGGACAAGAGACTTGTTAAACAAGGAGCAGACTCCTGTGGATGAGCCTCCTTCCACGAGGGCATCATGAGTGGAGAAATTCCCTTCTGAGGAACCCAAGAGCCCAGGGGAGACTTCCCCGTCTCTCTTCCTGGGAGGAGAGTGCTTTTCTCCTGTGTCCCTCTCCATCTCTTTCAGAAGCTGGTGGGCTCTCTTAGTTCATAGGATGTCCAGGAACTGTGTGGATGCCATGTTTTTGTTTAAGGGTCTGCCTTGTTCCTATTACCCCTTCTAACCCATTATAGATGTGTTTTCTTGCCTTCCTGTGCCCACCGCAATTGTCTTCAGAAGCAGTGATACCTTTATTATTCTGCGATTTGAAGGTCCACCTCCATGTCATTCAACCTTTCTTACAGTACATGACCCACCGTACATGATCTCCCTCCCACCTCCTTTACGGTGCCTTTGTAACCGTAAGTTTCATTTAAAACATTAAGTCGAGATCCTCCTGTGGGAGGTGGGGGTGTGGTGTTGCCTGCCTTGCTGCCGTGGTGAGCTGCTGCTTGGATAAGTCATAGGCCACCGCTGTCAAGCCCCAGCATGGCATTTTGAGCCTTATCAGGCTTTTCAGGCTGCCTAACTGGCAGCAGGCAGGAGTGTTTCTGCAGCTGGGCTTCTCCTGTCGCTGAGTAGCTGCCTCTAGCTAACATAGGCCAAGAAAAGCAGATGGGTTCTTCCACCACTTCCCCACAGCCTCTTCGAGGACAGACGTGTATTGTCCAGCCAGTTTACTAGCAATTGCGCCGCTCTTCCCTTCTCTGAAAAGTGTAAGGATGTTCAGAGACTGAGCGCCAAACCGACCTGACCAAGAAAACGCTCCGGCTGAAGTGGAGCCTGATCTTCCCCAGACATGGCTGCTGGTGCCTGCTGATTGCTGCCTTTCGATGCCTCCGCGCGGCCAGGTTTCTTGTATCAAGAAGCAACAGTTTATGGTGAAACTTCAAACCAAAACAACAAAAGACCCAAACCAAAACTGAAACCCAAGCCCCTTTCTAGTCCTTTCCTTATGGAAGGAGCCAAGATGCTTCAGGCTGCCTGAGCACCAGGAGGTCTCCGAGGATTCAGGCAGCACAAACTGCAGGCAGGATGCTACAAGTGTGGCTCTTTCTTGAGGCTTCTGTCGTGCCCCTCGTTGTCCACCTCAGCGTCTGCCAGGGTGGGTTAAATGCAGTGATCAGCATCTGCCATGTTGTGCTGGTTTGGGCTGGGATAGAGTTAATTTTCTTCATAGTAGCTGGTATGGGGCTATGTTTTGGATTTGTGCTGGAAACAGTGCTGATATCACAGGGATGTTTTAGTTATCGCTGAGCAGTGCTTACCCAGAGCCAAGGCCTTTTCTGCTTCTCACCCACCCCACCAGCGAGGAGGCTGGGGGGGCACAAGGAGTTGGGAGGGGACACAGCCGGGACAGCTGACCCCAACTGACCCAAGGGATGTTCCAGACCATACGACGTCATGCTCAGCAGATAAAGCTGGGGGAAGAAGAAGGAAGGGGGGGACGTTGGGAGTGATGGCGTTTGTCTTCCCAAGTCACCGTTAGGCGTGATGGAGCCCTGCTTTCCTGGAGATGGCTGAACACCTGCCTGCCCATGGGAAGTGGTGAATTAATTCCTTGCTTTGTTTTGCTTGCGTGTGTGGCTTTTGCTTTACCTATTAAACTGTCTTTATCTCAGCCCACGAGTTTTCTCACTTTTTTCCCCGCAGTTCTCTCCCCCATCTCATTGGGTGAGAGGGAGTGAGCGAGCGGCTGCGTGGGGTTTAATTGCCGGCTGGGGTTAAACCATGGCACATGCCCAGCTTTTCTGCTTGCATCAAGAGATATCTTCATGCTTTGCAATGTTGTGGTTTTGTTTCTGTGCTAAACCCAAGAAAACTCAGTCCCCTGGGAGGGATGGTGGTGGTGCAAGATTTGGGGTATTTTATTGCAATGACCAGCTTCTGATTTAAGTAATTCTGTGAAGCTGCTGGGTAGGTACCAAGAAATACCAAGGACCAAAAGGTCTTCATCTTGACTCTTCTATGTATTTTAGAACAACTTTACTGTAGTGGCACCTGCTGGCAAGGTTTACAACTGCGGCGGTTTCAGTGATAATGGATGGGTTAGCTGGGTATTAATGCAGGCACTAAAGCATGTTTTATTGACCTATTTAAAATGCCACATCAAGGGCATTTAAAGCTCAGAGTGAGCAGGCTTGACCTTACAGCTGACCCTGGTTTGAGCCAGAGGTCGGATGAAGCAGTCTTCGGGTTTGTTCCAGCTGGGATTTCCCTGTAATCCACTTTACAAGTTTAATTCTTTGCTTTAAATTTCATGGAATAAATTTACTGATTTTTATTTACTTACTTATTTTAAGGATTTGCTTTCCCTGAATCGACGTCAATCCTAGAACATCTGAGCCCTGCCGAAGTCACCTTTCTTTGAGGTCTGGCACAGATGAAAAATGGCTGAACCACATGAATGTGTTTCCCTAGTCAGGCCAGGTAATTTCAGTATTTTTCCCTGGGACACTATGAAAGCAAGCGATATCTCTTCAGAAAGGAGCAATGCAAGCAAAAGGAGGTACCTGAAGAATACCGAGCACGTCTCCAGCTGTGTGTGTGTAAGTATTTTCCTGGTGCTCGTCTACATGTGTGCAGCCTCTCGAAGGCTAATTTAAGTCATTGATGTGGATGTGTAGAAGAGAGAGCGGATGTAATGCAAATCACTCTTGAATTAATGCTGCTGTGAAAACCCATCAAATACCATGCAAGTTTGGGGAATTGTATTTCACCACTTGGGACTCAGGTTACTTTAAATGCTTGAAAGAAGCTACTTTTTAGACAAACATTCACTGATTTAAACTAAACAAGCAAACCTCTCCTTTATTCTCCCCCAAGGCTCACCACCAGAAAAGATACAGGGTCATCTGAATTTCACACATCAAGCGAAAGAATGCAGTACGTGCTTTTTAAACACCAAAGGGATTCACTCTTCTGGAGGTAATGTAAAAAGATGCACTCAGTTAACATGTCTCTTTATATACAACGTCCGTGGTAAATGGGAAGCAGTTATATCAGGAGCTTAGAAGTCCTTGTAGCTCGTTTTATCATATAATTCAAAGCAGCACTGCCTGGTACTGATGTCTTTTGAAGACCTAAATTATATGGTTGGTTTCAAGCTGCAGATTTTATCTAAAATGGCATTAAATTTATTATGTGTAATGAAGCAATTGAAAAAAAAAAAAAAAAAGTGAATAATCTGAAAGATACCCTTTTCCATTGGGAAAATTTTAACTTGGCATACTAAACCTGCACAGATACTCTTTGGGTTCAGTGTTTCAGATCAGTATAGAAAATATATACACATAATTGATAATTATAGTAGTGGAAGGCTAAATTAGCTAGATGAGCCTACTGCTGTACTGCATAATAATTTGGCAAGTAAACATATTGTTGGGGTATAAATTAAAGGCATCATAAAAACACTGTTTACCTTTTATCTGCAGAGTTGCAAGAGCCATTCGTACATGTAACTTATTCTCTATAGCAGGAAAAAATAGAGAAATTATACAGCAAAAAGCCGATGAAGCTTTGAGAAAACTATTGTGCACGGTCTTGGTGCTATATAAACGAAACTGTTTTCTGAAGGGCTGTGTTGTGTTTCAGAGCTGCAACAGCATAAACCCAGCACAACTCAGACTATTTTAATAGAGCGGAATTTGATCCTAAGTGGTGTCTGAGTTTTTTATTGAGGCAACTCAATAGGACTGATGCTCTGACATGGTATATTACGCTTTGGGAATATTACAACAGGATCTGTTTTTGAACAGAATAACAAAAGGCATAAAGGAGTTTAATGTTGACCTAAAAGATCCAATATATGATTTTAAAATAACTTTTGCCACACCGCCTGGGCATTTGATTCCTGGCAGCTTACTGAAACTTCATTTGTTTTTGACCAAAATCCTCGCTGCACGGGGAGCACTTCAGCACTAACGCAGAGAAATTAACGGGCTGCGGCAGCACACAGGAAACGATCTGAAGCTCAGAAACCACACTGCTGGGACAGCGAGTTATGTGCGCTGCCAAAGGCTTTCATTTGCCATAGCACAAAAAAAAAAAAAAAAAAAAAACCAACCCCAAAAAACGCTGAACAAAACCCCCGGCCGTTTCCTGCCCACCTTTCAGATGCCACCAGCTTGTCCTGAGGGGTGAGCAAGAGCTGAATGAAGTTGGAAACGCCGCTGCAAACCTTCACACCACGTCCTGAGCGTGGGTGTCTGCTTGGCGCAGCTTCACGAACGCCGGCAAATTAATGTCCTTCTGAAAGGCTTGACTCTGCATTGTGTCTGGCTCCACCCAGAAACCGAAACTGGTGTTTTATGTGAACTCTCACTGAACCTGAATCGTTGTTTTCATATTTTGCTTTGAGTAGTAAAATCCTTCTTGTTAAACCGGGTCCCGTGGAAGAGGGTCCGGCTTCACGCAGCCCAGCAGCCTAGGTGCAGAAATGGGTGTGGGAGTCCTGGGTGTAGAGCCAGTGCCCGTACGCAGGTTAGCTGTGCAGCTGTTAGGTGTCCAGTGTCCCACAATCCACCTACAGCTTCTAGACATGCTCGTAGGGGAAAATCTGAATTTTATCCAACGTACTGAACTCAAACCAGAAGTGAAAAAGCAAAAAATAAAGCTTCTAGTTAGAAAAAAAAAGGGGGGGGGGGGGGGGGTGTAGGTGGGAGAAGAGGAGATTTTTTAAAATTTTATTTTATTTATTAAATTGCACAATACTTAGGAGGGAAAAAAAGCCCTATTGCTGGGAAGGTCCTGCCTGGTTGTTGGAATCGTAGGAATTAAAATATATGACATCGAAATGCATGCTGCTTATTTTGGGGGAGGTGGGGCTTGGAAAGGAAGCAGTAAATGACCACCCATCTACCGAGGACTATAGGTGTACCTGCACCCAGAAAGTCCACACAGACACTGCTGTTTTCTGTTCCTTTTTCCTAACGCAGCTACTGCAAGACCCGATGCTGTTTTGCTGCAAGTTTTTCTGGAAGTATCCACAGTAAATGGGGTACAACGAAAACTGATGGGCTTCAGGATTTAGCATAAAATGCTGTATCTTACCCCATGCACAAAAAAATCAAAACATGCACAACTTGCTACCAAGTGCAGCTGATGAGGCCACAGGTGTAACATTAAAGGGATGCTACTGGTTTTTCATATATAACTTAGAGTATGTTAAAACTTTTCATTTTCTGAAGACGGTCAATTACTTTTAAAATCTCTTATAAAGTATTTATTTCAATAATCAAGTTTTAAATTATCATTCTGCCCGTTGGGTCCAAGGTTCAATCAGACAATTCCTACATCTTTTGCCTAGCAAAACAAAAATGGTCTGCAGAAAAATTCACTTTTGAACATTTTCAGAACTTTATACAATTTCACATTTTAAAATATTCTAGTGAAGCTGAGGTCTGAAGTGATCTAGCTCAATTCCATACATGAAGTGGTGTGGTGTCTGTGTGTGGGGGGGTGTCCATTGGTAGTCTGAATTGGACCTAACCCTGAATGTATAGATTATAGCTGAGATTGAACTGGAATCAAAAGAAATGCCAGTTTGATTCCCTCCTATCTGAGTTGATCTTTCTACTCCTCGAAGCATATTTCAATAACCCACTTGTTATCTTCCTCTGAGTTACTGTATGCTATTATTGTTCTTATCTATACGTTCACTTGATTACGGGACTGCCTTCTGAGCCTGTCATCGCTGTCGCTGCTTCATAATCGCGTAATTATTTCTCTGTGGGCTGCCAGACCTGCTAATGATGCTGCGTTGGCTGTTGCTGCTGCGAGAGCCGAGGGCTGCCTGTTCTCTTCTGCGGAGCCTAATGAACCTGCAGCGTGGACGGTAAGGGCGATGTAGGTCAGAGCAGTCTCGGGATTGCTTCCTGGGGCATTAATGGTGACTGGGGTTTTTGCATTGAGTTCACAACAGCTTACTCTGTTAGGGCCCTTGGAGTCTCCTGGGCGTTCACAAAAAGCATAATCTTGTGCGTTTATACTGTAGCTTTTGATTTGCGTGTCACCCGCAGCTTCTGATGAGATCTGCTCCCTCGGGGTCCCCGAGGTTGGTGGTTTTATCAACTCTCTCCAGATGAAGATTCGGCTGCTTGTTCAAAGTGTGATGCTCAGAACTGGATGCTGTTTCCTAATGAAAGAATGTATACAATTAGTGCCTCCGATTCACCAGCCAAAGCAGCCTTTCCAGCTTTCTGCATTATCTGGAAGCTGACGGTGAATCCAGTAAGCACAAAATCATTCTTTTGTGTGCTGCTCAATGTCTTCGTACGTGAATTAGCCTATGTGCAAATAGTAAATCTTGCGATGCTGAAATCACAGATAAAAAATGAGACCTTGTATTACCACAGCTTGAAATTACACTTGTTAAAGGATAGAGACATATTTTTTGCATTTCAGTTTATTAAACTCATGTTGCAGAAGTGTAATATGGTTAATAACACACCAGTGCTGTGGCACAGTAAATGCAGTCTTTGCTCTTGAAGGCCTCTGCGCAGCATCAAGTACAGGTCACAAAATGGGGAAGGAAGAGACCACGAAAGAAGCGTCAGATCAAGATTTTATACTGTAAGTTATTTCCCATGAACAAGGGTGGGGAGGGAGAAAGAGCAGGGATGAGAGGTGCCTCAGCCTCAAGATTGCTTTTGCACAGTCTGTTGAAGGCCAACACCTAGTAAATCAGACCCAGTTTTACTTGGGTAAGCGGGGCATAAGCCCAAGAACAACATCTAAAGTAGGGCAGGACAAGGTCACAGCTGCGTGCCGGGGAAGATAGCACAACGCCTGGCCCGCAAGCACACTTGCGCACACACACACACGTACTGTCACGCTCTCTCCCTGTACTCGCCTCACTGTATCGCAACCCTGTTTTCTTTAGAGGGGGTCAGTCACTTGCAGGCTCCCGGCTTTGGAAGGGAGCTCAGGGGTGCGCCAGGAGCCCGGCGCGGGGAAGGTATCGGGGGCTACACCTCGGCGGCTGCTGGGTCAAGCTGCTTTGTAACATAGGGCTGCTGTTCTCAGCCGATGAACCTTGGGTGTTCTGCCAGCGACTCCAAGGAAAACACAGAGGAGAATGACGAAACGTAAGCCTTTTGCTCGCAGTCCTACACCTGTGAAGCAGTGTCTTGTGCTTCCATTGAAAACGGGAAAAAAAGTTGAATACTGTGAGATATAGGCAAAGTCTAGCAAGTTGATGGAAAGTACTTCCCCCTCCCCCAGGAAAAGACAGGGTTGGAGGCCTTACAGGCCTTTTTTCTCACAGATAATTGGCATGCTAATTGCAATGTGTTTAAAGTGTGAGAGCCTACACTGATTGCTTTGCTTTCCCCTGGTCTAATTGCAGCACCTCAAACCAGAAACCGCATGTTCCCTGTGCATGCTCCAACGTGCGCGAGACCTACCGGTAAATGGTCCCTTGTGCTCTGGGTGCATTATCCTCTCTGGGTTTGTATGTGAGGTTGCTGTGGAGGCGTGCTGCTTAGGATTTTTCCTGAGAAAAGCATAATTTACCTTGAACTGTCTCAGTGCTGCACGGTATTCTGTCAGAGAGGGCTGCCTATGGTGCAAAAACCTTCCCACAGCCCCGATGTTTACAGGTTGGCTTTCACACATGTGAAATGCTGTTTCAGCTGGTTTTTTAATGAAGGGAGTGAGCCCGAGAGGAAGGGAGCTCCCTTGTACACCCCTTTGCCAACCTGCTGCTTCGTGTGACCTGAAGGCTATGGCAGAGCGTTGGGGTTGGACACAAAACCACTTGGAGCCCATCTCTCGTCCCCAGGTACACACTTTAAAAGAGCAAACTGTGTGGCTGTTTTAACACTGACAAATACCCTTTAGGTAATAATAGTAACGCTTGCACAGAGCAACCTTCCTCAACTCATGCCAGCGCTGTAGTCATCAGCTTGTTAGATTTGCACAACAAATAAATACTAATTTTCAGGTAGAATGTGGAAAAATAGGTTTACCAAGTACCATCCCCCTGTGTGTCTGTCTGTCTGCCTGTCTGTCTCAAGTTGCACTTGAGATGGCTTTCAGATGGCTTCCTCAAAGAAGAGAAAAAAGAAATACATGTATCGAGAGGGCGGTAGATGCAGGGTTCAAAACCACATCATGCAGTCATCGAATTCTGTTCAGATAAATGATAAATTCTGCAGTCACTGAATTGTGTGGTTTTATCCAGTGATAGACATGTCCCTGCAAGCGTTAGTAATGAAAGCTCTTTGGATGGAGAGTTGGAATGACCACTGAAGCTGTAACAGACTGAATTTGCTGCTACAATTTCAATAGACAAAATTCAGAGGAAACATTGTGTAAGCACTAGATAAAAGTAATTTATCAAGCTAGTGAATCAAAGCCTTTTTTTTTTTTTTTTTAAGTCAGAACAATTCCTGGGATTGTCAAGATACTGGTACAAGTAAACTGTGGCCTAAGAGTTGTTCTTCTTTCTTCTGCTTCCCTGAAAGGTTTTCAAAGGGGCCTCAGAAAGCACAGGAGGGGAAGAGCTGGCTGCGGCAGTGGGAAGGTGACCCCCAGCTGGATCCCAACGTCCTCCCCCGTGAGTCCCCAGTTCAGATCCATTAGTTTGGGCTTGCAAACCGCTCCCCTTGGTCTAGTGAAAGCCCCGTAACAACCTGATCCTGCAGACTCCTTGGGTTTGGTTGGGCTGAAAACCGTGGAGGGGACTTGGTTGTCATTGCTCGCTACCCGATGTCCTTTTGGGAAGGAGGACAGTGATGTGCTCACACAGACGGGACGGCCACGTGTGCAAGTGCTCTGCATCATCTATCACCTATCAGAGGGCTTAAGTAGAGAAGGACGTAAGGGGACAGCTGAGAGGAGCGACTTTGAATGAAGGAAAGGGAAGAAACCAGGATAACTTCTGTACGCCTTTTTCTTTCACGCTGTGAACACTGCGTGGGCTGTTCATCCCTGAAAAAAGTCCCCAGCCTGTAGTAGCTAATGTCCACAGGGAGCCAGTCACCAAGGACTTCAGTGTAAGGACATAAAGTAGACAGGCGAGGGGGCTGTTGGTATCTAGCTCAGTAATAACCATGCATAAACTACAGCCACTGAAATATGTACTCCAAAGGAACGTGAAATTATAGTAATACCAGCAAGGAGGCGTGGAGTAGCCCACAGCCTTGGAGTCCTATTGGATACAGCTAATGCTCCCATGTTTCTTGCCAGCATGATAGGAAGGAGTCCAGCTTCCATCAGTTTAGGTGAAGGTCTTATTCTTGTTATCAAAAAAAGATTCTTCCTTAATGATCTGTGTATTCGTTAATTTTACTCCTAATATTTTTAAATTATTTTGTTCTGTATTATATATACCAGAGAGCAAATACATTCTAGTTAGAGTGTATAGACTAGACTGTAAGGATACTACAGCTGTGAATAAACTAGCTGTATTTTGTGCAAAAGATGTATAATTCACTGTAGAGTTTCTCATCTCTGCCTTGTCCCATTTTTTCCCCCCATCGGTATGATCCTGCAATAAACCAACCCCTGAGACCATAAGATGAAGACCAGAGGCAGCTCACCATGATCTTGGTGTCAGTGGTTTCTTTGAGAACACCTCTAAAAGGTATTTCTACTGAGACGTAACAGGTTGCATTAAAAAAAAAAAACTCTCCTAACTTGTGGGGCTTCCAGGCCCCAGATGGATGGTCCCAAATCCAAGCCCCTCGATACTTTAGGTTGGAAACAAGTGTGTACGTTTGTGGTGTCGCTGCAGTAATGCTGCTCTGGGAATGGCACAGCACTGCTTCTTCCCTTCTGCTGTCCCCTCCTGTGCCGTGCAGCCAAGCACTTACACCCTGAGCGTGGGATTTCGTTAGCAGAAATGGTTGAGGGTTTATTTTCCTCCCCACATGAAGCTACATCGATCCAGAGCGCAACATCAAAGCTCAGCTCTGCTCCTCTGCCCCTACTGTAGAAGTCAGGCAAGTTTGGCTACTTTGCAGTGGGAGAAAGAGAGGTGGGAAGAAACATGTGAAGTGATGACATAAAGAAAACTGCTTAAAAATTAAAAGCTTGAAGTGTTTTTCTCTTTCTTTCTCTTTCTCTTGCTTCCTTTCTTCCTTCACTTGCACACTGGCACTTTCTCAAATTGGGTAATTTGCAGCAGCTTAGGAGAAATTCCTGTGACAAGCAGGACTGCTGAAGACCGTATCTCAGAATCGCCCTGGCTAGCGCAGCTGCTGAGGATGCCTGCAGTACAATACTTTTCCTGTCTGAGGAGCAAAACAATAAGGCCCAGACACGTCGCTTCTGGAAACACTTGCCTATAGGCAAAATTTTTACAAGTGAATGTGCTAAAGCTATAAACTAGATTTTAACTGCATTGTGTAGATTTCAACTAAAGTACTTTCCAGAATTGCAGAGAAAGCTCATAGCTGGCTTTATCGAGTAAAATTTTTATTATAAAATTTCTGAAGTGTTTCTATTACATATATATAATAAATGGGGTTTTATATTACAAATGCCATAATTATAAATTATATAATTGTGCATAATTGTATAGTTATTCTATATTAATTATATATTGTGGGTTATGTGCAATATATAGGCTATATAATTATATAAATTTGCACTTACAATTTTCTTATGTATTTATAAACACAATTTCTTACATGTTTATAAGCCTGTAATCTCTGATTTGCTTAGCATCGTTTTTTAACTATTGAGTTAAGACTTCTCTCTAGAGTATGACTCAGTTCCTCCCTGGCCCTTTGGGAGCTGTGATCCCTTGTCTATTTGTGCGCACATGAAAAGCAGCATTGCAAAGCCGAAACAGAACAGCAATGGCACATGTGCTAGCTCTACCGTGCTAATAAAAAAAAAGGTAAAAGAAATAGGGTAAGTAGGCATAAGTCTCTAAAGACTACCAGGGCTCTCATTTCGCAGAGGAAAGCCAGTGGAAATCACTGGTGCAGATTTATTGAGAACTGGTGAGTGAGGAGGAAAGCAATCCACAAGCTGGGCTCCCTTCTGCAGTTAAGTGCTAATGTTAACTCCTTGTGCCTGCTCTGGCGAGGACACGTACAGTTAATGAACAAAGCAACTGAATAAATACAAAGGGGCCAAACAAGTTAGCATTTCACATTTGTTTTGGTCTTCTGAGAGGCTGTATACAGTAACCAGGGGATAGACTGGGGTGCGGGGGGTGCCTCGGTACTTTGAAAAGCGGAAATTCCCCTCTCCCAGCAAAGGAAACGTGCTGCGCTTGAGAAGGCTCAAGAAGCAGACGGCAGCTGTGTGCAGGAAGAGAAAATCATCTCATCTTGAACTTGAAAGCAAAACTCAGTTTCAAGTGAACACTTAAGCAGCAGCGTCATTGGAAAAGCTTACGCTTTGGGAAACCTGTACGGTTCCTTCACTGAAATGTAAATATGTAGGTAAGAAAGTATTTAGAGAAAGGCCTTTCCCTGAGGTTTTCTTTTGAAGCAATATGAGAAGCCTCCCCAGATTTTGTGCATTTATGAATTAGACCTTTTTAAAGTGAGGGCTGCAGGGGGAAGGTGGAACTGCGAGCAGGGTTGGTTCAATAGCTGTCTACAAACCGGCTTTAGTGGCCTGAACATTGTAAGGTGTCTCCAGACACCTTGAATAGGAAAGTTTTTGCCGCCCCACCCTACTCCAAGCCTATGTGAGCCACCAGGACTACTGAAAAATATATTTTCATGTCAGTTGATGCTGGTTTATACTTTGCACAGAAAAAAATTTCTCTCCTTCAAACTTGAACATACTTTAAAACCCCAGCTTTGAAGCAAGGCTTGAGGAAGCAGTAATGATCTCCTGATTTCTCTTTAGCCTTGCCTAGAGCCTGTCTGCTTCAGCCTGCAAAAGCTGCCCCCTTTTTTTTGGCCATCGGTAGCTGCTCTGCGACTCCTTGGGTTTTTTTTTTTTTCTCCCTCTCTCAGATGAAAGCTCATGCGGTGTCTCAGTGCCGAAGTGGCAGGCGAACACGGGGCCGTTGCCGCACTTCCATAGAGCCTGAACTCAGCTAGTCCAGGAAACCGCTTTGCAGCCGGCTGCCCTGCACCACCACAGCTTCGCCAAAAGGCCGGTGCAATGTCGGCAAAGGTCGTAACTGGGGAAACGTGCTCCGAGTAATGTCTTTATATATAGCAGAGAGGACAGGAACAGAGAAGCAAGAAAGCGAATCGGGTATTTTTTTAGGTTGCGGTGTGTTTTTCAGACTCGGTTCCCCAATCGCCTTTGCACCGTGAGGTCCTCCTGCCACGTGCCGTGTGCTTTCATCAGGAGCGTGTGTGTGTAAGATGAGTAACACCAATGCTTTGCGGGAATAACCTCCGAGCCACACAACAGCAGCTTCATCTTAGAGAAACAAAGGGAGAAAAAGGGAAAACAAGTCCAGCGCAGCCCGGTTTTATGCACTGCTAAGATCCGTGGGTCTTCCAGCATGTGGCCTGGGGCACCACCGCAGCTCTGGCCATCACAGCAGGCGGGATCCATGCAGACCAGGTCAGCCAGAGACATTTTGAAGGGAAAGCACGCTGTAAAAGTAAATAGAGTGAGTCATGTTGCCTGTTGGCATAAACGCAAAGCACATAGGAGCAGGAAGTGTCTTTGTTTTTGTGCACTGGAGGGTGCTTTCAGGTCAGGTTATCGCCAAGGTACATTTCTGGCTAGCAAAGTAACGGCTTGCTCCAGCAGAGAGACCATCCTACCTGGCAGGGGGGAAGCAATTTCATGCAGTTCAATATCAGGTACCTGCGTCTCTGGTTTTTTTTGTATTTAACACTGTATTTAACAACGATGAATCTTAAACCAGAATCCTGCCACCTACTGCCCACGAAAATGCCAGATGTGTTGTGTGCACAGTAGTCTAATTCTGGCCTTAAAAACCTTGTCAAAGCTCTCTGGGACTGGTCAGCTCTGCACAGGCTGGGAAAAATATCTGTGAGCTGCCCGAATTGCCCTACTGGGACTCTGAGCCAATGTACCGATGTCTGCGGCAATGTTAGCTTTCTTTGAGAACAAAGTGTAGTTTCCTTTTGTACGCTGAACAAATAAACATTGTGTGGGAATTGGTCATAACAGAAATACTTCTTTTTTTTAAATATCTGAGTCACTTGTTTCAGAACACTGACCCATTTATTGCTTGGGAATGCCTGCGACTGCTGTCTGAAACTCGAAAATTACAGAGGTGTCCATGGCAGGAACAGATGACTATTGCAATAACACCAGGGATGATTCTGCATTTAAAATTTAGCATAGAAGAAGTGTCTGAAAACCAGCAGTCTGCCTAGTGCCAGAATTAATTATTAATTTGGTTTTTAATATAGTTTAGGCTAGAAACCATCCTAATTATCTTTTCTCCTTTAATTAAATGAGAAGTCTGCCATTAGCCTCTGCTTCCCATAACTCATGCTCTGGGCTCAGCTCATCCTGCCTGGCAAATGGGAGAACTGGAGAGAAATGGGGGAGAGAGACAGAAAAAGAGAAGTCTCTGAAGTATGCAACTATCTTTGCCGCTTATCTGTCTCCAGGTACTGGCTCACTGAAACTTTTCACGCTAATATTGTCTTTCAGCTCTTCTGTTCCAGCTGTTAGCTGCTCACTGCTTACCCAAGGATTTGGACATGAATTTGTTGTTGTGTTACAAATGGTCTGCATATAAAGTGATGGTCAGAGTATAGACAAATAGACTTTAAAATGTAGGGAAGGGAAGGAAAGTAAGAGAGATTTGTGGAAATGAGGGAGGTGTAGGCTTGTGTATGCAAATTCTGCCCTGAAGGGTTCTGATTCATTTACTGAAATTGCTTCTAACGAAACTAACTTTATGTGGATATTTTTTGTAACAGGAATTTTAGAAGTTGAGCAATGAACAATGCCTAGGAAGGATCACACATACACATTGAAGCTCTGCTCTAATATATACTACTAGTACTTCTGAAAATGCGTAACTTGATGCATGTATGCTAGTTTGGTATTTAGAAATCTTTTCTAAAGAAAGAATGCCACATCTGAATGAATCTTCCATTTTTTTATTTGTTTCTTGCCAGCATCTGTTTAAACCCTCCATCTTCATAAAACACAGTGGAAAAATTAAGTACATGTACCTATTTTAACATGTTAGTAGAAATATAGCTGTTGAAGTTCAAAGAGTTAATTAACATTTAAATTACTGGGTTTTTTTAAAATAATAAACAGGACTAGTTGAACAGGTTTAATCAGAGAAGAAGTCAATTTAATTGAGAGTAGATATGCAGAAATACCAGCTCCTAAAGCCAAGGTATGTGAACTCATCTTTTGCGAGATGCATCAAGCTGATTTCTTCATTTATCGCTTCTGGTTTGGGCCTGCATGTTTCAGTGATTAGATTTTTTTTTTTTTTCCCTAGAATAAGAAGATGAGAGGTGTGAGGATAGCAGTAGCACCACATACAAGAGACTGAATATGAGTGCCATGTTAAATAAAATAATTTCTTTGGTGTCTGTACTCTGGTAAGAAATTTATCATCTATTCTACATATCGAGGTGTTAGAAATATTTGTTACAAATATTTGTCCAAATTTACACAAATTATTTTCCTTAAATATTCCCCCAGAA
Source organism: Aquila chrysaetos chrysaetos (assembly GCF_900496995.4). NCBI lineage: Eukaryota > Metazoa > Chordata > Aves > Accipitriformes > Accipitridae > Aquila > Aquila chrysaetos. The sequence continues at coordinate 6,583,188 of NC_044016.1, forward strand.
GTACAGTGCTTTCCTGTTTTTTAATTCAACTAAAAACATAACAGTTAATTTTTAATACAATTTTGAAAACTGGCTGTGGGTGCAATATTGCACCTTGATGCAGGGTCTTGCACACCGCTGGCCTGGCCCAGCCTGCAGCCTCGCTGCTGATCCCTGCCTGGCTGAGCACTAGCAGCTCTGCTGCTTGGTCACTCTGGACCAGCAGCATGTGGCCCTTTTCAACTTGTATGATAAAGCCTCTTAAATATTAGTTTCAGCCACTGCAGGGAGTTGTGCATACTGCCAGCCACAGGCATAAAAATCATGAATCGGTTGCAAAAATAAGGCTGGAGAGCTAACATATTTGTTCACTCTTTATACATATACATATACATATATGTATATTTTAAATATATATATACACACACATATATACACGTGTATTTGTTTGGGTTATCACTTCAAAGCCTTTGAGTTCTATCTGTTTTGCATTTGCCAAGGGTTTTATTTGTTTGTTTTTGCCAGGTACCAGAGTGCCTTCATGATTTAGGGATGTAACATTCTTGACGTGCTATACATGGGGATTGAGGCCAAGTTTCTCCCTTCATCCAGGGCAGGTTGTCACACAGGAACCACGGGAAAGTTATGTTCTGTCCCTCCCATCCTGCAGAGATCCCAGATGGCTGCAGTGTCTGCTGAAGTCACTCTCCCCTTTGTAACCTCTTTCTGAAGACTAGAGGACACTGGTTCAAAAGCCAGAAGGCTTCTGTGAAACTGCTTGTGAGTCAGGGGGTGCCTGGGAGGTGAGAGTGGTTTTTTTTTGTATTTTAAAGTAATAAAGTTTTCCATCTTTCTCTAGAATTAAATCCACTTTCTGTTTAAACATTTACAGTTCTTTAATGCACATACCTCTGACATGTCTTACAAACACTTGGAAATACTGTAGTCTGTGTTTTCCATAAGCCTTCAGAAAATCGACTGTTTCAAGGGCTTACTGCTGGACTAATTTCACAGTCGTGCTGCAAAAATGGGAAGGTAAGCGGCCCAGCAGAAGATACAGTAGCCAAAACTCTTATCTCAAGACCCATTGCTTGAAGAATAGCATCAACTTCCCTTAGTCAATAATGAGTCTTATTTATAAATTCAGATACAATACAGAAAGGAAGCTTGTTGCACTATTGTGGAGATCAAAGTTTCAATGTGTTTTTTTCTCCTCCTGTTTAGAGAACTGAAGTCAGTTTGCATGTATCTGTATCCCTCCCCTTATTGCTGAGCCCAGCACAGTTGATAGCCTTGGGCATTTTTTTAAAGCTGTTTCTAAAGATAAACATTTTGCAAAAATTCCCAGAATGCAAGTGCTCAATTTAATTTACCCAGAGCCGTACTGTTTGTTAGCAGGCTGTCCCTTTATAGGGGGTTTTAAGTTCCAATTCGATGTATCATAAATTAATATATAAGGAGAAACTTCTTCTATGGTCAAGGGTGGACTCCCTGCCTTACTGAGGTCTGTACAAACAAAACCTCTATTGATTTAGTTCAGTAACATTCAGAGGTTAATCCCAAATCTCCTGCTCCTTTTTTAAGAACCATTCTGTCACTGAAAAAAATATGAATAAAATTCCATACACTAATCAAAACAATCCCCAAAGTCCCTGAGCACACTCACATTCTTTAATCTTCGCAACAGCTTTAAAAAGTTGATTGTCCTTAGTTTTTCAACAGCACTTTGAGAAGCAGAGAGGATATGGGTTTTTGTCAATGTGCAGAATTCAGTCTGTCTTTTCTCCCAGGTTATGCTTTGTGATCTAAAATAGACAATGCATGTGTTCCTCACCGTCTACTTACTTGGCTACAGCAGGTAACTGCTCAGCTTCGTGTGTCGTGAAGACAGCTGCCAGCTAGGTGATTTCTTCTCATGCAAACAGTAGACGTCTTTTCACTAGACAGGCTAGGGTGCTTTGATCATATGTAATTCTAAAGAAAAGGAGAAGGAGAAAGCATACAGTGTGTGTGTATATATATAGTCTATATAGTATATGCATATATAGTATATACATGTAGTACGTCTATATAAATACATAGGGGTTTTTAACAGACTGTAACACCCCACACACACACACCTTAGGGGTGTTTTCTTCCACAGCAGCAAAGGGCTAATCAGGAGAGGAAATAGAAGCTGATTACCCCACCCACCTCTGAAGCTTCTGCTAAAGCCATTTATCATACCGTTTCTCACCCTTCTTGGGTTGGCAACTTTATAGGAGGACTCATTTTTGCAACCTTTTTATGTTTTTGCACCTATAAAAAAATAATGGTAAAATAACCCCAAAAGTAACAATAATACTTGTCTTAAGCATGGAGATGGCTAGGTATGGTATGGATACATGGGAGTCCCCCGGACAGCTAGGCTGTTAGATCTAGCTGTGGGACTGAAAAAGATCAACACGACCAGAAATGTTGTAAGTATTTCAGAGCTAAATTTAGGGGAGCTCCTGGTCAGCTCTTATTGCTGCGGTGTGTTAAGGTTGTATTTCCTGAATATTGGAAACATTTGTATACTTTTCCCTTAATGCTGCAGAAGTGTTTTGGTGAATTTAAAGTGGGTTTAATTCTGTGAAAGATAGGTACTGGTGTCAGTTTTTTTAATATTTATATTTTTAAAAATCAAAATCTGCATCTTATTACATTGAAAGAGATAAGTAGATGGACAGAAACAGCGTAAAAATGAATGTAAGAACTTTATTTGCCCGGTCAATGAAAGTTTAGTTAATTTTTTTGGTCTTTAAACTGTATTGGAATGAGAACACTTCTGAGATGGGATATATTTTACTTGTAAACCACAAACATTTTCATGTAAAACAAAAAATAGGAAGGAAAAAATGCAACATAGGCATTGAATACACAAACATTATTATGTAACAATGAAAAATAAAGATCAAAGGATTTAGAGTAATATTTCATGTTTTAGGAAGTGTTTACAGATCATTAATTAAAAGAAGACAGGTTGGATATAACCTGAATTTAGTTCCATAGACTTGACTTATCTGAGGGCTCTACTGTGAAACCTGAGTTTTCATAAGGCATTGAGAAAGCATACAGTTATGAGTCTCCGGATGTATCAGCTTAAATAGCAGTACACACAGTAATACCAGTAATTCATAATATCACAGGCAGCAGTAACCTGGTTAATAACAATTCAGGGGACTCAAATGGTCACCAATTCTGAACTGTAAGTCTTGAGATATTAATTCTAGTTAATAGCCCAGTATTTTTTAAAATATCTTTTATTAAATTAAAGATAGCTTAATATCTTGGGATACTAAATTGAGTGCCTCCATTCTTAGAGGGGTTCATGGCTTGGAGAGAGGTCCTCTGTAAAGACGACCTGTTCTCTCAAGGCCAGTCAGTACAACTGAACTTCCCAGGACACTACTTCAGTATCTAATACCATGCAAGTAAGTGTAGCCTATAGAGGCCTTCCTAGCCGTTAATTAGAGACTTCAGTCCTGCAGAAAATCTCAAATTCCACTTTGACAACACTCAGATTTTACAGAGTACAGCTAATACTACTCATATTAAATTTCTACATAGCCAACTATTTTATATTTTCTTTTAAACTCAAGCACTTTTTACTGCTAAGTGTGTGTCCCCTCAGGACTTGAGAATCATAACTCATGTCTGAAGCAATTTTTCCTGGCCCTTGCCGGAGGAGAGTAAAATAATACCATTTTTGGTTATTAGTATTGTTTTCCACCATCCTCCTGAGCCTTGTCACAGTTAACACCCACTGCCCAATGCTTTTTGAATGGCTTCTTCCCGAGCCCCTGCCCCTCTTTCTACCTCCAGCTGAAGAGCATTTCAGAGACAGCAATCAGAGAAGGAAAGGTGGCAGGCAGCCTTGGTGGGACCAGCTCCAGCACCAGAGCCCTCTTATACTTCTTACTGAAATCAAAAGGAGAACTGAGGGTTGAATTTTGAAGGATCAACATCTTACGGGGACACAGCTGTTGTAGTGTTGTCAGGCAGATGTGATATTGTAGTCCTTAATATTTATTGTTATAATGAAAGCCTGGAGAATTCTTTTCTCAGTTTTATGTTGGGGGATTGAGATGCTTTGTGTGCAGATCAGCAGATTTCTCTGCTTCCGAGTCCTTTATACAGACACTGAAAACCTAACTTGCAGCAGGGCACAGGTACTATCATTTTGATGGAGATGGTTTGACTGGATTTCACATTTGTCCCATTTAATAGTTGACCTGTGATGGTCCCATAAATATTTCTGAAATAATCTCTCAAATGTATACCAATTATCAACAGGTTCACTGGCAGAATTGCAATAAACAGGTCTTAATGGCCCAGTAGCTTTCTAATCCAGGTTCAATAAACAATCCCAAACCCAAACCATTACTCTGAAGGCATGTTTATTCTCTAAATGAGATTGCAACTGAAAACCTTCATATTTAAGGATATTAATTGTAGGACTCTGTTGCAAACAGAATGAAGCAGGCTCATTCCAAGCATTAGCTGCTGTAATTAAGACATCTACCGAAAACAGTTCTTAACATTGTAATTGTAAACTGTGCAATAGTAATAAAGCAAAAATCTTAGCTGGAACCAAAAACGTTCATTATCTGAAGCCAGAAATGAAGCTTCAGTTGCATTCTTTTGCATAGTAAGTTATCAGATGTCTTTCAGATAAAAGCTGATTGCCTTAACACAACTAAAGAACAAATTTATTCTGACTGTATTTAAATCTATGCTTAAACATGACTCTGGTTTGATTGAACAACTTTTCATCTGATTTAGACGCTTCTTGTTGCATCATGTAGTGAAAAATGTAATGAACGCATAAGAAAATACAACCTGACCTATTTGTTATTTAAAAAGGGGGGATACAAAATAAAATTAAAAAAAAATTGCTTGGGAAAATTAAAAAGTTCAGGCCAAACTAGGCAGAATAAACAGTAAAATTTTTTTTTTTTTTTAGATAGTTCACATATGAAGGCCCATTTCCTGCATTAATTTAGTTAGGTAAAAAGCTTGCCATACTCTTAATTCAAACATTACAGCTAGAAACTTAAAAAAAAAAAAAATTAACTCACAAATTTGTGAGCAAATAAATAACAGTAAATCTCAGCCAAGTGAAGCCCACGGTTACCATAGGCCCCGTTTGGTTTTGGTTGTGGTTTTTGGGTGGGTTTTTTTGTTTTGTGGTGGTGATGATTTATTTATTTATTTATTTATTTATTTAATCTTTTTGCTGTCTGTGATATTGCCAGTCTTCTGTATTGGAAAATGGTGGTCTTGTCTTTTGGGAATTTTTCTTGATTTGGGAACCTTTATTAGGCCAGAATATGACTTGTCAGCCAGTGTCCGAATTTAGAGTTTGGGAGGTCCATAAAGACTGCACAAACACAAACACATCTGTAATTCATGCTTAAAGGACTTACTCATTTTTAAGATCCAAACACTTGGAACAACTTATTTCACATTAAAATTCACTGCGCACGGCAACTCGTTAACTTTTTCACAATCTATTTTAATTCTGCCCGCTGAAGTATTGCTTCGACTTCCTGATTTCAAAATCTGCCAGGAACTTGAATGGCCTTTCTGGAAAAGTTGCCTCAAAAGGACAGCGGTAACCACACACCGCTGCTTTTTTTGCCCTTTTTCTTTTGGAGAGGGGATGTTTTTACCACGTTTCAGCCTCGTTGGGTGCATGGCTGGGGGGAACACGGGCAGTTTTTCAGTCAGCCTGAGGCGGCGTTTGAGGCGGCGAGACAGCGAGTGCTCCTACACACAAAACCCCCGGTTTTTGTTTACCGCCCGGCGGCGGGGCCTGTGTGGCGCAGGGTGTGGGGCGCGTTGCTGAGGCGATCCCCACCGCCGCGATGGCGACGGCGGCCTTTCATCCCCCGCTCTCCCTCCCCGAGCTTCTCCTCCCCTCCGCACTCGCACCCGTTATCAGCCCCCCGACCCCATCAGGGAACCGAACCACCCCGCTCAACCCTTCACCGGGGCGGGTAAAACGGCGGGCCTCGGGCGGCAGGACCGCGCCATCGGGCGGCGACCAATAGCGTGCGGCCACCCACGATTCAAACGGAGCGTTGTGGCCAATGGGCGCCGTTGGCGGGCGGGAAGGGGCGGGGCGAGGGGGCGGACCGTTGCGCGGCTGTAACCGTCGCTCAGGGCGGTTGTTCCCCTCAGCGCAGAAACGCCGCGCTCGGGCCCGGCTCCCGCCGCTCCGCGGAAGCGCCTCCTGCCCGGCCCGGTGGGGGCTGGCGCCAGGTAAGGGAATGGCTGCACCGGGGCAGGCGCTGGGCCGGGACAACCCCCGCCCTCCGCGGCCTTCCCGGGGAAGCGCTCCGGCCAATCGCCGCCACCGCCTCTCTCCGCCCCCAAGCGCGGGCGTCGGGCCGCGGCCCCGCTCAGGTCTCTCTCTCCCGGTGGACGGACGAGCGGCGCCGTTTTCCGCCGCCCGGACCGTTCGCTTGGGCCCGGGCGGTAAGGGGGGGGGGGTGTGTGTGTCTTGGGCTTTCCCCCGCTTTGTTCGGGATGCCGCCGTTTCCCTCCGCAGCGCTACCGCGACGCCGGGCCCGGCGCGGGGAAAGGCCGCGACCACCCGGTGTGGCGGGGGAGCGCCGTGGGAGACGCGTAGAGAGGCGGCCTGGCTTGGCGCGGCCCCTCCCTTCCCCCCCCCCCCCCCCCGTACGGCGGAGGCCCTGCGCCAGGCCTGGGCCGGGAGTGCGGTCGGGGCGGGGCCGCGGAGCGGGGCCGAGGGGCCGGGCCTTCCCCCCTCCCCCGGCACGTGGGTCCCTTCCTGTCAACACCGCGCCTTCCGCGGCCTTCGCCCCGGCGCCCTGCCGGGGGCGGGGGAGTTCAAGTTCCTGACGCTTTCCCTCCGCTTTCAGTGCTTCTGGTGAAAAGCCCTTTTAAAGGGAGAAACCTCGTTTCTCTGCCTGAGGATCGAGAGTTGTGTTTGGTTGGTTTGTTTTTTTACCTTGAGGCTTTTTTGCGCTTGTTTTTAGCGGTGAAGCTAATTCGGCTGTTCAGTCGAGCCAAGCTTGAACAGTGGTAGATGCCCCCACCATTGTGGGAGTTAAAGAGCTAGAAATGTGGAATGAGTAATGGTGATCCTGAAAAGGTCCTGCACAGCTCGGTCTCTTTGGTGAATTTGGTAGTAACTTTCTGTGTAGGAGCCTCTGTCTTGTTAGCCTTGACTGTCAGTGTTTTCTTTATTTTCTTGCATTTTTTCTTTTCTTGCATTCAGCTGGCTCTCTCCTCTGACATACACAACGTTATCTACCAGTGGTGAGATGTCAGAATTAGTACATAGAAGAGGGATACGTATGAACTGAGCTCTTCCAAGAGGGAAAACTTTGTTTAGTGGTTTTTTTTAAAATTCATTTCTTAAAACTGTGCACCCAACTTCTGGTGATATGGTATGATCTTCTAGTGACTACAAGCTAGCAGTCTTTTTCTTCTTATTTTCTTGACAGGAGTGAAATATTTTTCCACATATCTAGTGAGAGGGTTGTCAAGAAAGACCAGAAATGGATGTATGGGGCAATATGTTTCTCTGCCATGTTTCTCTTTAATCGTTTTGCTCTTGGTTGAGTCAGCAGTAACTTTTCTTCTTGACCGACTTCTAAGCTCCAGGGAGTTTTGCATTAATTGTCTTGCCTTGGTATAGGATACAAAATGCTTTTCAGCCATTCCCTTAGTCTGGGTTACTAAAGGAAAATCAGTGGTGCAGACAACACAAATTTCTTATTGGGAGTAAGTGAATATACTTGCAATCGAGCATCTGTACAGTACAGGATTCATTGTATGAAATAATATTCTTTTGAGGTCGCCTGGATATATTTTGAAGCCCTGCAAATTAAAAAGTTGGCATAGGACTACTGTGAATATTAGGCTGATGCCAGCTGGTACCCTGAAAATTATCAGGGGTGTGTGTAGAGCTTGAAAGAGCAGTAAATTCAAAATACAATTTCTAAACTGTATTTATATTTTTAAAGGCTTCCTATCTTTATTTTTCTTGATGCCAGTAATGTTCTTTGTTATCTGAACAGATGAAGGCTGCCTTTAAAAGGTGTAGCTTTTTTGAAGTGGGATATATGTAATGAGGATCGCAAACCTCCCTCACATGAGGCGCAGGGGTGCAGAACAGGGTGGTAATTTTTGATAGGGTAGGAAGTAATAGTTACTTTTTTAATCTTTAATGTTCGATGTCATTATTAAGCTTTAATATTTAAGGAAAAAATGGAAAAATAAGTAGGTCTTTCCATTAATAAGATTGTTCATTACTTTTGAATCGCAGGATAATATTTCCACTTGCTGAAATTTATTTATTTTTCTGGAATTTTGTGTCATTGATATCCACCTCAGGCTGAATTACTTAGCATTGATTTAGCTTCAGGTCCTTCAGCTCCTTTTTCCATCTTCTTAAAACTAACTTCAGCTCCTTTTGAGAACAAGGTTGGAGGATGGGAAGGTCTTTCTGCCTTTAAAAAGAATCAAATAATCAGGTTACCTTTTCTTTGGGCTGTCTTCATGTGTGCATACAGAAATGCTGGGTTTTGAAGTTTGGCAGAAAATTGCATTTTATTATCCCTATGAAATTGTATCTGAATTTTGAAGTGGTTGTTATAAACTGTAAAAATCAGTTTACATGTCATTAGTAACAACTTTGTGAAAAATTGTTTCCCTTTCTCAAAAAGGACTTAAACTCCAAAGATTCTGTTTTTCATAACTTTGTCCTAGGATCTGGCAGCTTTGTCCTGGTCAGGCTCTGAGTTTACGAATGATGCCTGAGGTGTTCCAGGTCAAGAGAAAAAACAGTTGGCTGGAGTGTAGGAAGTACAACAGCAAAGAGGAAATGAAGTTGTAGATCAGGTTATGACATCTGGTGAAAGCTATGACTGGACTTGGTGGAGGACCGGTGTTTAGACTATTTATGAAAAAGGAGGAAGAAGCTGGAACTGTGCGAGAGACTGGGGAAAGAGCAGTAGTAGACATGGATCTTCTAAAGAACTGTCTCTTGGGTGAGAAAACTGGACAAGGAGACAGAGATGAGGATTGAGATCAGATCTTGAGCCCAGAGGTGGCGAAGAGGAACTGGAACTAGTTTGGTGAACAAGGGCAGAAAAGGCAGAAAACCCCCAAGGAATTAAAGGGGGGTAAGAAGAGAATGAAGAAGAATTTGAAATGAAAATACAGAAATTTTATTTCATGGAGTCATAAGAAACAAGGCTATGAACTTGAGGGGGTTAAACTGGCATAAACGAAGTTGGAGGAGTGGGAATTCAGAAAGGATGAGAAAGTAACAAAGAGACTGGTACAAGAAACACTAGGTAGAAGACAGATGAGCTTGGAAGAGTGTGTGCCTACAGGCATAGACTAGAACTCTGATAATTTTTCTAACTGGCAAATGTCAGTGAAACCAAATGATAAAACTTACTCTTTTTGCTCCTTCAAATGTTATACAGCAAAGGAGATGGCCAGATGTTTCTGTTTTGAAGCAATTAGGAATATTGGCAGTAAAATCCACATGAGGGAATTTTGCTGAGTTTTTGGTTTCTTCTTTGACTTGGAGAGCTACACAGGTGTAAAATCTAACAGCAGCAGCAGCTTCAGGAAATGCGAGAATGAAAGTTGATTGAAAAGCCTCACTTAGCCCCATCCCCCAATGTGTTTATGAAGGTCTGTGATTGCATATTAACGGTATTTTTTGCCAAAGAATCTAACTTTTCACTGCAGGTTAGTTGATGTGTAATGAATGAGTATCTAATTAAATACTTGTTTCCACCTCATTTTGTGTGGCTTCACATATTATTTATGACAAACAAGTTAAAATGCTTTGAAACAAAAACATTTGCTAGTTTGTTTGTTCCCCCCCATTCCAAGTTCCTATATTCATCATACAAATGGTGATAGTTTGTAAGTTAGTATGTATTTTACCTTAGACTTTTAAGATACCCTCACTTTAAATGTTGAGACCTGAGTCACAGAAGTTCAGGTTAAAAGTGCCTTCTGCTATGGAAACCTGTTTTCAGAAGGTAATGACATAATACAAGGCACTTTTCAAAGAGTTATACAGGACTTTACATTTAAAAACATAACTTTCTTTAAGCTGCAGTTGTGGTTTTCCTGGCACCCTGGTATGGTGCACCTGGTTTGGTGCAGACAGAGGGATAGAATTTAGTTTTTCAGGATATTATGTGATTGCTCTGATGCCATACTTTGTTTTCCTACAGGCTCCTGCAAAAGCAATTGCATGCCTTGTGCTAAATAGGTGGAAAAGAGAAAATACTCAGCCCAGACAGGAGCCTAAATTCTGGTGTTTCCTAACTTTTGAGTGTTTGGCATAATAAATTGAAGAACGTGTGTAATGAGGCTGTGCGTATTGAATAGATTGTGGATGTTTTATTTGAACATTTAGAAATTACCACTTCAGTAATTTTTGTAGAACCACAGGAGAAGAGGGTTAGAGGACATTTAGATACCATCGTAATTTACTTTTTCCCCCTCTAGATAAGATCAACTGCATTATGTAATTTTGGTCAAATATATGCTTTGCCTGGTTTTGATGGTCTCTGATGGTGGAGATAGTTGCATACTGGTCTAGATGTACTATGATATACAGTTAATACATTTGAACATTTTTTTGTAGCATCTAACTTCAATCTTTGCTCTATTGTAAGACTACTTCTTTTGTCTAGTATTAATTTGGAAAACAGATCATTGCTTTTTTTCTTATCAGGCAGCTTTTTGCCTATTTAAGGTGAAGAGTTGTTTACTTTAAAGTTTCCCTCTTCCAGCCTAAATGATACAGAAAGAGAGTAGGAAAAATTAAGCCTAATGTTTAGCTGTCGTATATATTGATTTATTTCTTTTCTAGGGATTCCCTTTGGAAAATGCCAAACCGAAGGTTTGCTGATGGTGAGGTGGTGATGGGCCGTTGGCCAGGAAGTGTCCTGTACTATGAAGTACAAGTGACTAGTTATGATGATGTTTCTCATCTTTATACTGTGAAGTACAAAGATGGGACTGAACTTGCGTTGAAAGAAAGTGATATAAGGGTGAGTATACATCAGACAATTATCAGTATTTCTATGGAATTATATTGATTTTGTGATGTAGATAAACATACAACTTATTGGACAGTTGCCTTGCTAATTTTCATTAACTGTCTTCAAGGAATTGGTGCTAAATAATAGCTCTTTCCTATGTGATATCTCAAGTAGAAGTTCGGAATGCTGACCCTATGTTTAAAGAAGCATGATTGTTTCCGATATGTTGAAGAAACAGTGGTACATTTGGAGGAGAACCAAGTCTGATCACTCAGGGACTCTATAGCATGATTGTTCATTAAAAATTGGTTTTGGGTGGTTTATAAAGCTAGTAAACAGGGGGTTGATGCTAATTTGACTTTTTTCCACTTCTAAATAAGAAAATTCGAAAACAAATGCAAGCATGTAGTTAAGGATCACTGTAAATATAAATAGTGTATACCCTTTAAGCACATGCTTAAAATGTCTGTGGATAGAGATTGTACTGGTTTAGGTCCCCAAAGGCTTCATAAGGTATTTTGCTCTGTTTGTGACAATTGGGGACTTTTGAAGAATGGTCATGTTGTATGTGTATAAGCACATCCCCTCCTCTTTACATATCTTTATTATTTTGTTTTCTGTTACTAAAAAAGGCCTTTAAATCTCTGCATACAAGTTTCAGTTTAAAATGTGATAATGCATGAGACAAAAAGCTATTTGAATGTTTGCTGTAGTTGATTTTTAAGGCCTGCTCTGAAACCTGCAGAAGTTCAAAGGTAACTTGTGTGCCTTTATGTGAACTGTAGTTTCACTTTTTGGTGGTGGTGTACATGCCCTGTAACTGGCCTTTTCTTTTGGGACAAAATGTTTCTGCCTTGAGGTAGACAGCTGTTTTCACTGCTTTAAGACTTTGTAACTTGTTTACTTCGTGCTTGCAGGTTAGCAAACTCAAGCTGAGAAAACATGTCTCTGTCATAAAGCATTTGTGCCTTATAAAAGTTGTGTTGTGAAAATTTTACGTGGGAAAATTAGTATTGTAGACTTCACAGAGAAAACTGAATACTTTTGGGGAAAACTGTTTATGAAATTAGTTATCACATCTAATTTAATGATTTAGCTGATGAGGTTTTTTTAATGTTGATTTGAGCTGTGTTGCCTTAAACAGACCATTGCATCTTGATATGCCGAATGTATTAATAAAGCTAAGTAATTGAAATTATAGCCGTCTCTTAAGGCTTAATTAATTTACTTACGCAAAGGCTTAAGAGGTTGGTACGCTTAAGAGCTTAATGCTCACATTGATAGCTTACTACATCTATATCATGATTTCTGTAGCTTTGACAGGAATCGTCAGCAGTTGGACTTTGGACAGGATTGTTTGGGTATTACTAGCAAAATGAGTATACTGTAGTTGCTCTTTCTTAACAGCCCCTGTACACCATCAGTAAAGGAAATAAGAGACAATTCTGTAGAACTAAATGCCAGAGTCCTCCTCATCACAAAAAAAAAAAAAAAAGTTTCTAAAGTTGTTCTTTGGAACATCTAAGATAAGGTCTTGCTTTCTTCCCCTCTTTCTTTTAGTCACAATCATCATTCAAGCACAGGAAGAGCCAGTCCTCTTCAAGTTCTCCCTCCAGAAGGAGTACTAGCAGATCTCGATCTAGATCTCCTGGTCGGCCAGCAAAAGGCAGGCGTCGTTCTTCTTCGCAAAGCAGAGAACATAAAGATGACAAAAAGAAAACCATTCAGGAAACCAACTTAGCTCTACTGGTATTAGTTTTTTTGTTTGTTTGTTCTTTGTGTGGGGGTTTGTTGGATTTAAAAAAAAAAAAAAAATTGCTATTTGCAACAGATTTGTTTTATGCATACTGGGTTTATTATTGTAAAAGCCAGCTGTAGTTCATGTTCCCTGAACAACATAATTAGCTGCAAAAGTGTATCTCAGAACTGCCTTTTTTTCTTTGAAAATAGGCTTTCTAGCTTGCCGAGTTGTGAGGAAATTCTTGAAATGTAAACTTAAGTTCCACTTGAATTTGGCAGTACAGTGAAGTTCTCAGAATTCAAACAAACACAAATTCTTTAATATTTTAATATTGAAGTCATTGTTAGCCATATGCTCCCACTTGTGAAATGGGGCAAAGGAAGATAGCCTACTTTTAAGATGTATTGGGCAATACATAGCAGGTAGGTATTAGAATTTGAAATAAAATGAGTTCTGTTTTTATATACAGGTCATTAAAATAGTAAAGGAAAACGTGAAGCTTCTGTGGGAGAATTGCTGCAGAATTCAAGTGTAGAATATATATATATATATATATATATATATATATGGCCTTGCTCACTGATAATATTGCAGGACTGTTTTCATTATAAAAAACTATCCTGTAAGGATTTGTAAGTTTATCAAATACCTGTTTTTTAGATGAAATTTATCATGTTTATTCTTGGCCTTTTTGTGAAGGTTATATTGAGTACTAAAAATAGTTCTGGTGTTCTGTAAGTGAAGAACAGTAGAGGTGATGTTTCTCTATTAAGAGGCAAACAGCATTTCTTCTGCCTCTTGTGCCATTGGGATAGCTTCAGGTGATGCTTGTCTGAGACATTCCCTTGAATTGGAAATGCCTTCTGCTGATTTATTGAAAACAGATAGGTTTTAGTTTCAACTAAACTAAACCAGACCAATCTAAACTAAATAGATAGGTTTAGTTTAGTAAATTGCTACTACTAAAAGCATTCTTTGGCACTGCAGTTGCTGTGGTTTTTGTTTTGCAGTGAACTACTTTGATCTGAGTGACCCAGTGCATAGCAAGTGGACCAGATGTTCGTTTTAAGTAGTTTGTAGCCAGCAGCTATGCTTCACTTTGGACAAAAAGGTTAAAATATCTTTAGTGTTTTTTTCTCCTGACTTCTAATTGAGGAGTAGGATTGATCTATTGGTATGACTGGAACAACCTGGTCCTTTTCAACAAAGCTTAAGCTGAAATAAAACAGATGAGTCGTGTCTTCCCAGGGTTGTGTAAGCTAGACTCATTCAAAGAATTTTTGTAAGAGAATTTATTTCTTAGAAAGATATTTAATGGAAAACCAAACTTTCAGTCCTGCAGAGCAGTGTCATATATATGACACTGAAGTCTCCTCTGTTTTCCTGATAGAATTACTAAATAGACATGTATTTTGTACTTGGCAGTTCCAAATGATGAGTTAAAAATAACTTGGAAGCTGTATTCTCCCTTAATTTCACTGTTAATTAAAAAAAATTAGTAACCTTTTCCTTTTTTTAAGTGACTCTTCTTCCCTTGTTTGTGACCTAAAACTGTCCGTACTTTGGATATTGGATGCATTTGTTTTCCTGTGGAGAAAACTGGAGCAGTTGCAGTTGGAAAAAAAACTATAGTGTTCTTAATTATTCATTATATACTTACACTTAATGCAGCTGTTATTTTCAGAAAGCTAAAACTATGTTTTTTCTTTTAACCAGAAACCAAGTGAGAATAACACCAGAAGGTACAATGGTGAACCTGACAGTACAGAAAGAAATGACACATCCTGCATAATCTTGGAGGTATGAACATTGTATTTACTCTTAGTTTTATGTCACATTCTAACTTTGCTTTCTCAGAAGTCCCTAGAAAAGGGCAATACAATAATCAAGGAGAAATAGAATGCAACATAAAACTTAGAGGTCAAATAAGTTTACTGTTCAGCTAATTTCAGGGGAGAGGGAGATGAAGTTGTCAGAAGGGAAGACTACTAGAGCTGTGTAACATTAATTTTTCTTGTTTGTTTTTTCTGTCAAACCCTCACTGATTATTTGTGTTAATTCTCATGCTTTTACAGTGTGAATGTTTGGCCATAGAAAGGGATTTTTTTTGTTTGGTTTTTTTTTGTTGGTTTTTTTGGGTTTTTTTGTTTGTTTGTTTGTTTTTAGCCTAATCAGTTCTTTAGTCCTGATTGTCAGCTAATGCACAGAGTTATGGCAGAAAGAAAGGGAGGACGGTGGGAATGTATGACCTGAACTGGAACTGCTGCTGATACGTAATCATGGCCGAAGTGATCACAATGAAACTGGTTTTAGCAGTTTCTTCATATAAATGCATAAACTTAAGTAGTGTATGGAAGTAAACACATTTTATGTTGGTGTTTTATAGTGAATAATGTCCTCCTAACTAAAAAATATTGCAGTAAAATAAGGTAAAGTCACTGGGAATTTTTTTAGTAAATTCTTTTTATTCATTAACAGCAAAAGTTGAAACCAGACCTGGAGATAGAGCGTGTGCTTGAACAATACAGCTTGCGTTCAAGAGAAGAAGAAAAGAAAAAAGAAGAGATATATTCGGAGAAAAAGATTTTTGAGACAATAAAAACAATTGAGAAAGCATCATCAAAAACAAAGGAGCTAGAGTTCGGTGGAAGAATTGGTATGTGTGCAAATTGTCTTAATAGTTGAAAATTACTACTCTTATGTTTTATACTTATTGACCATACTGTCATGTCAAGAACTGTTTTTCCAATTTTTGGATACTCGTTGCAGAATCTGGTCATATGACAGCGCTTCACGTAGTCTGTACTGGTATTGGTGGCAGTCAAAGAACTGTTACTACACTTGGTTCTCTTGTGAAATATAGTGAAGATCTTGAGCCTTCCCTCACACAGTGAGATTAAAATATTTCCAAATTAGATTTAAGTAGTAACTAAAAGTTTTTATGCTTTTGTCGTGGTTTAACCCCAGCCAGCAACTAAGCACCACACAGCCCCCCACTCACTTCCCCCCCACCCCCAAAGTGGGATGGGGGAGAGAATCGGGAAAAGAAGTAAAATTCATGGGTTGAGATGATAACAGTTTAATAGAACAGAAAACAAGAAACTAGTAATGATAATGATAACACTAATAAAATTACAATAGTAATAATAAAAGGATTGGAATATACAAAACAAGTGGTGCACAATGCAGTTGCTCACCACCTGCTGATCGATGCCTAGCTAGTCCCTGAGCTGCAATCTCCCCATCCCCACTCCCCCCAGTTTATATACTGGGCATGATGTCACATGGTATGGAATACGCTGTTGGCCACTTTGGGTCAGCTGCCCTGGCTGTGTCCCCTCCCAACTTCTTGTGCCCCTCCAGCCTTCTTGCTGGCTGGGCACCAGAAGCTGAAAAATCCTTGACTTTAGACTAAACATTACTTAGCAACAACTGAAAACAGCAGTGTGTTATCAACATTCTTCTCCTACCTAACTCAAAAACATAGCACTGTACCAGCTACTAGGAAGACAACTCTCTCCCAGCTGAAACCAGGACAGTTTTCAAAACCTAGGTGCTTTGAACTCAACAGTAAAGTATTCTTCATACAGTTTTTAACAGTTTTAAAGGGTTGCAGTGGGTGTTATCCTTCAGTTTGGTTATATAGCCCCATATGGGAGTGAGAAGTATTCTCTATCCCATTACATGACTGGGCGATTGCTGCTGTCTTGCTTCAGGAATAGATAATGACAACCTCTTCTTTGTTGGTAAAATTAATATCTAGCTTTATTAGTGGGCTTGAAACTAGTTTTTTATTTTCTGTGTTTATCTTCTAATACAGCATGATGTCTCTTTACAGGGACCTTCATGCTGATATTTTTCCTGCCTGCTACTGTATTCTACTTGCTGTTGATGTGCAAACAAGATGACCCCAGTCTTATGAACTTCCCTCCTCCTCTCCCAGCACTTGAAAGTCTTTGGGAGGCTAGGGTGTTTGGTGTTTTTCTTCTGTGGTTTTTCCTTCAAGCTCTGTTTTCGTTACTGCCAATTGGAAAGGTAAGCTGTCAGTAGCAATTGGGTCTTTACAGATAATTAATTTGTGCGTTAGGCTTGGAAGGTAGGGTATGTTCTTAATGCAGTTAATTTGAAAGCAAATGAATTAGTTTTCCATATTAAGCTGGAATATGGCTACTGCAGATTTCTGTAAGCTTAAGATAACACTGTTCGTTAAGAATTTAACGGCTGTGCATTTCATAGTCTTACAGTAGAAAAGGCAGAAGGCCATATAGGAGTTGAAATATAGGAGTTGAAATCAAAGTATGGATAAAACTTTCTTGGTAGAATTCTAGAAGAATTTCAGGAATCTGACTTTTAAATCGACAAAACTGTTTGATACTCAGTTTCTTATTGATACCCAGTGTTTTGGAATGTAATCTTCACTTACAGGAAGCTATAAACCATTCTAGCCATATGTATATTGGGCAAATACTCTGTTTCCCTCTTTTTGTAGCTTGAGGGATACTGGCAGATTCTGAAAGAACACTCTAATAAATAGATCATTCAGTCATGCTGTTCTATGGTTGGAGTCAATGATCTTAAAGGTCCTTTCACCTAAATGATTCTATGGTTCTATTGCTATACATGCTTAGAATTATTGGAGCCATTCTGTTTTCTTGAGGCTGGTTAGGAAAAGATTTTTTTTTTTTTAATGTTTTTATTTGAAACTGTTACCCTTTTTCTTTTCATATTGAAAGTATGCTTTTGAGAATAATGCATGATCTTCAGATTTGAATGTGTCCAGCTGGTTACCTTGATTGAATGTCTTAGTGGCAGAGATGTGCTTGATTTCCCTCCCCTGCCAGTGTCCCTAGAAAGTACTTTGTTGAAACACTAGTATTTTATACTTTGTAGGTTGTAGAAGGCCTGCCTCTTTCAAATGGAAGGAAACTGCAGTACCGGATAAATGGTAAGCATGTTGCAGTTGCTTATTCTGAAATTTGATATCCCTATCTGATTTGCAGTGCTCAGTACCATGAGATACAAGTTATGAAAGATACACTCTATGGTCAAACTAGGTATCTGTTGTAAATCTTTTGTAAAATAGGATGAACCTCTTCTTGGAAGAAGATTAGTAATGATCAGGAACTTGCCCCAAGAGTGAGACCTTACACTGTACGGGGCACCTGGTCTGCATCCAGTTGTGACTGGTGACTTCTGTCCTTTTCCTTGCCTAATTGCTAAACAGGCAGTTGCCTATTGGAAGTGTTAGTAATGCTCATGTAACAAGGGCTGTTCTTCCAGAGGAGATGTTCAGGAGTGATCTGAAGAGATCTAATCCCATGTGTCTAGATCATTTTGGGATGTCTCTGATTTACAGACTAATAACTAGTAGTGTGTTGTAATTGATTTAACATGTTCTTATTCTTGCCTGGCAAAAAACAGTTCTGAGTCCTTATTCAGATCTGATTTCACTTCCTATGAATAAGGCAAGTTTCTCATCTAGGTTTAGAGTATGGTTTAATGTATTTCAGCAGTCCTGCTTTTTCAGGCTTAAATAGGAAAGTGTACTTTGATGCCTTGCAGGTATTCTGGACTACCTATTTGATTAATTAGTCAGTTCAAGGACACTGTCTCATGGTAGTGGAATTCAAATGTTATATTAAAAAGTTGAGTGGAGTTTTGTCATAGTCTGGTAAGATGCACCATTTTAAAGTTGGAATAGGGCTGTAAATCATAAGAGTGAACTGCATCCTGCGGAAGTGAGTCATATTGAGGCTGCCTTATAACTTTTTTGGTTCTGGACTTCTGTCTTTAGTAGGAGCATAGTCCTGCAATTTTTTTTCTGTATTCTGATAAAGGGAGGAAATAAGCTATGTGATTTGGACAGCTTAAAAAGGAAAAAATAAAAAGGGGGTTGGGGGGGGGGGGGGAAGAAGCCATCTTCTTGCTGCTTGAAAGGCTAATTCTCAAAGCAACTTTGAAAGCCTTCTTGAGGAAAGGAAGACGACCAGTGACAGGACAAGAGGCAATGGACACAAACTGAAAACATCACTCCATTCTACATGATTTTATACTCTCAAAGTACAGAAGTTTTGTGTTCAAGTTTTGACTTGATAGTTATTTCAATACTTTAATTACCGCTATCTCTATTGAGGTATATATGAAGATAATTAAAAAAGAAAATATGGTTATCTGAACTGTCCCACAGATAAGATTTTGTGATCTGCTATCATTATCCAGGAGTAGTGTCAGTGTCCGTTTTTCCACTAAAATCTGAAATTGGATTGTATGTTGTAAAAAATGTAGGAGTGCTCAGAGTGTTCCTGCCTCTTGACCTTTTGAGGAGGAGTGCAGGAAATTTCAGGGCATAGATAGAATGTCCTAGGTATACTGCTGTGCCCTAGAAGTTTGAACCTCAAGAGCATGGGATGTATAGGACGTTATTGGAATATAGACAAATCTTGGAAGAAGTAAAAATGCAGAAAGGCTGGACTGGGTAGGTTCTACTTAGAATGATCTTTTATTTTGGCTAATATGTTTTTCTTCTCTATCCTTTAGGGTTTTATGCTTTTATTCTGACTGCTGCAGCTATTGGAACTTTATTATATTTTCAATTTGAACTTCATTATTTGTATGATCACTTCATGCAGTTTGCAGTGTCAGCTGCAGCTTTTTCTATGGTGTTGAGCATTTATCTGTATATTCGGTCCCTGAAAGCACCCGAGGATGAACTAGCACCAGGTGGAAATTCTGGTGAGTTATAACTATTTTGGGTAATTTATTTCCAATTGTTTGGTACAGTTTCATTTTTATGAATTAAAGGCTAGATTTAGGGCTGGTTATTACAACACTGTGACTTTCTGTCAATGTAAAATTCATGTTGCAAGTTAAATGGCAATTTCTTGTTCATGCTCAGATACTGTACAATGCTTAAAATCTTAGGTGGATTGTCTTGAATAGCTTACAGAAAGTTATCTTGGCTGGTCTAGTCCCCTAGCGATGAGAGGACAGTTCCTTTCTTTCTGTTTTCAGCATTTGTCTAAGAGGCTTGTCTAGTTTGCTTCATAGTGCCCTTCCTGGTGGGCCTTTTCCTGAAACAGCTGGGAATGGAAAGAAAAACTGAAAATCTAGATGTTTTGGCAGTGGGAAGTCAGGTACAGAACTTGAAATTATGGTGTATTTCTAAACTTTTCTTTTCCTGTGCACTTTTAAATATATTAGCTGAATTGAGTTTTCAAAAGAAATTTTGATTCAGTCATGAGACTGCCTACCTAGAAAGTATCAGTTACATGTATATGGTTTTTTTGGACAAAGGATAGACTGAGAAGTCAATTAGCATTACATATTGACCAAACTATTAAAAATGATCATAGGGTGACTAAGAAAGGAAATTTATGGACAGAACACTTAGTGTATTAAAATGAAGTATTCAGATAGCCTCGGTTCCTTTGTCAGTGCAGCATGTATGTGTATGAAGGGCAATAATAAATTATCATAAATCGTTTTTGCTTTGAAAAGTGCAGTTCTGGTCTCTGTAAGTGGCACAGTAGCATTCTGTAACTGTTCTGCAAAGTGCTTGTTATTTGCTAACTTGGTGCAGGATATCTTAAAGTCAAGGTATTGTATTTTCCTTCTGGTCCATCTCTTTCGATGGACAGGTAATTGTCACAGCTAAAGGAATTCTTGCTCCCAGAGAAGAGCAATGAAGTAGGAGAAGTAGAATTAATTAATACCATAAGATCATGTTAACAGAAACTGTGATGTGAGCTTCAGGATAAGGCTGAAAATAAGGAACAACTGCCAAGGAGACATAAGCCTGCAGTAACTTCTAAGGTGTTTAGTCCTCCTGATAAATAAAATATTTGGGTCTCTTAAAATATAAACCATGTGGGGTTTGCTTTGTATTTTGCATATACTCTCACATTTTTCTTGCCAATCTAAAGGCTTTTTTTTTTTTTTCTCTCTCTATAATGAGAGAACTTTAGTAGAAAGTAGGAACTCCTTTATGGGGAGGAGTGTAGTGGCAGATAAAAGGAAGAGTACTCCTAACAAAGATTGTGTCTTATCTGCAGGGTATCTTGTGTATGATTTTTTTACTGGACATGAATTAAACCCTCGTATTGGCAGTTTTGACCTCAAATACTTTTGTGAGTTGCGTCCAGGATTAATTGGCTGGGTGAGTCAGTAATCTTAGTTATTTTATTTGCTTAAATATTACACAAGTTGATTATTTTTTAATATAGATATAAAATTGGTATTAAGGATACATTATGTATTTATAAGCAGGAAAAAAGTACTTACAAACAGTTTTGTGTTGCCAGATTTTTAATGACCATTTTTGTTCACTTTAGGAAAATTTCTACTTTCTAGCTTCTTTGCTTTATGGGAAATTAAAACCTTTCTTAAAGTATTCATATGTTGAGGTTATACAGCTTCAGAAATGTAGTTAGTTGCAAAACTGTCTTGTGAAATAGGTTATTTTTAAAACTTAAACGTTGGTCAAAAACATCTGTATTAATGTCCGATAGTGTAATAGAAAAGACTACTTTCTTTTACAAGGAAAATTGGTAATAAAATATTTTCTGAACTAGGTTGTTATAAACTTGGCAATGCTCTTGGCTGAGATGAAGATACACAATCAAAGTATGCCATCTCTGTCAATGATACTTGTGAACAGCTTTCAGCTTCTGTATGTGGTGGATGCTCTTTGGAATGAGGTAAATGGCAATCATATTACACTGTTACCATTTCTAATTACAATGTTAAATGAATGAAGCTTTGTAAATTCTAAATTCCTTTCTTCTTGTTTCTAGGAAGCTATTTTGACTACAATGGATATTACCCATGATGGATTTGGATTCATGCTAGCATTTGGAGATTTGGTGTGGGTTCCATTTGTCTACAGTCTGCAGGCCTTCTATTTAGTTGGTCATCCTACTGTGATTTCTTGGCCTGTTGCTGCTGCAATTACTATTCTGAACTGTAAGTTATAGTAAATGTTATTGTTACTGGTAGTAACAACATAGCACTGATTTTGTTTCTTTAAGTTGTGAGGTGAAGCTTTAGCTAAGATGCAGTGGTCATATTTTCTGTATTACCACAGCTGGTGGAAGCATGTGTCTGACTACTGTTTAATACAGAGAATATAATAAATTATAATTTTATTAAATGAAGGATAAATGAGACACGAGACACCCAATCGTTCTGCTGAGAGGCGTCTTTAGATGGATTCTGTCTGGAGTTGCAGAAGTGACTTAAAACACTTTGAATGAAGTGTAGCAGATGCCTTTTGAAGTCAGTCTGAGTGACTGTGAGTGGCTCTTATTAAAAAAAAGCAGTCAATAGCTTGTTGGCTATGCTTTACTGAACCTAGGGAAAAAGAGGTTTTGTTGTTTAACAATTTGCATCTCCTTCCCTGATGCCCATAGTTATATACTCATGTCAACAGAAAACATCTCCTTTTTTCTAGCGGAGTGCTTTGAGAAACGATCTTGCATCTTTAGGGGACCTTAAGTTTGCACCAATATGGATCGCCTTGTAGTTTGTCCCTTTTATCTAAGTAGTAAACCTAAAAGAAAAAGTTTTTTGTAGACATGACAAAGAATTTAAACACTTGGAAAGAATATGAAGGCGTACAACTTGGTATGTGCAATCCTGAGAAATATAGCATCTCTCTTTCATGTTCGGTTAATATTTTTTCTTGTTTGTTTTTTTTTTTAAACATCTTTATTTGAAGTATGTTGTGATCATGTTTTTTCAATACAGCCTTGGAAAAAGCAAATTTAAGCTGCCTTGTGAAAATGTTGGGGGAAATGAGTTTCAAAACCAGATAATAATTCATTGTCTGGTTCTTTTAATATTGTGAACTTGTAAATGGTTGGTTTATGGAGTTTAGGCACTGTACTAAAATACTGCGCTGCTAATAGAGCTATAATCTTATAAACTGCAGCACATCGCCTTATGAATTACAAACTCAGTATTACATTAATAAACTAGAAGTCAGATATAAATGTAAAAGTAGATGTGAAAACAAAGCTTCTCCAAGATCTTAAAAGTTAGTCAGCAGTGTGTAAGAGCATGTGGAACACAGGTTTCCAGTAGTATTTCTATCTTGTTAGAGTTCTGAGAAACAGAGGATATCACTTACATCTCTGAGGAAAAGACTTCAATGTAGTAAGAATGGTAGAGAGTATGTGAGTTCTTTTGTTGAAGGAAAGAATACTGGAAAATACTGAAAATGCAAAATAAATAATATTTATTTTCAGGTATTGGGTATTACATATTCCGAAGTGCAAATTCTCAGAAAAATAATTTCCGAAGGAATCCAGCAGATCCCAAATTGGCCTGTAAGTGCATTTTTTACTTGTTCAATTGCTGTACAATGTCTCTTTGTACTATTTAAATACACATTTCAATTGTTGTATTGACTACAATACTGTGTTCACAGATCTGAAATTTATACCCACTGCAACTGGAAAAGGGCTTCTTGTCACGGGTTGGTGGGGTTTTGTTCGTCACCCTAATTATCTCGGTGACATTATCATGGCTCTAGCATGGTCCCTACCCTGTGGTAAGTACCTGAAACTAAAGTGGCTTTTACCAAAAATGCTTGTATGTTTTGGCATCTGACCGGGTGAAATGCAAAGTGAAAATTATTTGAGATACTAAAACCTGTAATTAATTGAATGGCAAATTTCTGTGTTGTAAGCTTAATGCGACACTCATTTCTCTTACATCTTATTATTTATATCTTACTATAGATTTGACATATCATACTATAGATTTGACTCTTCTTTCTGACACTTTTATCATTCAGTAACCATGGTGCTTGCTTGCTAATAAGTTGTTCCTTACATTTTTCAGGCTAGTGGCTGTGCTATAGTGTTTTCAAAGGGAGTTCCCAAAAAGTGGAAGTTTGCATGGAGACAAGGGCTCCCACATATAGGGATGGACTTTAAGCAAAATACATCTTAAAAAAAAAAAAAAAGTCATCAAAACACAAAGGAGTGGAATTCTGTTTCAGAGTTTTTGTTAATGAATACTTCCTAGTTTTCATGAAGTTTACACTTGGAGGAAGTTAGGGAGCCTTTTGTCCAATGGGGTTTTGTAGCCCTGATTCTTTGCAAGAGCTTAGAAAGAGCAGTGAGAATTTCAGAAAATACATCTGATCATGGTAGTCCTGCCCCTTCTCATTCAAGTCTGAAAAATGGCTTTGGGCTTTTCCCTTGCCTGAAGGAGCTTGTCTTCTATAAAAGCCCTGAAATGAGCGTGACATACGTTGTTCTGAGGCCGGGCTACTCCACACCCCATGGCACAGTCTGGCTTTTGCAGACTGGGACACAGGGAGTTTTGGTAGAGTGGGACTTTGTCACCAAGTGCTTAATGCCCTGACCAGGAGCATCAGCTGAGAGAGGATTTTTAAATTTTATTTTGGATTTTAATTGAAAGTAGACAATACTAGATTACCTTATGCACTTGTAGACAGTATCCTGGAAGAGACTTCACCCCATGAAAATGAGGGACTCGAATCCTCTATCAGCATCATAATGGCAGAAGTGGAAGCGTTGCTGTAACTGGGGGGGGGGCAGGCAGTGAGGATGGGTGGGAGGTGATCATAGAATAGTTTGGGTCGGAAGGGACCTTTAAAGGTCATCTAGTCCAACCCTCCTGCAAGGAGCAGGGACTTCTTCAGGTAGGTCAGGTTGCTCAGAGCCCCGTCCAACCTGACCTTGAATGTTTCCAGGGATGGGGCATCTACCACCTCTCTGGGCAACCTGTTCCAGTGTCTCACCACCCTCATCGTAAAAAGTTTCTTCCTTATATCTAGTCTGAATCTACCCTCTTTTAGTTTAAAAACATTACCCCTTGTCCTATCACTACAGGCCCTATTAAAAAGTCTGTCCCCATCTTTTTTACAAGCCCCCTTTAAGTACTGAAAGGCTGCAATAAGGTCTCCCCGGAGCCTTCTCTTCTCTAGGCTGAACAATCCCAACTCTCTCAGCCTTTCCTCATAGGAGAGGTGTTCCATCCCTCTGACCGTTTTTGTGTCCCTCCTCTGGACCCGCTCCAGCAGGTCCGTGTCTTTCCTGTGCTGAGGACCCCAGAGCTGGACGCAGTACTGCAGGTGGGGTCTCACCAGAGTGGAGTAGAGGGGCAGAACCCCCTCCCTCGACCTGCTGGCCACGCTGCTTTTGATGCAGCCCAGGATACGGTTGGCCTTCTGGGCTCTGAGCACACATTGCTGGCTCATGTCCAGCTTTTCATCCACAAGTCAAGTAGTGTGCTCTCAGCAAAGCTAGAGTTACCATCTACAGCCAAAATAGAAAAAAACTTATGGGGCTTGTGTGGGGCAACTCAGTGCTGCAGAATTTTAACTATTTCTCTGGTTTTGATAGCTAAAGAACATAAAATATGTGCCAGCTTTGCATGTGTTGAGAGTGAGGTTGGTAGATTTTGAGACTGAATATTAAGGATTATTTTTTTGTGGGTCTCTTCCTATCTGCATGTAACGTCACACAATTTTTGCACTGTCCTCTTGAGTATTTGATGCTTTACAATATGAGCATAAGATGCTTTAGTCCATAACAAGTATATGTCACCAGCTTAGTATGTGTTGCTAATAGCTAACTTTTCTGGATTTTTTTTTTGCTGCTGTATCTAAAGTGACTTTCGCACTTTGTTCTACAGGTTTTAATCACATTTTACCATATTTCTACGTGATATATTTCATCTGCTTGCTTATTCATCGAGAAGCTCGGGATGAACATCATTGTAAGCAAAAATACGGCTTGGCATGGGAAAGGTATTGTCAGCGTGTACCATACCGCATATTTCCTTACATCTACTAGAGTGCTCCAGATGCCTGATTTGCAAATTACTTCTAAAGTTAGTTTCTTTGCAAATAAAAATATACCTCTTACCTTTGCACTTTGTCTATTTGTTATTTAGGCTTTTAAAAAAAAAAAAAAAAAGCGACCAAACAGTGGAGTGCATCAACAGGTATTTACAAGTAATCTTAAATGTGTGAGTTATATGAACTGACTGTGACTTCAATTTTTTAAAAAATTGTGAATTTAAAAAAGTCTTGGAGCCCTAATTTTTCACGTTAAATTTTACCTAGAATCCTGAGTTTACATTTTTTTAATTGCTTTTAATTAAGCACTGTGATGTAAAGTATATTTTCTTAATACAATAAATACAGAAATTCCATCTAGTTCATTTTTTGGTGTTACTTGTACCATCTAACTTCAGATGTCTGACTTAGTTGCCTGCATTGGAAGAGCAACTGGGTCTTTTTGGTCAGTGGAGCTGGAAGCAAAGGATTTGATCCACATGAGGGGCCCGTGCTGCTGGGAGTGCTGCCCTGCAGCCCTGGGCCCAGAGCTGGCATGGCTCAGCTGGGTGGTTGTCCCCCTCCTGGCTTTTCATTAATGGGATTTTTTTTTTTGGTCAGGGAGGTTCAGGTGGCCCCTCCTGCCCTGCGCCTGCAGGATGGACGAAGGGATGGGATCCGGAGGAGAAGGGGCACAGCTCTCCCCTCCCATCCCATTCCATCCTCCCATTCTTGAGGCAGTTTCAGCATGAACCAAGGGGGACTCTGAGCTGCTGTCTGGCAGTGCCTCTGACCCCTGAGAGAAGCCACGCTTCTGGCTCAGACTCCTGAAGGTAGATGATACAAACACTTGTTTCAGCTGTGGGCAGAGCTGTGGAAGTGAGCAGTGAACCCTAATCCTGCATCTGGCATTGAACACAGGGTAGCAAAAGGTGCAGTGTATGCGTATTTGACAGAAAAGAATAAAATGACCAGAGTTGGCTTATTCTGATCTTTGTAAATTATATCTTAATGTACCATAGCATTTACCAAGTGTGTATAATAAAGCCTCTGTGTTTTTGCTGTACAGTGTTTGGATTTGAAAATGCAATAGCTTTTTTAGAAACAGGAGACATCAGTAACTAAATCCATTTCCAGTAATTTTTAAAAAATATTCATTGAATAAAGGTTTTTGTAAATTAATGTATTAATTCTTGAAACAATTGAAGTGTTCATTTAAATATTTGTATTGACAGATATGCTATGAAAATATAGGAAATGCTCCTCAATCCAAAGTTGGGTTTTTCGTTTTTTTTTTTAATTTGGCATTGCTACCTCATATATAGGTTTTGCCTTTTGTACTGTTGCAGACAGAGAAAATAGCTATTTTTTTGCTATTGCTATTTAAAACAACGTTTTTTACATGAGCCTGTGGTTAAACTCGACCACTTTCTAATATATTTTTGTATATATTTGACTTTTTAACTAATGTATGTGTTCTAGTCACTAGTTGTGTTCTTCGTCTAACTGGCTGTAAATCAGATGCCCTTGCAGTATTTGCTTCATAAGTAGAATAATTTTATATTTTACTGAAACAATCTTGCATTAATTAACTAGCTTTTATTCTGTTATCACAACTGAGAGCTTTTCACATACTTCATACGTGAGGTTTATAGCACAAACTGTCCAAAAAAAGCTTATTAGAATCCTAAATATAGTGCAGGTACCTCTACACTTGCTTGCAGGAAGGTTCCTAATAAATCAGAATGTTGCTATTATTCATCAGTTATTTTCAGTTCTTTTAAAATGTTGATGTAATTGAAATCTAGCATGTGACTTTTTTTTAATAAAAGAACCCTCTATTTTGTACACAGGCATTTTTTACAGATAATTGTACATTTGAAGTGTATATAATGTAGCTTGATTGTGACTGTCTCCTCTGAAAATCTGTATGTTGGCGTTGTAAGGAAAATGTTTTAAGACAAGTACTTTGATTCCTGGAAGGAAATAGCAGTGCCTGTAACAACACTGAAGAGCATTTACTCCTGTAAAGTAGCAGATTAAACTGGGATACTTTTTTTTCATTGGTTGCTCAATGGCCTAGTGGGAAATAGAGCAATCATTTAACTGTGCCAGTTTGCAGCTGGTGTTTTAAAATGTACTGAAGGGGAGGACAGTTTAACTCCTCAGCCTGTAAACTAGGAGATGCTACTACCATCCCAGTTTTATCTGTTGCCACGCAAAGTTGTTAAAATGCAATTCAGAGCCCTTGTCTTTCAGAAATAGATCTTGACCAGTGATAACTTCAGTTTATTTACATGCTGAGTTTTATGTGAATTTGATTTTGAAGTAATTGTTTTTAATACAAACAAGCCTATAAACTAAAATAAAGCTTTTGCTTAAAATTAAGTAGTGCTTTTTTTTTTTTCCCCAATTTGTGGTGATGTCTGGAAAAAAAAAGACATTGATTTATCTTAAGATGTGAGTTTGCTGAAGTTCCTTTTGTATCTGTGGTTGTGGGTTGAGTGTTAAAAGTTCATGTATGCTGCTTCTCTTAGCCTGTCTGGGAA
Source organism: Aquila chrysaetos chrysaetos (assembly GCF_900496995.4). Classification (NCBI taxonomy): domain Eukaryota; kingdom Metazoa; phylum Chordata; class Aves; order Accipitriformes; family Accipitridae; genus Aquila; species Aquila chrysaetos. The sequence goes on from NC_044016.1 coordinate 6,611,343, forward strand.
TTTTAAGGAAAGGAGGTCTCTCCATTTAAAAGGAGATCTCCGCTTCTCCCTTTTCTTCTGCTTCTTTTTATGCAAAAGTTTACAGATGCACCATCAGCCTGAGAGCACGTTTGTTCTTTGAATCGGCTCTGTTTGTCAGCTACTTTTCTCATTGGCCTGGGCTGAAGAAAATCAAAGTCCAGGGAAGTAGGTGGCATGGCAGGGGAAGGAAAAGCAGGCTCAAAACCTCAGTGGCTAGTAACTTAAGTTATTATTAAGTTAGGAAATAGTGATTATCTTTACTGGAAAAGATGGTGGCTTTGGAGAAATGAAATACTCATCATTAAACGTGTCTGAGAATTGTCTCAGTCACAGAGCTGGCACAGCAGGGCACCTGCTTTTGTGACTCTGACTTTGTCCTTGCTCATGTGGTAGATTGACCCCTGTTACAAAGTGAATTGGTAAGCCTGGAGGTGATGCTACCCTGGGCCTTTAGGGAGTCCAGTGAAGTGGGGCAAGGCTAATACATTACCTCTCTTTGTTCCTCCATTCTGTTGATCCAAAAATAAAATTAATTTTAACTGTAAGAAGACAGAATTAACACTTGTTTTGCCTGTATTGTGTTGTGTTTTCCCCCACAGCTTCTCTTAGGAGTCAAAACCAAACAACAATTTCACGTAATCGTGGGATACAGCCTCAGGGGTACTGCACAGGAAATAAATTTTGTGCTGATTTGATGTACTGTGACCAAGACTCTAGCGGAAATATGATACATGACTAAAGAAACAGTAATGATAAATTTGCTTACAGAAAGTTACTTAGTACAGGTAATAAAAACATTACATTTACAACAGCTCATTAAAACCTTACCAGAAGCATAGTTCTTACCTTTAGCAGAGTGAAAGCTGCTTCGGGGAGTGTGTGTAAAACCTCTGAAGTGTGTGGGTGGAAAATATCTTGCACTGTCTGTATATAACCAAAAATTCCAACACTTTTCTGGTGGGGAAGTTCCCTAAAATTAGAGGAAAATACTTTGATAATGCTTTTACATTTTTAATATTTCATAAAAGCTCAGCACAGGATTTTTTTTTTTTTTTTTTTTTAGGATTGTATTTAAAACAGCAGTTCTACCTTTCTGTATATAAAAATATAAGCGATAATTATGTTACGGAGTACTATGAGAAAAGTATTTCCTGCCCCATCATGGGAGAGGGGAAACCTTTCGAAGAAAAGACTGAAGTTGCCAAACTGGATCGGTACTCCAGCTTCTTTTTTGTGTATGTGGTTGTCGTATTTGCATCCATCTTTCTCCTCAGAAGACTATCCCATGCCACTGTAGCCCCATGTTTCAAGTAATTTTCCTTTTGTACCTTGAGGTAGTTTGTTCTCCTGCCATCTTGAACAGGGGTGGTGTCGTGGTTTAACCCCAGTCAGCAACTAAGCACCGTGCAGCTGCTCTATCATTCGCCCTCCTCAACTGGACAGGGGAGAGAAGATATAACAAAAGGCTCGTGTGTTAAGGACAGGGAGAGATCACTCAGCCAATTACTGTCACAGGCAAAACAGACTTGACTTGGAGAAAATTAATTTATTGCTGATCAAACCAGAGCAGGGTAATGAGAAATAAAACCAAATCTTAAAACACCCTCCCCCCACCCCTTCCTTCTTCCCGGGCACAGCTTCACTCCCAAATTCTCTACCTACCCCCCACCAGTGGTGCAGGGGGATGGGGAATGGGGGTTATGGTCACTTCATCACCCGTTGTCTCTGCCGATCCTTCCTCCTCAGGGGGGAGGACTCCTCACTCTTCCCCTGCTCCAGCGTGGGGTCCCTCCCATGGGAGACAGCTCTCCACAAACTGCTCCAGCGTGGGTCCCTTCCACAGGGTGCAGTCCTTCAGGAGCACACTGCTCCAGCGTGGGTCCCCCACGGGGTCACAAGTCCTGCCAGAAAACCTGCTCCAGCGTGGGCTCCTCTCTCCACAGATCCGCAGGTCCTGCCAGGAACCTGCTCCAGTGCGGGCTTCCCACGGGGTCACAGCCTCCTTTGGGAACCCACCTGCTCCAGCACGGGGTCCTCCACGGGCTGCAGGTGGAGATCTGCTCCACCGTGGAGCTCCCTGGGCTGCAGGGGACAGCCTGCCTCACCATGGTCTTCCCCACGGGCTGCAGGGGAATCTCTGCTCCGGCGCCTGGAGCACCTCCTCCCCTCCTTCTGCACTGACCTGGGGGTCTGCAGGGCTGTTTCTCTTACGTGTTCTCACTCCTCTCTCCGGCTGCCATTTCTGTGCCGCAGCAGTTTTTTTTTCGCTTCTTAAATATGTTTTCCCAGAGGCACTACCACCGTCGCTGATGGGCTCGGCCTTGGCCAGGTCTGTCTTGGAGCTGGCTGGTGTTGGCTCTGTCAGACACGGGAAGCTTCCAGCAGCTTCTCACAGAAGCCACCCCTGTAGCCCCCCCGGCTACCAAAACCTTGCCACACAGAGCCAATATAGATGGGAAATGACATGATCTGTTCATGGTCACAGGCAGGCAGACTACAGCAAAACCTTTTTATGTCTTACAGTGTTGCATATCAAATTACGTACACTTGGTGGAGCAGGTTATTTACTAGTTGCTTTTTACTTCACAGCGTCAGCTCTGCATGTTCACATCAATGTATAGTTCAGTTCCCTCCTCAGCCTCGGCTGAAGAAAGGAAAGCTGAACATGCAGCAGTAATGCCTTAAAGAACAGCTATTGGATCATAAGCCCATCCTGGGAACCTGTGTGAAATGTAAATGGAGATGACTTGCAGTTGAAAATGGGGATTTCTGAGCCAGTAATGTTTTCCTTGTAAAATATTTCTTGTCGAAGACACAGATGCCAAGAGAATTTCAGTCAGTCCATGCAACAGCCATGAGAAATGTCTCTGCAGATGTTCAGGAGAAATACTTAACAGAGATCCCAAGGGTGAGAAACATGACTGATCATATTTTCATCAGTGGAAACATACTCTGACACTTAAACTGATATATATATATATACACACACAATGCCTTGTTCACTCTACACAACCAAATATTAATGTGACCAGACTGTCTCGAGATCGCTGAGATGTGAGCTGTGCACAGGTAAGCTTGTCCGCTCTTCCTAGGACAAGCTTCCCAGGAGTCCCATATGGTACTTGTATTCCCTGTTGGAGCTGTATATTGCCAGGGTTAGTCAGCCTGACTGAGGACGTCTTGCTCCTGTATTTCAAACTGCAGAAACTTCTAATTGTTAATCACCTGACCAGACAGAGAATCCATCTAAAGCTTAAAACCAGATGAAGTGAATTCCTGTGAAAGGTACTGTAATACCTGGTAAATCCTTAGGAATATAAGCACAAATCAATGAGCAGAGCAAGGGAAAAAAAGGAAAAAGGTTGAACTCAAAGCCACATTGAAATTCAAACCATTTGCTTTTGGCAACATAGCTTTAAAAAAAACCCCAGTACTGTAACTATCAATAGAAAAGCCTTTGTACTGGTAAGACAAACGATGCTCATGCAAAGTTGGGTCAAATAGAATAATGGTTTAAAGAATCAAAGCAGAACTATTTCATGCTCTTTTCTACTTGTGCTTTTATAATCTTGTCAAGACCTCTGAAAGCAAACTGATACTGTAGACAAAAGACAGACATTGGACTCAGAAGGTGATTTCTGTATGTGTCTATATCTGCTTATCACAGCCTTCAGGGAATGGAACTTCACCAGACTTAAAAAGTCTCAATTCTCACCAAAATAAATGGGAGTTGAAAGTCTTAGCAGCTAATAATACTGTGTCTGTGGAAGTGCAAATTTGGAAACAATCAAGAAGGACATTGTACCTGAGCATATTCTGCAACAATCCTTGTTTCTACAATGGTGATTTCTTCATCTTATTTAACAAGTATTGAAATCTTTTTCACAGCCAGTCTCTCTGCAGCTTCCACAGTGTCTTCTGTCTCTTGCTTTAGGAAAAAAATCTTTTTGGTAGGAAAACACTTCCCTGACAGAATTTCAAGACAATATGACAGAGTTACTGAGTGACAGACATCTCCAAAATGAGCTGACAAGGAGCGTCACTGGGTTTCACTGTGACTGAATCGCTTTCATGACACATGCATGCACACACATATATATGGAGTGATAGAGTCCTTCTCAGATCAAACTGGTACGACTGGAAAAAATACAGAGGTTTCTATACGCTCATGAAGTGATGGGGAAAAAAAAAGGGGGTTCATTTTAATTTTTAAGAGCAAGCCACAGAGTTATATAGAGGAATTAGATTTTTGAGGTGAAATAATACAAGATGACACTGAAGATAGAGAAAGATACTGAATAAAAACAACACTGTATTTTGAACTACCATTGCTTTTGTTCTATTTGAAGACCAAGGACAAGTAACTCATCCTGCATTTCTGCAACCAGAAGTGTTGCTTCTATGTTTGGTTAGACCATTATGAAAACAATCTCTAAAAATAAAATTAATTGCAATGTGCATTTCACAGTTGTATTCTTTTAAGTTTGCTGTTAGAAATAATAGCCCAGATTCAGCTCACTGTTTCGACCAGCTTTAATACTGAATAGCATCTGTTGGTGGGATGAAAGCTGAGATTCTGTGACAGTGGAAAATTGGCCAAACTTCCCCTCCACCAGCCCAGAGGACGTCACGATCAGCTGCACACGTGCAGCACAGCTTGCAGAGGTAATCGAGGACGTTCATCTACTCTTGCAGTAAGTCATAATTATAAATAATTGTGTGTGTCCCTGCCCTCGTTAAATTATAGGGAGATGTAATTTACACAGGCTTAGCTACTTCTGCCTAACAAATGCACTTAGGCTGGTTTTAATATCATTTGGGGATAACCCCAAATGTAGAGCTGAAGCAATGATTAAATAAAAGATGGGGGTTTGGGTGCTTTAAGAAACAAATAGACATTGAACTTGTCACCATGGAGGTATTTATATTCCATAGTTACCTGCCGTAAACTTCAGACCGCTCCTCCCTGCCACACGATGTTGGTATACACGTGTGTGGAGGCAGGTTTCACGGGCAGAGATGAAGTTTTTCTCTATAAAGATCAGCCCTGCCTGCTGCGGTGCCCCCGGGCTCCACGCAAGGTGTGTGACAGGTGAATGCTGCTGGTTTGTCACCTGTTACGCAGAGGTTTCAGTTCTGATACCCGTAGTCGTCTTCAGAAGGTACCTAAGAACTCCCGGGAGTGACTTAGTCGCACCGTCTTGTGCCGGTGAAGCGGTTCTTCGTTATCCTCAACGTGCTTTTGTGGGTTTCAACACATGCAGTTAGATTTTGGAATAGAGTACAATTTAAGAAAGAAAAAAAAAATGAAACCCATGTATTTAAGGTTTTAATTTAGGTGTACTTTCGATTTAAATTTAAGTGATATTGTTACATGCACTGAAACATGCTATATTATTATTTACATTAGCCACTTCTATGCTAAAGGAATACCGTATGATTACTGACAAGGAGGTTAAGCAATATAGATGGCTGAATTCTGCCTCTGGTTACAAAGTGATAAAAATGAAGCTGAATTACAATAGTGTACTTTCAGGAAAAAAAATCTGAATTGTTGAATTTAATAATACAGCTTTGCGTAAAATAGGCACTGATGTTGAAAAATGAAAGTCTTCTCATCATTAGTTTTGGAAAACATATAAAAAATTTCACTTTATGCCAAATGTATGCTCATTAAGTTGTCCTTTGATAAAGAGCAGCTTTGTGCAATAAGTATATTTTTAAAGTAAAAATTATTTTTCAGTGAGAAGCAAGAATATCTTTATCCTGATTTTTTTTTTTTAAATGACAAACATTTTTTTTATGACAGCCTTGTGTCCTGTGGGCTGATATATTTTCCTGGTTATTCTGAGATTACAGTACTACAGCCACATTGATTTCCATGGAATCATTTCTGATTTGTACTCATGTAATCAGGCCAAGAAGGCTCAAATATTCCATTTAAACCATTTTTTAATACAGTTGTAGATTTTCATGCACTTCTAGGTCTGAGTTCTATACTAACTATAAATGGGAAAAATATAACTGTGAAGAAGGAAAGAAAGAGAGAAGATATGCTTTATTTATACCACCTCATTTTGATTAAAAATCAGTCATGGCTAAGGCAGGTTTTTGCAACATGCAGGTGCTTTTTCATGCCAGTTCTCACAGCCGTTACATACAATAGCATTGGGTTCAAAACAGCTTTTTAGTTGCTTTTGAGAGTATGTTAAATTTACCACTTTTTACTATTGTTTAATTATTAACAATTTACAAAATTAGGCAATCATTTTTAAATCCTGTACTCTGACTATGCAAACCCATGGTTCGAAACATTATTTACCTTACCTAAAAGAAAAGCTACACATATTAAACACTAAGGAAGGTTTCCTCTTATAGCACTATTTAAACCTGCAGCCCCTGTGTAGGCATCATTCTTAATCAACTGGTTTTCCATATTTGTAAGAATATTAGGAATTCATCTCAGCTATAGTGGAAGTTTATCAGCAGATGACCACTTTGGTCTTTTCATGAAGAAAAAATGCCAACAAATTTATAATATAAAATGCATCTATAATATCAAATATCAAGTGGCCCAAGCCAAGGTACTTTTTGGATACAACAGAATTAAACTTGTACTTTAAAAACCATAAATGAAACAGTGAAAACTGACTTGAGAGACTAATTTTCTTTTGAAAAATTACTAAGTGGCTAAATGTAAGTTTCAACGTTTTAAATAATTAAATAATGTTTAACATCATACAACCTGCAGAAAAATTAAAAGAATAGTTTATCTGCTATTAGAGTAATTAGATTTTTCAGCAACAGCTGTAAGATTCACAGCAGTATCATCCAACTCCTCCTTCTCATACAAATCAAGCACTTCTCCAGAAGTCAGATGGCAGCTTAAATCCCCTAAAAAACATTCCTAGTAAAGGACATCAATTAATCATCTTCCCATCCCTGAGAGCATCAGGGCTGAGAAAACTCTGAAACACTTTGGCATATTTAAAGAGAAAACTGTTTTGAAGAGGGAAGGTCTTGTCCTGCTACTGTGCAAAAAGGAGAGAAGCCGAGGCTATAATCTCCAGGTTTAGTTTTTCTAAAACATTTTTAGTGCTTAGAAAAGCAAGAGTTTGTCAGGAGGTACTCTGCTGGAAATGCAAGACCTCTAGAATGAAAAATTCCTAATCAATTTATAACATTATTTAGCATTAAAATAATTTCCTTTGGAATACAAATTTCAGGTTATTAGGATGAAGAAGCTAAAGACTTTTATGTTAGCTCGATTTTTTTAAGATGCACTTACTAGGCAGACTGCAGAGAGGCAGATAGCTTGAAGTAACCTTCATCAGATCAAGTGAGGATTATAAATGAAAAACTATTTTCACAGGGATCACACATTTTTACTTTTAGGATAATTCAGAAGAGATTCTTCTTCTTACCAGCACTGTGTGGTCACCTGGCTGTCAGAAAACCCTTGCTGCCCCTCTAACATGTTCAGCAGCTTCCATGGACGCTGTGGGAGTCTGGGAGAGAGTAAGAAAACTTCATTCATTCTATGAGAAAGCAACCACATGACATTTGTCGTAACTAACTAGGAAAAAAGAGCTGAACTTGGTGAATGAATGTAGAAAAGCTGGAAAGGATGGGCAATTCTTGCTGCTAAGCAATCTAGGTATTTTTTTCTTCTCTCTTTAAACCTCTTGGTTTCTTTTTTAAAATAGTTACTTGTAAAGAACAAGTCATGGCCCAAATCCTGGACGTTTTTTCTGTTCCACGTACTGAAGAACCTGAGTTCCCCATGCTTCTTCCCGTCACGGCCTCGCTGATGCCGCCAGCGCTATGCAGACTCCCTGCGTGGATTACAGGAAATTTACAGCTGTGCACAAACAGAGGCAGGTGGACTAACAAAATGCAGATTTAGAAAATTTTTAAACAACCCTTACAATTGGACTCCCTTTAATAAGCTTCATGGTGTTATTAGGATTTGTGTGTAAAAAGTGTGTTATTTTTTAATTATCCAGATTCTGAGAAGTGACATAGCCAATGCTGGGCTTGACAAGTCTTCTGTTATCAGAAGTCTCAAAAGCCCAACAACAGATTTTAGGATAGAAAATTTGAACATTAATCATGCAGCAGTTGCATTGGCTTGAAGCGGCCGTGGCAGGATCAACAGCTAGAGTGGCAACGTAAATATTTTAACCATATTTCTGGCTTCTGGATCTGAGGCTCTCAGAGGAGTAGCCTGCAAAGAAAAGCTGTCAGTCCTCAATCGGCTTGAGAGAGCCAACTGTCAGCCCAGTGCAAATGCCTTTCCCTACATCAAGAAGTAACCTGAGCCTTAGTCGAGCTGATGAACGCGCAGTCCTCCTTGCAGTCCAAAGCAATGAGCAACCACAAAAGAGCATCAGAGGTTCATTGCAATCACCCTGACACTAAGGAAAATGGTGTGAGGTGCCTCCCTCGAGTTCCTAAAGAACAGTCCATGCTGCAGTGCTGGTCATCTCTCCTTTAAGTCAATGGGACACAAATTATGAAAATTACGCAATGAATGTTTATTCAATAAACAAACAGGATACTAATTAATTTTCTTATAATGTTTTTGATCCTTTAGACTGAACAGATGTAACTGTTCCATAGATCCAAAAGTGCCAATCTAGAGATCAAAGTGCCAAAGCTGCAACGTCTTTCTGTTCCTTTCAATCGTGCAGTGAGGAAACAGAAAGTCTTCAGCAGTGCCAGAAAGAGTAGGGTCCTGTACAAACGTCATTACTACTAATTATTTCTAATTAATCCTGATCACTAATTATTATTAAGCACAAAATTATTATTAAACCTGTAATCAAAACTGCCTATATTCTAATTTCTTTAGATTTGTTTGTCTTGATCTCCATTCAAAAGAAAACCTCCACCAAAGACTCATGTAGCCCCATAACCAGCGAGGGAGAGCAGATGTTACAGCTGGAATGATACGTCCCCAGGGTTATTTGTTTGTCTCCAAAAATTCATGGTTCTAAGGCTTCCAAAATGAAACACATTATTTTTGTATTTAATAGCACTCAGTAAATTTTTCTTTTATGAGTTTTCCCAATCACTGTTTGAATCCATATAAACTCCCAGTCGTTGTACATTAGCGAAGTTTGAAGGCACACTGGAGAGAGTGCAATCCAGGAGAGAACAACGCTCTCAAAGTGAGCATCAGGTCAAGACTTTTAAATCACGAAAGAAGAGATATTATCCTGTTAAAGCATCAGAAAAATTCATACAGCGGCTTTATTTTGTACTGTGAGAACTGCTGCTCTCCCCTGTTTAAAGGATGGTGTTTAGGGAGCTCTGCCTGTTTGTTGTATGTGCCCGGCAGAGGGCTCTGATATATCAAAATTTATTCAAAAGCAGCTTTGAGCAAATCTAGAAATGGCAGTCGGAGCAGCCCACGGCTGCAGCCCACCATCTCCATACCCACCGGACGGCCAGAGACACGTTGCCAACCCGGAGACTTGCTCCTCAACCTCAGCCTGGGGCAGCCCTGAAACCCTCAGGGCAGGGCTAGTGCAAGGATGGAGAGTTCTTTCTGGAGAAGCTTTCACTTGACTCTTTTAGCTGCTTCCTTCAGCCGGTGCTTTCTTGTGTAATGTGACAAGTGACACCAGCCTGTGGCTGTTTTAAATCCGGGGTATGTCCGTGGGGGTCTGGAGCCCATACCTGGGTTCAGCTCCCCATACTTACTTTGGAAGTCAATCAGTGTTCCTGTCTGTTGGTTCAAAAGTGTGGGAGAAGGGGGGGGGGGGGGCACTTTTCTTAAGCACAGGATTTGCTCAAGCAGTATCCAATATCTGTGGTCCCAGTTCCACAAGGCTTCCTCGAGGGCACTCCTGAAACCTGCAAGGTTTCTGTGGTTGTTTTGCTTGCTTCAAGGTAAGGAGGTAGAAAGGACAACGGAAACTGCTCCTCAGATTTAGCTCTTAGCGTGTAAGAGCAAACTATAATCCTCCATGTGTGAATATGTAATTATTAATATTTTCTAAATAAACAGAAAAAAAAATCTTAAAATCTTAAGAAAAACCTTAAAATCAATTTCACAGATGATTATTCTTGTTAAAAAACCTGCAAAAATTACCTTTAAATAATTACATAGCTCCTTTGACAGAAGTATCAACTGATGTCTTTTCGTTCTTGCAGATGAAGAAAATGTGAATTATATTCCTCTTCATAATTACCATGTCATTAGTGATGTCATAGTTCCACTACATTCCACTTTCACCAGTATAACCCTTAACTCCGTGAAAATAAAGGTTAGATACAACTGATCCTACTAATATACAATCATGTAAAGCGTGTGCTGCTGTAAGGCTTGTGCATCATGCCCATCATATGAGAACAGGTATATTAAATGTTTGCGATCTCTTACACACAGGCTGGACTCAACTAGGGAGCAAAAGCTCCAGCTCCAGCACCGTCTGGTCAAGGCTGAAATTTGCCCAGGTCTTTTCATGCTTACCTACGGACAGGACACCAGGAGCTTTTCCTTCCTAGGACTCCAAGCCAGAACACTTACGGCAATAGGAAAGGTTATTCCCACTCGCCTCACGTGCTCCCTGGACTTGCCATGGGGCAGGGGCTCACTTCTGAAGCTCTCCCATCCTCCGTTTTCCTTTTGTATTTAATAACACATTTTGAACAGCCTTGACAATTGTGAAAGTAAAATAATGAGCTGAAGGGAAATCTTGAGGTTTTATTTTATATATGACCAAACCCAAGTGGAAACCACAGTAGTGGTACAAAAAGCCAATGGCTGGTTCAGTCATAGAATTTCAAAATCTCACAAGATTCAATATAAATTACTGGCTTCTGGTTTTTCCTGTTTAGTCTACTCACAATCCAAAATATTCTCACATTGCTCTTGAATGTGTAAAGCGATATAGCATATCTTGAAGAGATCTTATTGATTAAATGTGTGATAGCACTTAGCTGGTGTTGGGAGCATCTTGTGACACATACTGCTGAATACAGCTATGAATGAAGATGCTGCTATAACCTTACATCTCTGAACCTCAGGAAAAAAATCTATTGTTATAAAGGTATGTTCCCGGATTTACCTAAATAAATGTAGATAAGTTTCTTAAATATCTTTATTAAAACAAAACAAAATTGTAATTTTCACCATTATTTTAATAGCAAACCTACAAATTTCCAGTCTCACTCTTCACCTCCATGTTTATCTTGTGGTTTTATGTACTCAGTTCCTTTAATGCAGTTGAAATTTATATTATAGAGTACTAGCAAAAAAAGGAAATTGCTTAATGTTCTCATAATTTTTGTCAGCAGTCTAAACTGTAGTTTACTACTAACCTCATTAACTTTTGAAGTAAAGGCTTGATTGTATCATTTGAGCCACATTAGCTGTACCTTATGAAGTCCTACGCTTTTTGGCTGCAGTGCTCCCCCAATTGATATTTCATGGTCCACACAATTTACAGCAACTTTTACCTACAACAAGCCATTATCTGAGCTGTAAAAAGTATGCTAAATAAACATCCTCTTTCTGAAACTGCTAGCTGTATACAACCGTAATGCAAAGACTCCCCATTTATCTACATGACTCCAGTAGCGCTTATATATGTAAAATACATACTCTAATTACATTCATTAATATTTCTGGTAACATATGTCTATATTCAGAGATGTAATTATAAAAAAGAAAGGTAATATAAAAATGTAATCTATTTCATTCTAATTATTGTTTTACTAAGTGTACCTAGTATTATTTTATGCCATTCCGAAAATGGAACCAAATGAAACAAAAATAAGTATTTCTTCATGACGTTATGAAAACTCACCATTAACACTGAAATGCTAATAGTACTATAGATAATATGACTTACTGAATTACAATAGTGTAACGTTTTCAATACTATGTTTAAGACTGCATTAGGTCTCACCATGATACATTTCTATCTGGAGAAGTTACAGAATATTAGATTAAGGATACATAAGCTCCTCCATAAATACGTTTACCTAAAATTTCTTCCATCAAATTAGTCATGTGTTGTGCCTGTGTATGCTGTTACAGAAATACATAATTTTCACAGCTTCTTCTAAGTGATATGTTAAGTGAGAAAATAAGAAAATAGGATAAAAACATCCCATCAACAAAACCAGCTTTTAAGTAGTAATGGATTAAAATAGCAACTGGCAGAGAACATGTGAAATAGATGCTGAAATATTATATTGACTTGATTCTCCCAGTCTGCCTCTCCTCATAAATGTCTTTGTGCTCCACACCTAATTTGTTCAACTGGCTTATTCTCAGCTGCTGCTCTGCGAGGGAGTGTCCTGCAAGCTTCCTACCACTTCAGGCAAGTATCATCACAGGTCGGGAATAGGATTTACGTTCATGGAAAATAAATTGAAGTTGGTCTCTCTTCAGTCTGACTAGATATATATTCATCACTGGGTTTGTATTCCTGTAATAGTTAAGGGTCTCATCATGCTGGGAGAATACACATGTAATAAAAATATCAAAGTCTACAAGATTCTGTAATCTAAAATAAACAACAGATGACAAAATTTTTCATCCATTTTTACAGAAAATGAACATAAAGACTGGAACAATTGTTGTTCGTATCTGGATGCCCATGAAGATGTGTTGTTCATATAGACACAGAATCATAGAATCAGAGAATCATAGCATCATTTAGGTTGGAAAAGACCTTCAAGATCATCGAGTACCATGTCAAACAGGGTACTTCAGGACATGGTTTAGTGGGCACGGTTGATGGTTGGACTCGATGATCTTGAAGGTCTTTTCCAACCTAAATGATGCTATGATTCTATGATTCTATGTCCTGAAGTACCCCATCCACTCGCTTTTTGAATACCCCCAGGGATGGTGACTCAACCACTTCCCTGGGCAGCCCATTCCAATGTCTGACAACCCTCTCAGTAAAAAAATTTTTCCTAATAGCTAACCTAAATCTCCCTTGCCTCAACTTGAGGCCATTTCCTCTTTTCCTATCTCCAGCCACCTGACAGAAGAGACCAGCACCCACCTCACTACAACCCCCCTTCAGGTAGTTGTAGAGAGCGATAAGGTCTCCCCTCAGCCTCCTCTTTTCTAGACTTAACAGCCCCAGCTCCCTCAGCCGCTCCTCATAAGACTTGTGCTCCAAGCCCCTCACCAACTTGGTTGCCCTTCTCTGAACATGCTCCAGCACCTCCATGTCTTTCCTGTAGTGAGGGGCCCAAAACTGAACACAGCACTCGAGGTGTGGCCTCACCAAAGCCGAATACAGGGGAACAATCACCATCCTGCTCCTGCTGGCCACACGATTTCTGATACAGGCCAGGATGCCGTTGGCCTTCTTGGCCGCCTGGGCACACTGCTGGCTCATATTCAGGTGGCTGTCGACCAGCACCCCCAGGTCTTTCTCTGCTGGGCAGCTTTCCAGCCACTCTTCCCCAAGGCTGTAGCGCTGCATGGGGTTCCGTGACCGAAGTGCAGGACCTGGCACTTGGCCTTGTTGAACTTCATACGATTGGCCTCGGCCCATTGATCCAGCCTGTCCAGATCCCTCTGTAGAGCCTCCCTACCCTCGAGCAGATCGACCCTGCCTCCCAACTTGGTGTCGTCTGCAAACTTGCTGAGGGTGCACTCAATCCCCTCATCCAAATCATTGATAAAGATATTAAACAGAACGGGGCCCAACACTGAGCCCTGGGGAACACCACTTGTGACCCGCCGCCAACTGGATTTCACCCCATTCACCACAACCCTCTGGGCTCATCCATCCAGCCAGTTTTTCACCCAGTGAAGAGTGCACTTGTCCAGGCCACGAGACGCCAGCTTCTCAAGGAGTATGCCATGAGAGACAGTGTCAAAGGCCTTGCTGAAGTCAAAGAAGATAACACCCACAGCCTTTCCTACATCCACTAGGCGGGTCTCCCGGTCATAGAAGGAGATCAGGTTGGTCAAGCAGGACCTGCCTTTCGTAAACCCATGCTGACTGGGCCTGATCCCCTTCTTATCCTGGACTTGCCACGTGAGTGTTCTCAAGACAAACCGTTCCATAATCTTCCCCGGTACCGAGGTCAGGCTGACAGGCCTGTAGTTCCCCGGATCCTCCCTCTGACCCTTCTTATAAATGGGAGTCACATTGGCAAGCCTCCAGTCCTCTGGGACCTCCCCTGTTGACCAGGAACGCTGAGAGATGATAGAGAGTGGCTTGGCAAGGACCTCTGCCACTTCCCTCAGTACTCTTGGATGGATCATGCACATCCAAATATCTCTTTTGTGGAAACAATGGAGCAAGGAGTCCTGCTGAAGGCTTTTTTACTTCATAAATAGAATGATTGGGCATGTATGGCATTGAGGAAATTAAATTATGCTGGAGCTGTCATGGTATGAGATCCAGGAAAGACCACCAGCAAATTAATTCCTGACTAAGGTAAAATTCAGAGTCCACTGTAGGGAGAAACTGAGGATGCATCCTGGGAATAATCTTATCCCAAAAGGGCAGATCAGCAACAGGTGCCTGGACTTTTTCTTACTGCTTCAGAGGAGAGAGCATCAAGAAAGGACACTGACAAGTAAAGCAAGAATGAAGGGCTTCCCCATGCTGGCTAAAAGAAGTGAATTTAAATTGCCTGAGAACAGATCCTTACCTAGCCTGTGTTGGCTGAGCAAGCCCCCAAGGAATCTCACTGTGGTCAGATAAGAAAGTGCCACTTTTCGTCTTCAGGCAGGTGGTGAGCAGACATGGCTGCGAGATGTACCTTAGCACAACTAATGAACAGCCGCCCCAATTTCAAGTTGCTACGGTTGCTGGAAGAGGTCTTAAGAAGTGACAGAACCTTCCTGAGTGTCCCACAAAAACTCTGTGTGGCCATTTAACTACACTTCTGGGATTCTTTCCTAGTGTTATACAGCATTTTAAATCACAAAAGAGGGACAGAGTGGTTTAACATTGAGAATAAGCCAACATCCAGACAGGCACCAAAGCAATGGGTAAAACTGTAGTCCTGATTTCTGTGAGTCCAGGTTTGGCTTGTTAAAGCTCAGTGGGAGCATACTGCAAATTAAGAATTAAGTGGAGTTTCAGATGGCTGCTTTGCAGTTTCCATCTGCAGGCATACTCCATGAAAAAAAAAAAAAAAAATCCCATTTTGCCTGAGCTCTTACTGAATGAGGCCTGTCTGGTGCAGAGGATTCCCTTTTAATGATCTCATAACATGTTTGCACAAGTCAGTTATGCCAGGGAGAAATTTTCTTTAATGAAATATGTAAATCTTAGAACTTCTCAGCATCTGACACTAAAAGATAAGGAATGCCTTTAAAGGATTTTGTCATGTTGGTATAAAAAGATAAAGCACAACTAATACTCAGTATATGACAGCAAGCTCCTGCAGTGGATTCACATGGGTTTGGAAGAAATCACAGGCAAATTAATTTTGTGACTTACTTGGAATACAGACACATGCAAGGTGCTTGGAATGTCCTGAGAGTTACTTCATCCTCAAAAAAAACAGTATAAAGAAAATCCGCTGTCAGAGGTTTGATTTTTTCCTTCTCTAGCAAATAGAATTGCTATCAGAAAGACTAATGAAGATGCAAAAATTTTTCCAGGAAATAAAGGACTTTCCTATTAAGAAGTAACCAGGATTTCCTGTAAGATTGAAGTCCTATTGGTGGACTGGTTTAGAAAAAAACTCTAATCAATCTCCTCAGAAATGTACCGTGAGAAAAAACGAGCAGTCTTCAATCTAATCATAGAATCACAGAATGGTTTGGGCTGGAAGGGACCTTTAAAGATCACCTAGTCCCAACCCCAAACCCCAAATCTGGAGATACAAGGCTGACAAAGCTGCAATCTAACAGAGACACAATATTTTCAGGTCTAGGAGATATTTTCAGTTCTAAGAGAGTCCAGAGTAGAAGACATGAATGGTAACACAGCAGAATGCGATCTGGTTGTAAACCCTGCCATAAAACAGCCAATTTGACAAAAAAGGTTTTGTCAACAATTTCCTAATAACACTAGTACCTTGCTAACAAGATTATGGCTGCTCTGTAGTAAACCCTGGTGTTGTCCAGCACCCAGGCCAGAAGGAGGAGAAAACAGATTCTGCTGTTTAAGTTGATCTCAATGTACAGAGAAAGAGCTGACAAAATGTCTCTGAGGTGCTTGAACTCACCAACCTGTGAGTCCTGGAA
Source organism: Aquila chrysaetos chrysaetos (assembly GCF_900496995.4). Lineage (NCBI taxonomy): Eukaryota > Metazoa > Chordata > Aves > Accipitriformes > Accipitridae > Aquila > Aquila chrysaetos. The sequence goes on from NC_044016.1 coordinate 6,627,556, forward strand.
TAAAACCAACCTGGGCCAGGTCTTTCTTTTTTTCTCCTGGTAGGAAGCAGAGAAATTTGAATAAACTTTCCTGCCATGGGATCAGGAACAGATCTAGAGAAGGGAGTGACTCTGGAAAATAGTTTTGTGTGCCTCCTATTGACCTCTGAAGAAAAAAGCTTGATCCTGGGAGACCTTTAGTCCTAAAAAATTGTTGCTGAAAGATCCTTGCAAATGTCCATTCATGACACAGCAAATTGTTGGCCAGAAATTTGGGGCCTCTGTGATATTGATTTGATTAAATTGATTTTTTTCTTTTAAATTCCTAATAATTTCTGAATGTTGGGTAACTAAAAGTTAGTCATTAAGATATGCTTGGCTAAAGTGACTGCAGTAAAATGCCACCCAAGATTTCAGTACGTTCCCTCACACATTTCATCCATCCCTCTGCTCTTTCAGTTGAGTTTCTCAGGCACAAAGAATGACTTCTGTGTTGAATAGGTACAAGCTGCAGAGGGGCTCTGTAACATTTATGCATGGGTGCAACTGAGTGTTTTATTGACATCAGGACACAAATCCAATATAGCATAAAAAATGAATCCACCTAAATTCCTCCTAGGACACAGTCTAAATTGTGTAGTGCATTTGGCTTTGTAGCTTGCAGTGATTGATGGCATTTCGGCTTGAGATGGGATACAGTTTATCAGAAATATCAGGAGCACAATGAAATGTATGTGGCCAAGCACAGCTGCGGCAACCAAAGAGCACTCAGCATATGCTATTTCAACCTTTTCCATCAACATTTTGGCTTAAGGAATTATAAGTTCAGAAATACAAATAAAACCAATCAATTTTCAGAACAATAGATCCTTAAACTTTAGACACCTTTTCCGTTTCACTCAAAGAGAAATTAAACAACTTCTAGTTTTTTAAATGGAAGTTCTTTTCAGACTTTAAAGTCTTTCCTGGTGCTGAGGGGCAATTTGATCGCTGTCTTGTATCAGAAAATATTCTCACAGCTGAGAAATCTCATTCTGTTTTGGGGAGATACTTGAATGTCTTCCTGCATTTTAGCCTCCAAAGTTGATTTCTTAATATCTAGAAGCCCCCCCTCTTTATTGTACAAAGAGTACGTACAACTGCAGAGTGCAATATGAAAAAGAAAAAAACTATTTATTTCCCTCAAAATGTTAGAGAGTATTCATTCTTTTTTAAGCATCCATCTGATGTGCTGATCCCTCCAAAATATCTGTCCTGTTACCGGAAAAACATGTTACAAGGATTGTAAAGAAGGTGGAGGGAGAACTAATGTGCAAAAATATGAGAGAAAATGGTAACTGACCTTATTTCTTCCATTGCTTGAAGAGGCACAGTCCGCACCCAAGGAAACATCCTAGGCTGCCTACGGATAAAGAAACAAGAAAAACAGAAACTTAAACAACTGAGCTAACATTTCAAAATAAAATCAAATTTTAGAAAACAAAATGCAATTACAGCTACTACTTTTCTATATCTAAATCTTCTTGCTCCATCTGGAATAAATGGAAGTTTATTTCTGATAGAAGATCAGACAACAGCTTTAAAATATTGCCTAAAAATATGTAAACTTTAGATTAAATGGGGGAAAGAAAGAAAAGTGCTTGGACATAATAAAACTGTTCAGCAATAACTAAATAGTCTCACTTGAAACTATTTTTCAGAGTAATTAAATACTTCAAACCTAATTCTGAATGCAGAAAACCATTAATATTAACACAAATACTTACATTTTACTTAAAAGCTAGTGTTAAAAAAAGGATCTATGAGGGGCAAAGATAAAAAAGTCAACTAATGATGTTATGAAACTACCTTCACTTGCCAAAACATGTTTAGCCAGCTTCAAGCTGACTTCTGTGCCACACACAAAGTTGAAAGTTAAAATAGAGCTGACAAATCATCTATCTTACTTTCTTCATTATTTTATTATATCCTTAGTATTCCACTACCACTATTTTCCTAACTGGCAAAAAAATCTAGAAGTCAAAGTTTGTTTTCTTAACTCAGTTCTGATTCTTGTATATAGTTTCCCAGACAACAAGCAGATAGATATTTTACCACTACTTTTAACAGTAAACATTTTCAATGTATTGCTTATCAAAATTACAGTGAAATAGGAGGTCAGATTTTAAATAATCACTTGCACTACCATTTGCATTGTCACCTACATTAACTTATCTGAAAGGACTGTAAAACAATATTTCTCAAGATTTCCAGTTGATATATCATTCTGTGATAAAAAAGATACTGTAAATTCAGCTGGCTGCCAGAAAGAGAGAAATGATAACGATTCCAGCCTTCACTATAAACAACAATTATCTTTTTCTGTATGTAGATAAGAATTGCTTCTTGTCAATTTGTCATCTACATATCTCACATTTATTCAATCTGTGCCAAAAATATATAGATCCAGAATTCATAAAACCCCAAAACCCGTTGTTTCAGCTGATATTTTCCCTCTAGTGTTGGACAAAAGCAGAAGATCAGGCAGAGTCTTTCAATAGTCTTTGGTATTTACAGTCATAACACTTTGTTGACTTGTCTGTGACTCATGGTTAGGTCAAAGAAATAGTCTTTATGCTTTTGCTCTCTTTCAGTTCTCAGAGATATGCAGGAGAAGGACATGAGTTAACCTCCCAGTTAACCCCAGATTTCTCTAACGCACTGGTGTCTAGGATGCTGTTCTCAAATGCCTGCTGGTAAGTGTTCATATGAATAAATATGAAAGACCGCGTACGCTGAGGAACAAGCAGAATACAGATGAGGTCTGCTTTATATTGTAAAATAACTGAGCACAGTGCCACTGCGCTAACCATTGGACAGGCATGCCTGGTGTAGAATTACGTTTCCAAGATGCTTAGCTGTGTGCCACAAAAGCACTTCTTACTAAACCTCTACAGAAGCTATTTGGTCTGCTAGTGATCTCACAAATTTTTATATTTTGTAATAAAGATATGTCATAGTCTTACTTTGTAACATAATCTCATATGATCATTTTTGGACTTAAAAGACCCAGATACTTAAAAGAAGTCAAGTAATTGATAAACCCATGATTTTACTTACAAATTTAAATGCAAATGTGAATGCAATAGCTGTAATGCTCATGGAAAATCTTATTTAAAAAAAAAAGTGTTTTTCATAGCTTCTGCTGGTGCCAGTATTTTCTTCTGGACACATTGGACTACATGAGTTGTTAAACACAATTTATAGCATAAGTTATTAGAATTTAATAATCTGCTGCTTTATGAAGGATGTTCACCAAGTCACAAAAAGTATCATTCAGAATAGAAACCATGGCTGATATAACCTAACACTCTACCTTTTCTCAAACATGCTATTAATTTGAATATGACTGTGTCTAATCCTTATAATGAAAGACATGGTTTGTGGAAGATGATCTGGCACTGAATTTGAAAATAGAGAATTACTCATTGGATTTTCTTCTTAAACGTACAAAATCAAATAGAAGGCTTTTAAAACCAATCGTGCATATTAATTGAAGGTTTCGGTCTTGAAAAAATTAAATAGCATAGCAGAAACACAATATTAATGAATGACATGTAATGTGTTTCATATATAAAAATATGAAGGGGTGGTTCTCCTTCAAATATATCATGCACAAGGTTATTGAAACAAAATGTTATTCCTGCTATTTTTACAAGAGTTTCATACAGGGTGGTTATGCTGAAAAGAGAATCATCTTCATAATTATCCTTTCATCCCAAAACACCTCCAGATGCCAAAGTAAATGCAAATATATGAAGTTCCCCTGATAATGACTGAAACTCATCAGGACGCTTTTCCAGAAATTATTTCTTTTTTTCCTTGAAATGAATGAAACAGAAAAAAATGATCAATAATTTAAGCAGATTATTATAATCTTCAAATAGTTCATTGCAATAAACTAACATACATTACAACTTTTCAATACATTTCAGATAGTTTTATAAATGTATACACTAGTTGGCTGGCATTTTCAGTAGTGCTTGCTTACTAGATGCCAAATGGAGTGTGAAACTTTAAACCACTATTAAGACTAAGAGGGTAAATAATTTTGCAGTACTGGTACTGAAATTCAAAACGCATGAAATATGAAAAATATGGTTGTAGATTTATACTGCTTTCTGAATAACTGTTCCACATTTTCGGGTGGGTAAAAAAGTGTAGATTACCCTGCTAGCACTCCACTATAGGTGCACAGGCAGCACATGGTCTTAACCTGTTGGAGGTTGACATTTTCTGAGGTTGGTTGTCTTTTGGTTTTGGTCCCACCGCTATCCACACCGTGTACGTGCATTCTGCTCTTCTGTGTGTTTTGCTAAGATCGTAAAGGATCACGCATATCATCTATTGGGGTTTTGAGTTGTTTGGGGGGTTTTTTGTTGTTGGTTTTTTTTTTCCAGCTGGAACATCCCAGGTTGTATCAACTGTCATGCAAAACCAGATAGGGGTGGAACAGACTGCAGAATGTGCAAAGATATCATGGTTTCAAATAACTTTATGGTCAGTAACTTTGTTTTCTCTTTCAAGTATATGTCCTGTATGTATGTATCATACATGTAACCCATGGGTTATGATATTAATTAGCCTTCAGGTCAAACAGGATCACTTTTCCAGATACAGAATCCAATCTTGAAACTTCTGTAAAGTCGTAATACATGGGAAAATATAAGCAGAGATCCAGGAGCTCCAGAGATGTTCTTGAGCCGACGTGTGTGGCTTAGGGTCTTACAGAATGTCCTTTGGCCACATCTGGGCTTCACCTTTGTTATCTCCAAGCACACTTTACAATCTTTAAAAATTAAGAATATCTAGAAGGTGAATCTTGAATCAAAACTAGATTGACTCAACTGAAATTACCAGATAGCATGGTTAAAACTACCAAATAAAAGTACATTTTTTTAAACAACTGTTGGTTAAATTACAGAGCTCATTTACTTTGCCCACAGGATGCTGTGAAAGCAGAAAGTGTAACTGTCTTCTCAAAGAGATCAGACAAGTTCCTGGAAGATAGTTACACCTTTAGGCTGTTTGCTGTGATATTCTGGCTGTAGCCTCCAGCTCAAGAAGTATCTTTGTGTTGCTAAGGTCAGAAAAGTGGGCAGTAAGGGTTCTTGAGACAAGGGTAGTTAATTTTATAATTAGAAGGATGTATTTTCTTACCTAATTTGACTGCAGAGTAGGGAGCAGGTATTGTTATGACAAAAAAATCTCCCAGTTTAATAGCAAATGTTACACATACCTCCACCTATAGATATGAACTAGAAGGCTAATAAATTCCAAGCAGCAGAAGTCTGTCTGTGTCCACAGAAACTCATTGCATGCTGTCAGCAAAACTATAATGGAACAGAAATACATGAAAGACTGATTTCTTCTTTAATAAAGTACAAAATTTAGGTCTTTACATTCTTAAATTGAAAGCAGGTATAAGCAGTCAATTATCTGACTTTGTTTAATATTTCAGTTTGCATACGCAGGAGGTTGCAGCAACCTATGTATCTTTGAGAAAACTCAATACACAATATGAGGGAGATAAAGCTCAGTCATGCAACTGTTCAGTGTCTCGGGAAATTTGGAACAAGACAGTAGAAAATCAGAGGCTTGTCTCAAAAGATAGGAAAGGGACTTCATAAGCCAGTATCCCAAATGCCCGGCTGGTGTTACTCCGAAGAGTGCTTGGACCACACATGCCATGGAACATACCATTACAAAATTAAATGCAGTAACTAAACTTCACCTATTTTAATGGCACTAATATAAGATTAACGAATTATCTTTATCCTTCAATGATAAGAGTTCACTGCAACAGCAGGAACTGTCCTAAAGAATCATGTCATGGAGACACATTCTTAAAAATGCAAGGCAACGCCTGATCACCATTGTTAGAAGGAATTTACTTGTTTACTGTTTACTTAGTCTGTCCAACACCACCATCGGAGATTCTTCACAACACCCTTCTGATGCACAGAAAAGGCTGCATTTTTTGTGGTTATATAAAAAATTTCACCCTTTTCCAAACTTCTTGGAAACAAACTTTTAAGTTTCTGTGTAACTATTCTTGGAACTTTTAACAGACTTTTAGTAATGAAGGGTTCCAATCTTTCATTATTTTGATTCTGTTAATGAAAAAGACTGTTTTTTTCATTATATCTTCAAATACCTTTATAGTCTGTATAAATATATACATATAGTTAAGTTTAATCTTGCTCCCTTTGAAGCAAATGCTTGTTCTTGTCAAAGATTCCAAAAAGACCATGAGCAAACACAAGTACACCAGTTACTTAAAGTCACTGCATTAATATTTACTCCTTAGTTTCAACTAGTAATTGGAAGAAGAAATCGGCAGGGCCCTAGCTTTAATCATACTACAACCTTTGCTACAACATTTAACTGTCCCTTAGGGCATAGTAGATGATTGCTTTTTATACAGAGTAAACAATAAAATTGCTGCATCATTACACAGTAAAGAAAAAGCAGGATGAGAACGGCAACAAGATATAAGTCCTTGAGTGACCATGTTGCCTAGTGCTACTTCTGGCATGACTGCTTTTACATTTCATCTTTGTGACTTTAGTGATAGTTATGCTCAACCTAGCAATGTGAACTCAGAGTCTGCAAGTGTAAAATTGTAGTAGTGAAAGAGATTATTAAATTTAAAAAAACCAGATGCATGCATTTGTCAGAGCAAAATGGTACACATGAATATTGCAGAGAAAGCACAAAAACCTGAAAATCCCATTAAGTCACGAATTTACCTGAGAGTAAAATTTGGTGTCTCTTACCATCTTTGTGTCTTTGCCTTTTACCTTTAGAATAATAAATTATTGTTTAAAACAAGAAAAGCTTACATTCCTATTGCAAATCTACTAACAGTAAAAGTATTGGCTTGAGAAAGACATCCCAGTTCAAACATCATTCTGACTCTCAATGGTAAATTTTATAAATATACACATCCGTGTGTATATAAATATATGAACACTCACATATATATATGACAAATATATGTGATAGACACAAAGAGCTCACAAACAGCAGAATCTGTCTATAAGGTAACAGTTTTTTGGATATTGCAAGTAAGATACAGATCATTCCCTGTTACTAAAAATTTCTATTCTACCAATCACCTATTTGATAGCTAAAAGAAGCTACAGAAAAACATGCTTTTCTAATACTGCTTATAGAGAAAAGCATACCTTTAGAATGCTTCTTTTACAGAAAAACATTTTTTTCTAATGCTGTTTTTAATTGAATGTCATGTCCTAAGAGAGATGAGATACATCATAAAATAAAGATGCCGTATTTGCCTCTGTGAAAAGAAAAAACCCTGCATTTTAAGGATTTTAATTTAAAAATACACTTGTCAGAAAAAGCTTTTAAAAAGCAAATGAAACCCTTCTGCTGGGTTTCCTGCTTGATAAGAGAATTCAAGCTTTAATTTTAGTATATGTGATACTACAGTCACAAACAGACTTTTTCAGCTTTGCTCCACTATTATCTATAGAAGCTTGTTATTGGAGCCAAAGTCTATTAACATATTTGCTGAAATACATGTTTCCTTCTAACTTTATTAATTTTACTAGTAGTAAGTTTTATAACACATTTTATAATAAATTTTCTTTATTTTGGACACAGTGTCTGAATAAAGCTGAAAAAAAACAAGACAAAAAAGGACCTATTGAACCACTAAATCAAGTCTATCCTACATTTGGAAACGAGTCATTTTAACACTGTGGTTTGGGTTTGTGTGGTGGGGTTTTGGTAGTGGGGGAGGGGCTGCAGGGGTTGCTCCTGTGAGAAGCTGCTAGAAGCTTCCCCAGCTCCAAGTCGGACCCACCGCTGGCCAAGGCTGAGCCCATCGGCGATTCTGGTAGTGCCTCTGGGAGAACAGATTTAATGGGATATTTAGTGGGAATGTGAGGGAAACCCCTCTGCAGACACCAAGGTCAGTGAAGAAGGTGGGGGAGGAGGGGATGCCCCTGCAGCCCGTGGTGAGACAAGACGGCAGGCTGTCCCCTCCCAGCCCACGGAGGGGAGCGAGGGAGCAGATGCCCACCTGCAGCCCTGGAAGGAGCCCACGCCAGAGCAGGGGGATGGATGCCCCCCAAGATGGCTGGGACTCCATGGGAAAGCCCACGCTGGAGCAGTCTGTACCTGAAGGACTGCAGCCCGTGGGAAGGACTCATGCGGAGAAGTTCATGGAGAAGGTAGAAGTGCATCTACCTATAGTTTTAAAAAGATCTTATTGTCTCAAAAGTATTCTCTATAAGTAAGGTTTTCAACATGCCTGAAAAGGAGGGTTGTAGATTATAGTAGTAGCTCAAATGTAGTGCCCAAGAATATAGCTACCTGCTCCTTGTAACAGGTTATTATTTTCACAACCAACCATCAGCTTCTGTTAAATTTCTCCCAATAATAAAAAAATTCCCAGAAAATAAAAAAATTCCACAATTTAATAACATGCATCTATCTGTGGAGTAATTTTCTAATTAGTACACGTAAAGCCAAAGAGGCTGGTCTTGTGATATTTGAGAGATGCTTTGTGTTTCCAATTGTATCTCAGTAAAACTTCTTAAGCATGTACTTAAGATTCTGGCTACATTGTTGGGGAGAGAGGAGGAAAAGAAGCAGAAATGAGCTAAAGTCAAGTCAATTTATTTCATTATGTTATTGACATTTTTTCCATAATTACATATGAGCAGTTATGGTGACTTGCTTGCTTCTTGCAGTCACGACTGCATCAACCTGACCTAGGGTCTTCAACTAGAGTAAATAGCAGTAGTCAGTGGTGAAGCATTATGAGAGAGCTTACAGATTAAACATTCAGGCGAGGTATAAAATACAGGATATTTAAAACATAAAACCTGTTTTTATCAATACCCTGAGTTTACCATACGTGCTCCTTACAGGTGCTTTAATTTTGGGCGATGGTGGAACCCAGGCATTTGGGTACAAAAGCCTTTTTGTCCTGGCATTAACATGAGGGTACATCCAAGCCCTTTCCCCCACCTTGACACATTTGGATGCAGGTTGAAGCATACTTCTAGATGTTAAGTTTCTCTGAGCATGGAGTTTAGGAGTAACACTGACCTGCAAAAAGAAGGGAAGAAGGGATACAGTGTAAGATCATGTATCTTGAAGAACTCCAGCTATCAGTAATAACTTTCTCTACTCTGAGTAATAGTCTACATATTATTATTTATTATATTAGATATATTTATTCTATATTTAGGTGATACCAAATGCCATAAAGGCACAACAAATTAGAGGAAGATCTTGGAACTCTTCATAGAAACACAAACCTTAACAGCCTTTTGCCCAATACAGCATTGACCCTGGATGACATACTGATCACTTGACAGGAGCAGAAATCCAGGTGGTTTCTCTGAATATACTTAGGAAGGAATGATTCTTGGGCAAGAATGCTGACACAGCTTCAGCTCTGTGGGTGATTATTTGGAAACAGATCATGACATAAGTGGTAATAAATAATACAGACTTTTGCCCAACTTAACAGCTCCTTTACAAACATGGCTTGTATCTTTAGCAATTAAATGGAAAGATTTGGGGCAGCACCTGAAAAATTTGACCTTGGATGTAAAATGACAGACTCCTCTTGATGTTCACAGTGTGCAATGATTTCTCCACCCTGAAATTGTGAAGTCTGGAGGAAGAGGAAAAAAAAGCTGCAATAATTAACACATTACTAGCAGAATAAAGAAAGGACATAAAGAACTACTCAGTAATAAGATATTTGGTGGAAGGAAACATCCTCACAAATCCTGATGTAGTTGTAGAAAACTGGAATGGAGAAGAAAGGTGGATTTCAGCATCTCACTAGAGTGCTAGTGGGCAGAGGTTTCTGCTAACTAAGCACAGTCCAAGCTCATGGACAATCTAAATTCTTCCAGCCCAAGCAGGAAGTCATGAGAGGAATTAAGATCTAAAGCGTGGACTTAGATTTGGTAGAACAATATCAAAAGAAGTTATTTCACTATTGCCAGCTCATTATGTCTAGTGAATTGCTTTCTACTGTCAGTAAATATTTCCATTTATGTGTGAGACTTGCTAGGATCCACAATTATTAGCTATAATGTTATAGACATAAATTATGTAAGTTATAATGTCGAGTCTTCCTCTCTCTGTTAGCATATCTCATGGAAGGAGCTATCCCTGAAAATATACTTGTTTTTTAAAAATGTCCTAAGAAACATCCTCCCTTATTTTCTGCTAATGATCTGAAATGAGCTCAGGCTGTCTGTCAGCGTGCTCCGTGCTGCTGGTGAAGCAGACTATTGAGAGTCTAAAATTGAAACATCACCCAACAAACCAACAGCTTTTCAGCAGAGAGCAAATGATCTTTTCCCCATCCTGCTTCTCAATTTAAGATATCGCAGTATGACAGCAGTCATGACTCATCGGTTGACTTCTCAGTGTTCTGAGCTCTGGAAGACATATTAACAATATTAAGGATATCTGGATGTTAAGGCTCCTCTCCTCTATTTCCCGCATGTCCTGCGTTCTCAAGCTGCCTGGGTGGCACCCGATTCAATGACCAAGGCATCAATCATCACTGACCTGGATCAGCAAGAGAGGGCTGGGAGGACATGGCAATGCGTGAATTGAGAGGGTCCCTCCAGTACTGTAGAGTGACAAGGTCTCTTGAAGGACCCACTGCACTTATGAGGGTCAGAAGATAATGGCAATAATCACATCTTGAGGTAGGGAAAGAGAAAGATGAGATTAACTGAAGCAGAAGCCAGAACAGCCTGGCAGTGGCTTTGATTTTGCTTTCTTCTTGAAGTTTCCGATACTAAGAGGGCTCTGATGGCAAAGGTGCCAGAAACAAAAGGTATTGCAGACATCTGAGTGTGAAGACTCAAATAACAGGAAATAGTTTAGGGTAAGCTGCCTGCAATTACTTAAATAAACAGGATCATTTAATTTGTTTTGTCATTGAAAAAACCCAGTCCCTCTGAAGGGACAAGAACTGTCTGTAATTTTTCAAGGATCCTGTGAGAGAGAGCCAGACTTGCCAGGTATGCAGTTGTTACCTCCAACACACAAGAGACTGTCATCAGCCTCCAGCACACATCAGACTGGAAACAGCCTGAAAAGGAGGTTGAAGAGAAAGCTAGAGGAGGTGTCTCTGGAGCTCAATGATATAACCTTAAAATGTCATGACATTAAATTCAGATCTGACAAAAAGCTTTTGATAACTTGCAAGTCTGAACTTAAGAAATCAAAAGAATAAACGCAGTGTATTTGGTTGCCTGAGTCATTCTCGGGTGACTTTGACCTTTCCTTTGCTGCAGTTACTAACCAAAGTGAGGGGAAAGCACAGGAAAGGAAAAATCAGTAATTTTCACATAGATCCAGTATCTGCCATCCAGCCTTTTGGCACAGAGCTACAGGAGGTAGCCTGTAAAACTTGGTGCACAGTTTACAAATCAGCCAGCTTTATGGTTCCAAGAAGTCCTAAAATCATCCTCTTCTGAAGAAGGGATACTATTTTCAAAGCCAGAGCATATCAGCAACCTCCCACTGGATGGTTGCAACACAAAAGGAAGGACCGATGCATGGATGGCTTGGTACCAAGAGCTCTGTTATCCACTTTGCTGCTGGGTAGTCCAAGCTTGGAGCAAGCCTTCTCTCCCGTATATTCTCAGGTCCGACAGAGCTGCCAGAGCTCACCAGCTGTATACGCAGAGACTTGAGAAAATTTCCTTTTGTCAAACAGTGCAAAGGCACCTGTGGTTGGAATGGACACGTTTACCCTACGACTTGAAGACAGAAAGGTTGTGCTCTGTCCCAGTTAACCATGTTGCTATTAAGCACCCTGTGTACAATTCAGAATATGCAAATATTATTTAGAAGAATAGGCTGCAAAGTCAAACTTTTCTGAATGTCTAATCCTAGCATTTTTGCCAGAAGTATTTTCCCTCACCTTGTGGGCTACAGCTGTCAAATGGCAAAGAAAAATAACTGTTGGAGGTGGAAAAGGTTACATAGCATGACTAGGACTGCTAATTTTGGCCTGTAAATAGAATCTATCTTTTCATAGAAAAAAAATCATAAAAAACCCATAACAAAGCAAACTCGATTAGTCTTTGCAATCAAGTTGTTAATTTTAGTTAGAGAATGCTTCCTCTTCCCATACAGCTTGAGTCAGCTCTAGCATATTTATATCAAGTCATCATACACACACAACTGCATGCTGAAAGAAACATTCTGCAAATGAACAAGATGCAAACAAAGGTTTCATTCCATTCTTTAATAGTAATTTTATTATTAATTTTGGTTTTTATTGAGAGACAGATGAAAGCACTATTTTTTTCCCCATATGCCTTTAGTTTAACAATTTGCTTTTCAAAAAAATTTATCACACTCTAGAAACAACCATCACAAAAATTGGTAATTGTAAAACACAACTCTAATGCCCATGCTTGAGCTGCCATTACTAGCATCATAACAAAAGTTCATCATCAGGAATAGTTATGCAGATGTACATATTTCTGAGGGTCAGACATTTCAAAGCTTTCTTTCTACTGCATAAGCTATTAGGTCAGAGTTTTGCACCCTTTCCAGAGATTTCCTTGAGCACAGTAATAAGCTGGAAAGTACTGCCTAGTGCTGAAATTTCCCAATGATTATGGAAGAGGAGTTTCTTATTCTCATTCCAGTCATTTACACCAGACGAGATAGCTGTGGCAAGGAAAGGATTTAAGTTCCTAACCTCAGCTGAGGCTGGGAAATTCCCCTGTAATAGAAATAATACAGTCAGAAACCTTTTCTTTGAATTTTTTTTTTTTACAAGTTTTGGCAAAGGTGACCTGCTGGAGCAGAACAGGATTATCTGGAGCACATCTACAGATCCTGGAATTTTAGGGTCCCAAAAAGCACAGCAGACTCTGGGGAGGCTGGTAATTAAATTGTTAGGGGCCATAATTAAAACAAGCTCTCAAGTTTGATCAAGTAACACTGAGATCCAGCAAGAAAACAAAATGAACCCTTACAGCCAATCTTAGCACTCCTCCTCAGAAAGCAGAAACATTTCTTTGTGTAAGAAGCTGTTCAGATGTCTAGATATTTGCAGTGTCTGTATCCATGCCTAAAAATGTACAACATAACACGTGACAGGTAACAGCAGCTTTCTGAAGATGAAATATTGATTCCATTCTAATAAATAATAAAAACACAATACATCTTCCGTGACACAATAGGTTAATTTATTAGATTAACTTTTTATTTGGAAAAGCAACTTCCAAAATTGTTTCATATGATAGTTGAAAATAGATTTAAATTGATCAAGCTTGTAAAATTTCTATAGCTAATCCAGTTAACAAGTTAACGTTAAGTTATGCAGGACTCAGACATAATTCCTACAAAAATAGCAGTTGATTTCTGTTAGTTTTATCTTAACTTCCACATCTTGTTCAAAATCATCCACAGATGTGGCAGGAATGCCTTCCAGGACTGCAATAGTTCTCTTTTAAGGTTAAGGTGTGTGGACAAGAAGAACAATTCTGATGAAATTTTGAAAAACTCAAATAAATACGTTACTTTATTTACTTTTAAAAGTTTGTTTCATAATTCTGCATAAACTAGGAAATTTTTTTTTCTGCAAAGTCATCCTCTTAAAACTAAACTATAAGCAGCAAGCATCTCAAAAACCTTATGTGCAAAGCAAACTCAGCATCTGATCTTTTATTTCAAAATCTCTAGTATGTAAAAATACCAAAGATTTTTCTTAAAATCTTTCAATTTGAGTCTTCCCTCCACCTGTAGGGCCATATTATACCAACACAACACAGATTGCCAATATTAATTAAGGTGGCATTGACAGAACAGCCATCATGAGTTTTTCCCTTCTTTTTTATTGAAATTAATGTCTTGAAGCAATTCTGAAATGAATCACATTAGATCATCCAGCACTCCTTTCCAATTCTGTTTTGGAAAAAAACCCCAACCAACCAACAAAAAAAAATTTCAAAAAAATTTCTGATGCACTGCATCTTACTAATTCAAATCATGGATACAACAAGCTCATAAGTGCATTCAAAACAGTAGGTAGATGTACCCATGAAATATTGCTACTTCCAAACAGAAACTGCTTAATTTCCAAATGCAATGGATCCGGAAAAACAATGATTGCAACCCACGTGTCTCAAATTACAGATAAATGCCCTAAGCTATCAATCAGACCTACTGTCTAGTCTGGAGTCTCCTCTATGCCTACTTTGTTAGGAAAAAAAAATCCTGATATAAATTTTTCTGGAAAAAAAACCAAACCAGCACCCAAATTTTTGAGGAAAAAAGATTTAACAAAAAAGGCATCAGAGAAAAAAGTTCAGTTTTCAATTATGTCTTCTCTGATCTCATGCCTCTAATTCATGGCATTTTATATGTTAATAAATATTAATACACATTATATTATTGGCAAAAATTTAAGTAGAAAATACTGATGCTGGCAGTAAGCCGTGTTTATGTAAATGAATAAAGCAAAGTTAAACTCAGTTTGGTTGTTAAGGTACATTGGATTCTACTGAAAAGATACTAAAATATGAAATTGTTAACAGTTGTTCACTAACCCCAGTGTGTGATTTCAAGGAAGCATAGCTACGATTGTAATGAGTTATTGATTTGATATGGACACACTTACCAAAATTTTATTGTGAAACTATATGAAATTCTCTACCTGAGTTGGCCAATTACTGGCAACAATGATTGCTCTGCTTGCTGTCCTGCATATGCTGATTTCTAAGATTAAATTAATTGTATGCAGTTAATCCCATAATGATATTTCAAAAATACCTAAAACTGTCAAGCAACACATTATGTTTTATTCATATTTCATTAAAAAGTCTTTCCAAAGAGGCAGGAATTTCAAACAGATTATTATATTTGAAAAGGACTACTAATATTCTTGAAGAACTCATTCTTTCTACAATGTAGTAAGCTGTTATATTATCCCCTTGAATAATTTTTTTATAAATTTCAGGCTTACAATGAGGAGAAGAATAATAGCTAATTTGCTATTCAGTCATCTGATTCTTTGTCACTAAATATTTTATAAGTTTTAATGCATTTAAAATCAGAAATTTATATTATCTAGCTGTACATATGTTTTCATTTACTTATCAATACTGAAAGTCAATTTGGAAACATTTCTTAGTTTTTTATATGAGAAGAAAATCCAAAAATCAATGACTTGCAACAGAGAAAAATGTATCTTCAGTTTCCAAGCTCATAATTTCTCTTCTACATGTAAACTCTTTGACCACATTGATCTACACTTTATTTATATTGTACAAGATTCTGAGCCTAGAGAGATCTGTATTTCAGTGTAACTGAGGTCAGTGGGATGTCACACATGCTTCAAGCCTGTATCAGTGTAAGTACTGCTCAAGCCCTACGTGCAGGAAAATATTTTCCCAAGAGTTCTCAGTAAGATCACTTAAACTTAATTTAAAAGGGCTGGGCAAATGTTTTTGTCTATACACACAACTCTCATTGCTCTGAATATTACCCAGGACAGAAGAAAAGATTCTACAGGGTTTAAATCTTTATGTATATTTGCTATGAAATGAGCAGAAGAATGCAGTACAAAAGCCAAAAGGAACAAGATAATGAGAACAAGCTGGAAATCTCAGCATTACCAGACAGTTTTTACTATTTTGTGTCTAAAGAGTGAAAGAGGTATGAAACATTAAGATAAAATCAATCTTATATTCAGTAAATATTGCACAAATATTGCTAACAAGAACACATGTGTCAGCAAGAGTGTAAGATTACATGGAGAGACTGCTGAAAAAGCAAGCAAACAGAAATCCCAGGCAAAGACAGGCAATGTGAGGCATTCTGAAAGACAGATTTATGGAACACTGTGGGAAGTTGTCATGACAAAGAAGGGGGAAAATGAAACGCAGTGGTTTATCACTTGTGATTCCTGACTTTACTTCTGAGACTCCTCCTTTAGTTACCATAGAACAGGCATCTTGTGGAATGTGCAGGGATACAAGGTAGAGCACATGCAACGCCATCTTAGACTTAGCACATGCAGAACCACAAATATATCAGCTATTCTGAGGTTACATGCGGAGGAAAAGAGCAGGAAATCTAGACTACAGACTTCAGACATTAAAGTTACTGGGCATAATTTCCTTGAGCAATGTGCATTTGCATGGTGGATGATTCCAAAAGTAAGCCTCTGGTTCTGCAATCCTTCACAGAAATAATTGCAGGACCGCTCCGTCAAGTACTGTATCTGTGCTGGATGGTTCAGAAATGGTGTAATATTTAAAGAAGGCATAGGAGGAGTCACAGGTGGCTGAATCATTTGAAAAATGTAGACATGAAATGGTCTGTCACTACTTGGTAACTGAAAGGAATTAGAATGACTCTATCATATTTCTCATGTATTCAGGAGAAAGGGAAGAGAAGCATTGGTGTGCCCACCACAGACCAGCCTAATAAAAAGTCTTGACAGAGTAGACACATGCATACCCACTTTATGAATATGCATACGGGCTATTGTACATGTCGCTTCGAGACAGAACCATGACTTATACAAAATGCAGTTCGGAGTGCCAAGCAGACATTATAAATGTCTAGAGACATCATTGTCAAGAAGAAATATTTGATTTCAAAGTATGACTGAATTTTAAATATGGAATACAATCACATAACATATTCTCATTTATCTCCATCAGTGTTTATGTCTTACCAGCTATAAATCCACTTAATTGAAAAAGATGTGAATTAATTTCTTCAATTTTATTATTCATAGATAAATGTGTCATATTAACCAAATGGAAGGCTGTCAAAATATGGAAGGCAGTCTTTCTGATAGTTAAATTTTTGCCTTTGATCACATGGATATGCTTTTCAGTAGTTGTTCCTACAACTTATTTCACAGCATTTGTATACTTAACTAGAATGTTCTTGAAATCTTCTGAAGATACTTGCTTTTGTAGTGTTGATTTTGATGTTTGCAATGTTAGCATTATTCACCATGCTAAGATAATAATACAAACTGTCTGCTGCAGGATTCTGCATGTGCCATTGAACTACTAAGAGAGAGAAGACTCGCTGTCTGTGAATTTAACATTGAAAGAGAAAAAAATTTAAGTTTTATTCTGTACAATAAAATGTCTAACTCTTAACTGCAACCAGTTGTCTACCAAGAATTGTTCAGATTTTGTTAGGGTAAGGATTACTTTAACACATTCTACTTGCAACTGCAATGTTCTTCAAGCATGCACAGTCATACGTAAGATGAGATAGAATAAGAAACTCGATTTCAGGCAATTACTTAAACACACTCTAAACTACTGCAGCTCTGAGAAATAGCATTATCAAAAAGGCAAACTGCTGTAAAGAGCACAAAATTGTATTTTCTTACATTTATTCAACTTGTCATCCTGTTCAATTATTTAAAAATATTTCAAAGCCTGCCTAAAAATTCTTGGTTTATGATATCAAGATTTTCAGTATTACTTCCCTCTCAGGTTCTTCCTCAATGTTTTGTTATTATAATGTTAACTTTTCAGGACAGATATTGCTTCATTTTATATAGCAGTGCACATACTTCAGGGGCTTAAATATAGACTTGCTGAAAATATTCTTCTACAGTTAAAGTACCACTGCCACTTAAGCTGCATTTCTTAATCTTGTGACACATGCATTCTTTTGGTAGCATAGGCCTATTCCTACAAGTAGTTCCCAGTCTGGTCATGGGTTTAGACACTGTTTTCACCCTTCTTCATTGCAGCCTTCATAGTAAAGAATCATGACACAGGTTCCTGTACAGCTACTCAAACCAGATGGAGAAGGTTCACACAGCAAAAACTTCAGCCTTGCCTCTTGTGGAATTTTCTCAAGGAATTACAGTTACTGCACAGTATGTATCTTTTCTCTTACCTACTCTCCTATTCTATTTTTTGCATCTTCTGTATACTAAATTAACATTGTGGTCTGGAGCATTCTTCAGGATCGTGGTTGTACTGTGAATGTCCCTGAACCTTCAGCAAACAATGTAAAAAGCAGGTCTTCCTTCACTTCTCAGTTCCTTCACCATAAGACAAGGGTAGTTGACATGGGTCGCACATAGGTCCCTTGCTGAAGCTACATCACATGACCAGTGTGTTGACATAAAGGATTCCAAGAAATTGAAATACTTCGCTGTAGGGGGAAATGAGTTAAGAAAACTCGCCAGAATGTCATAGTAAGCAGTATACTAGGGATAGCACAAACCTAATTCACACATCAAAAAGAACCAGCCCAAAAAGCAGGTCCCAGTTTCAAAATGCAAAATAACCAAGACCCTTACCCTTGGGACAGAGGAAGTCCTAAATAAGAACAAAGAATGAAGATAAAAGTGGAGGAAGTGGAAGAAGCAGGGCAACTGAAGGACTGTCTGTTTAATAACTCTGTTGATGTTCCTGAAATGTTATACCCAAAAAAGTGACACACAAAAATCCATAGCATTTGTCAATTGGAATGAACAAATTACCTGCCCTGAGGTTGTTAGGGGACTGGTGATATACTGGCGAAGTAAACAGAGAAGGAAAAAACTTGTGGAAACTTGTATTTCTTCCTTGATCTGGCTCTTGTTAGAGGGGTAGAAGAATTGCCTCTAGGAAGGCTACAGCCTGTGTTAGTTTTATTTTAGACTAAGTAGAAATGCTCAGAGGTCTTAAACTCTATTTATTTAAAAGTACACAATACTCTTATGATTTCAAAATGGTAGAACTTTGGTTATTTTCATCTTTGCTGACATTCCAGAAAAATGGTGTCCGAAAGGTCTGAACAACTTCATTGACTGAAATGCCAGATTTTTTTTTTTTTTTTTCACATGCAGGATTTCCTCCAGTACTATTTTTGACAGAAGTTAACCTTCTCTGTGATAAAAAAACCTTAATTTCACCTTCAAATATTATGGAAAAATTTAAAGTAAAAACTTAGAAGAATCCCAATTGATAAAATCATATCTTGTCTGGAAGACAATAATTTGATATTTTTATTTGTACTGTTTTTACTTATTAGCAGGTTTTACTACTAAAGAACTCCTTTTATTATTTGAGTTTTTATTTTTACTTGTAGGACTTTGCTCTATTTGGTAAAGTTTTTCTGAAATCTGAAAGTAGCTGTCTTCTCTCTCTGAACAAAGGGGTTTGTCATAGTAACATGGCTATGTCTGGTTAAGTTCTTGTTAACAGATGATGTACTTGACCTTAATCAGAAGTGAGAGTAAATCCATTGGTTACAGATTTCATCCACAACCCATACCTCCAGAGCAGATGTTATTATAGTAGCTTTGCAAGTATACAGACTGCTGTCAAACACTGTGAAGAGAGCTTTCTTATGTTTATTCATCTGAATTATACTCCTAGATCAGTCCCTCTTGGTTGGCAAGGAAGGAAAACATGGTCAGGATCTAGTTTTTGTTGCTGACATAGTTCTTGCAAGCTGGGGAGTTTCTCTCACACCCTAAAAGGGTTAATACCAACGCTGGGTACCAGGCTATAAATAATTTTAGATGTGAGCAAAATAGAGCTTAGTACTGATACCATAAAAAAAGAAAAAATGCTGATGCTCACTGGTAAGTTCTCAGATCAAGCAGAATGTGGTTGATTGTGGTACTATGGGGAACAGGGACAAGTTATGGACTGTCACAGGAAAGTACTGGAGCAGCTACTATGAATAACAGCACTCTAGTAATCAACAGTGGAATCAGCAAGACTTAGACCACTCTCACCACATTTGCAAGAACAGCAGTCAGTAGCAAGTGAGCACTGAGATACCAAATGATGACCTGGTGGCTTTTATCATCAGCTGCCGAATGGCTCCTTGTTGAGCTACCCTTCAGTCAGTCAGGCTATAGAAGATTTACGGACCTTGAATCTAAAAGGCATCAAGGGAGATGGCTAGGACACCAGTGTTGCTTTGGTTTTGACATTCCTGATTTCCTTTGTTGTCTAAAGGTTTTATTTTTTTTTAAAAAGTGAAGGACCAGTTTTTAACACTTGAGAAAATCCTTGAACAACTAGATATAGCACTTTTTTCATGAGGCATAATCTTATGTTCTACCCTAGCAAGTCCAGAGAGCTTCTAAGTGCTTGGTCTTTTCTAGAATATTTTTTTTCTTTTCATTTTACGTAAGATTCCTTTAAACTCTCTCTCCTCTTTGAAAATAATTTCTATAAATCTGAGACAGTTTTGTATGGATTAAGATAACCCATTGTTCAGTGGCATAAATAACTGAAACCATGAGTAATCCAAAATCTGAGAATTTAGGACAACTAAAATGATACCAGATGTTCCTTTATTTAACAGATAAGTCCTTTATAACACCATTACAATATGTCACACTAAGTACCAGCAAGGACTTGTAAGGTGATGAGAAGCAGCACTGAGGTTTATGTCTTTGGCTGATAGCACTGGGATATTCAAAGGGAGGGTGTCTCTCCAGCAGATGCTCCCGACACCAAGATCTTAAGCTCAAGTTCTGTGGGGGAATACACACCAAAAAGGAGCACTATAATAGGCAGAATAAATGTATAAGTGGGCTAAGATCTCAGCCTCTTGTTTTTGATAACAAAGCCATTATATGGTCTCCAAATCAAAACGTAGGCACTCTGAGGTTTCTTTTGTTTTTTGATTTGTGAGAAGCAATGTGCGCACCTTTGCGTAGAAGACAGAAAAGACAGCAAACTGTCAACGTGCAGTTCAAAGTGTTTGCATTTCACTATCCATGTTTGGAGTATTCTTTTTAATGACTTTAAAATAAGGAATAGCATAACCAAATGTATTTATTGCATGAAGAAACTTCAACGAGCTTTGCCTCAACATGACATTTAAGAAATATAAAGAATTTGAACAATTCCAACAAAATAACTTTAAAATTGCTTTTCTTAATGCATAGAGATCTAAATCGTTTTAGGAAAAATCAGTTGCATAAACAGGTTGTGTAGTCAACATAGCATTACAAGTCCTTCTGTGGTTTCCTTTTGAAAAAGTGTCCTGCCCTAGCCTACCTATATGAAGGTCCAATAACTTTATGTGAGCAGCAACATACCAAGGAATAAAACCAAACCCCAAAACTCAGCAAAACAAATTTATGGACTCTGTAAGGACTATTCTCTCTTTCACCATCTTTGTTTACAGGAACTGCTGCCCCACAAATTCATTCACATGCTGAAGTGTGGAGAGCATCAGGACCACTTTCTAGTTTATAAAAGGGTTACAGTTTAAGGTCGTATGATTTCAGGACATAAAAACATTTCAGAAGACAAATCTGATTTTGACAAAACATACTAAAAATAATCTATAGTGAGGTCATTTAAAGTGCCCCAACTGAATTTTGATGAACTTGCCACCTACAAAAAATCTGCTTTTAGGGAAAGCGCTATGTATCTGTTAAGCATTAATGTAAGAATTAATGAACATGTCTCTGACTAATGCCAAGCAAAGAGAAAACATGATTTTTTTTTCAGAAGCTGACTCATCATATATTATTTTTAATGATACATTCCAGAAATGGCAGTTTTCAGATTTTATGCAGTTAAAAACCCTCTTTACTTGAATACCTTTTATATTTCAGTGACTTTAAAATTAGACAGACAAAGGACTACCTGACAGTTTATGCCTTTTCCACTTAACTGTTCAAATGGAAGAAAAAGGCCATCAACCTTTCCCCGTTCCTTACCCCTAGGTACAAGTGAAAGATCGAATCCATATGCTCTCAGCACAAAGCTAATCATTTTGATATAAACCCCAGAAAGAAGTCTCTTCCTAACACAAGGGCTAATTAAAAACCTGTACGAATAACCTTAACCATAGGATACATTTCCATAAAAGGGGAAGAAAATCTCTTGTGAAGAGTTAATAATGTCTTTTTCACCACCAGACCTACACAATACAAATATTATTTACATGCCAATAAAGGATGGCCTTAAGGGGAATAGATGAAGTGTGATGGGATTTTGTTTACTCACCTCAACATACAGACTGAATTCCATCTTCTCATTCAGCCTATATTCAGCCTGGATTTGGTGCAACCACTCTCATTTTACAATATAACACTGTATTAATTATTATTTTCATCTTATAGCAAAAATCCCTAGCCATAAAGCAGAATCCCAGTGCGCTTGGCATTAGACAAACATCAAATTAAAGCTCAGGTTTCTCCAGATTAAAATTCCAAGCTCCTTCACAGCAAGATAAAATTACCATAAAAATTTTATTAGAGTAAGCCTTCCATGCCATTATCAACAGGTAATCTGGCATTTGTATAATGGTCTTTGTTGATTTATAAAGTATTTAAGGAAAATAAGACACAAATTGATAAAGTGTACAGCAGGAGAGGAAGTATACTTTAATTCTTTTCCCATGAAAAACCTACATTCAAACTGACTTGGTCTTGTTCATCTTGCTCCTTCTAACATAGATTTTCCAGACTAGAAAGTATTTCTGCATTCTAGAAGCAACAGAAATAATTATTTATGCATGTAAATTTTACAGGCTGTCATACCTGCTGTCGCAACAGCTCATTAACAGCACTTACACTGTTGGGAGACAGATGCAGATCTATTTAGCCAATTTCTGCTTTCTAAATCTGCTCCCAAACATTGCCTCCACACCTCTTCATCTATCTTGAGAGATGTATGAAAAGTATAGCTAAAGCAGAGGCCTGTTGTACTCACAAAAGATAAAGTACACGAAGCAAACATTAATATTAGCTTGTTTTAAACTGAAGCATAAGCATCCTTAATGTACCATAAGTGCATAAGCATTTTTGTGCCCAGTAAAATTAGTATTGCCACTGCCAAGAATAAACCAGAAGCTTTAAGCTAACTGTGCCTTATGTTAACTGCACCAGGCCCCAGTCCTGGCCAGTTGGGCTTGTTACCAACTTGTTCTGAGAACTCCCGATGTAAACTGGACCTTGGTACCAGACGTTTCTTGTTGGGATGTAGATTTAAGTACGGGATGACAGTAAAGGTCTTGAAAATATGGCCATGGGTTGAAAGCAAAGGCTCCTAGAACCCATAACTCACACTTACCGGGCAGTGATAAAACACAACCCCCAAAGCTGGGCAAATGTTACTTTTGCCTTGAGAATAGAAGCAGCAGCTAACTAAGGTAACTCAACAAAGAAACCAAAAAACCAACCCAGCCAAGCTAGAAGATAACGAACCTGCTGCAGCCTGGGCAAGTACTCATTAAGCTTTTGCAACACCTAGCCCAGAGGCTGAGGCCAATTGTCTAGGAACAATATAAACACAATATATTTATAAATGGTTAGGACCCCCATTGTGGTTGGGCAGGGAGAAGAGATGCAACAGGTTCATTACCGTTTCAGCTTCCCTTGGTAGACAGGTTTTGAGTCTTATCTCCTCAACCTCACTGACCAAGGCAATCAAGAACTGTGCTATACACACTGCATCAGCTCTGTGGTACTGCCTGCTCACAGGTAGAGATGGTGAAGGATTAACTGACTACAGAGTGATAATGACTGATAACGGATATGAATTAAGCATTATCATAAAGAGCGTAGTTAAAGAATGTCAGTCTAGTAAAGTTTTGTTTAAAAGTTTAAAATTGGCTTACCTGTCTTCTAAACATTCCCATCACAGCAATATTTAATTCTCTAATTGACACAAATACACACATATTCAGTAACAACAAATGTTACCAGAATTTTGTGGAGCAAGGTAATGAAATAAGATCATGATTACTTTGATTAATTGTTATATGTGGAATGTGGCACTGGCAAACATAAAATACAATTTCAAAAATGTGTGAAATTTGTGATGCCATCATTGTGATGACTGATGCATGCACAAAAAACTTGCATGCACAAATCCAACATGAGACACAGGGTCAAGTACTGTAATTGGTTAACTTCAATTATTTTTTTTTAATTTCCTTACCTGAAATTGGAAAAGAAATTCAAATTGAGTAACTTATAATACAGCTGTCTTTCATGCAGCCATTGTGGCACTGGTGTTATTTCCATTTCTCCTAAATTATGGCCTGCAGAAAACTAGGAAAAAAATTAAGAAAAAAAATACATGTCCTTTTCAAAGAGAATTTGATAAGCATTACTGAATCTTCATTATCAAAGACAAAAAGCATGAATACTGATGACCTCAGTGGTGGCAAAATTCACTGTGTTTTATTTTATATTAATCATTCTGGGTTTAGCCAAAGCAAGTAGTAGATCTTTTATTACAGACATTTTGGAACAAATCACTTTGTATTTAAATCAAGTTTGTACTTCAGAAGGCAAGGGAACAAGGTCGCAGCCTTTTTTTCCCAGTCAGGTTCCCAACATTTATTCTTTTCTTCCAATCTGGTTTTATAAAAGCTTAGTACCTCCACTGGTAGTAAATACATATTCCCCATTTTAACAAAAGTAACTGCATCAGTTCCTAAGCTATGTCTGTAATTTTCTGACATTCAAATCACGTATCTCATACATACAACAAAAAGTTTAACTTTAGCATCCAGCAACAATCCAATTATGTAAATCATGCAATTATCACTTCTTCCATGCAAGTTTAGTGTCATACTAGTTCTAAAATTTACTGATGCTAAAGAGAAAAAGGGCTTCAAAGTTGAGTTGTCTTCAAAGGCATTTAAGAACTGATAAAACATCATGCAATGTGGTACTCGTATTCTTAAAAGGTATTATTTTTAGTGCTTCTTTTAGGAATATCAGTACTCTGTGCTCCTGGTGAGATGGATTAGCTCTCTAATCTGACTGAAAATTAACCTGGCAAGCAGACAAATACACATATATAAGTATTTTCATTCATTTTCAGCTAAATTAGTGAGATGATCCAACACACTGGCCACGAAATCACCAGTGCCAGTGCAATGGAGAGGGTGGCTTAGAGCCACTGTCTCGTCAGCCTTACATAGGCTTAAACCAGCCATGGAATCTCCTTCTGAGTTAGAGGATAAACTTCGCTCTTTCATTTTTTAAAAAAGGAAATGCTGTCAAGACCAAAGACTAATCAGTAAGTCACTGAAGGCTTACCTATTTACAATGCAGAGAGTAAAAGAATAGAAAAAGCAAAGATAAGGCATGAACATTACCAATATCTGTATACAACTATCAGCAGAGGGTATGCCCTTGTCTGAGATCAGAACACGCAGGATGTGAGCACATTCCCTGTCGTGCATTATTATGCCCAGAAATGTTAGTGGATTACTGGGTGCTAATTTTGAGTTACCCATCTTCTGATACACCCAGTGTGCTATGGTTCAAACTGGATACCGTTCTTCAAGATCTAAACACATGCCTGAGCAAAAGGATGAGCTACGTTCAGCTCAAAGCCAACAGAGGACTTGTCTGTAGGAGGGACCAGTAAGCTCTTAAGCAAAGACGGTAACATAATTGCAATGTGAAAGCAACATGATGATAAATGAAAAGAAAAATGTGCTTTCTGGGGAAATCTCTGGGTTGGTGGTGTTCTGTGTGCTGCACAACATGCTACCTTAGATACAAATGAAGCTGTAACAGTCCAATATTCTTTGTTTTGCATAGCTGTATTCGTAGAGACTGCCTGTAAATCGTATGGGTTGTAGGGAGCTTTAAAGTTGTTCCTGTTTCGTTGAAGACAATATATATATTCCCCACTATCTTTCAGCAGGAAAGGTTTCTGTCAAAAGAGGAAATTATTTACGTGTATATACGTAATTCATTTTTCATGATTACAAGTTATATATCTATATATTTTACTGTGAGAAGAAAAGTAAAAAAGTACCCAAATGTTCTGATAAGATGCTTAGTAGCAACACTGAATTGACTAGAAAGTTATTCTATTACCATCACAGTTCTCTATTATTTCCACTCTAAATAATTATTTTCAAATCCACCAACAGCTAGTTAAGTATTACTATTTCTTGTTCAGAAAACAGTCTTATATAACCCCATTAATAATACAACTTTTTTACCCAAACCTGAACAAACTTTTTAGTAGTTAAGTTTCTCCATCTATAAAAACAG
Source organism: Aquila chrysaetos chrysaetos (assembly GCF_900496995.4). Classification (NCBI taxonomy): domain Eukaryota; kingdom Metazoa; phylum Chordata; class Aves; order Accipitriformes; family Accipitridae; genus Aquila; species Aquila chrysaetos. The sequence continues at coordinate 6,653,588 of NC_044016.1, forward strand.
AGGTAAGGACTGTTAAGATTAAAAAGATAACATAAAGCTCTATAGTAGCAAACACCTATACAGTTAAAGATTGTAAATACCAGCGATACCTAGTTGTTTTGAAAACATGTCATTATAGTTGCAAGAAATTTTAGTTTTGTGGACTGTAATGCTTCTTAAAAATTTTGCAGCCATATCTGAAATCAAAAGTCCCAAGGGACAAAATGTAACACAGATTTTATTTTTATTGTGCATCCAAAATATTTCACAACATTGTGCACATTGAAAGAAATCTGTTTTTTTTTCTGTATTGCCTATTTTTTTTTTGTTCATGAAAAAGTGTATATGCAAAATTATAATTAAACCAGGTATGTGTCTGCCTGTCATTGAATGCACCAAACTAGTAAGAGAACATAGGCGATGTCCCATTTGGCTACACCAAGAGCAGACTGTCCAGTACCACTCACAACAAATACTGGCCTCATACCTGGCATGTCTGATCAGGACAATTTGACTTAGTGCTAGAACAGCTCAACTACAGGGAGCACTGGCTAAGTACTAAGTTTAAGTGACTGCTACGCACCCAGGGATGGAATAAATAATTCCAGTGACCACTATTCTCCTCCCAGAATAATTCTAGGTACCATCTCCTCCCAGAACTCCCCTATGGCTCTGACCATTGCAAAGTGTAATTTGGCTTCCATTTCCTATTTTTAAGAATTAGAATTCAATCCTGCTAATTACAATTCTAATAGTTTATTCTCTTTAAACATTTTCTTAATTCTAAGAACAGATTTATCCTTTTCCAGAGACAAAAACTTCAGGAAATAAGTATTATAGATTTATAACTAACATAATTTCTAGAATGTGTAATTGCACAGTATGTGGAGAAGGGAAAGTAAAATTCACCGTAAGTGTGAACTTCTGAAGTCTGGCCACATCAGCTTCTCTAGCTAACCATTCACATGACAGTAACTTTGTTTGCCAGCCAAGTTTGCCTCGAAGCCTCAAAATATGCATTATAACATCATCATCAATTGGTTCTGGTACATCGAGAAAAGAAAAAAAAGAAGTGTTGGGTTTTTTCCCTTAAACGTAAAATCTTTACATTCATTACACAACCCAGCCACCCATTCATTCTTTAGTTTCACTGCATAAGCCTTAACAAGTGTGGAGGATTAGCCTAATATTATTCAGACTGAGTTAGAAGATGTTGAAAACATGTCTTAGAAAGTCTTCCTCAAAAAAAACCCCAAGCCATCAGATATTCCAAATTTGTTTTGCTGCAGTTGAAGGACAGTGGTTCAATTGACTTTGAAGTCATTTCAATTTCCAATGATTTTACACTGATTTGCTGTAATTTATACAGCAAAATTCAAAGTACTCAGTAGAAAAAAACCGATTTACTGCTCAAAGACCTTCTCAAATGCCAGAAAGACTGAAAGAATGAGAAAGGGCTCCTGAAGAGCAAAATCTCAGCTAAACAAAAAGAATGGTGAAAATAAAAGAATAACAATAACACTTTTCTTTCTAATATCGAAAAGAAGTTCTTTTTTACATTGAAACATAGTACCCCACTAGAAAACAGACCAATCTAGTCCTGTATAGGAAAAGAACACTCTAGCTGAAAAAAAGACTCTGCAACATTATGGAAAACAATTTGAGAAGTCCTGGAAAGCATTAAAAATATTTTTTTCCTGTGGTCTTTAATCCTTATTGAAATGTGTGTAGAAAAAAAAATTTGCAAAGAAGAAAAAAAATTGGAATTCGGTTGTGGTATCACTCCCTCCCAGTTTTCACATTCAGTAACAGATATTTTTAATGGAGAAATAATGATCAAAATCTATTTTTCCTGGCACTAATCCCGGAAGATAAGCAGGAAAACATGACTACTCTTTACAAATATTCTGATTAAAAGAAAACTTACTGTAGCTAACTATGAAATATAAACAACATTAAAATAAAAGTTCAGATGCTGTCTGAAATTCTGCTCTGAGATCAGGTATAAAAAAAAACCCCAAACATCAGAAGGTGAATACAGGTATACTCTTACTCTAAAGGCAGAAAAGGGATGAGGAAAGACAGTAGCAGTTAAGTATATTCTCCATTATACCAATGTAAATGTGAAGTAAATACACTGGCTGTACAGGCATAACTAACAGCATAGTCCTCCCGCCTGATGCTACAACTTAGGTACCTGTTCTGTCATAAGAAAGAATTTTGGTTCTCAAAGGCTTTTTAGAAGATCTTTCGACTTTTGGTTGCTCACAAGTCTTTTTATGGCAACTTGGTTCCAAAACAGCTATTTGCTTTTCAGCCTTTCTAATATTATCTGCAACCAACACATTAAAAAGGAAAATATTAGTCATTTAAAGCAGACCATTATGCACAATTATTTTCTAATTTAATTTAACCTTCCTGCAAGTTTACATTTCTGCAACGTCTGCTTCCCCAAATGCATTCTGATGGTTTTAATATTTGTAGGTAAAGACATACACACACAAGATGCTCTTTCTTTTTGTCTACAGTACATTAAAACTTTTATTCAGATCATCAGTTGACATCAGTTACTTCAGTATGGTTGGATAAGAAACGTAATACTTGTTTCCTGTGTATTCCATGAGGTAGAGAAAAATATTCACTTTGACTTTTGTCGTTTTTTTGGCCCTGTTTATTACTAGAAAACCTTTTCATCCATTCTGAAAGAGAGAAAGCCTGGACCCCAGGAAAGCAGCACTGCTCAGCAATAGCCAAAACATTGGTGCCTTATCAACACTGTTCTAGCCACAAACATAAAGCACAACACTATATGGACTACTTTGAAGAAAGTTAACTCCATCCCAGCCAGACCCAGTACAACCCTATACTTCAATGTCTTGTTTAACAAGGCACAGTTTCTCAATTCTCACTTTTAATATGCTGAAGACTCGTAGGACACAACTGATTAAAAAATGTTTTCTGCAAGTTTCATTCAAAGCCTAATCCAAAAATTACTGATGTAAACGAACTCCAGCTTGCAGACTTGCTTCAATTTTGACCTGTTGAAGTCAGTTTGAAACTTGCAATGACTTTCAAAGAGCAAGAATTGTGATCACAAGGCCACCAAGTCTGTGTGAGCAGTTTCATTTTCCCATACATACAGCTTCCATGAATTATGGTTTTGTATTTTAGAGAGATGATCCCACTTCATACTTCAAAAAAACCCAAGCTGGTTGGCAGACAATAGGAAAGAGAACCATCCATTTAGTTTTCATTAACATCTGCTCGAAAAAGCATATTCAAGACCCATTACACAGCCTTGTCACTTAAAGAAACTTTGAATAGGTGAATCTACACAGAAAAGAATATGGATAACTGTAACTTTTAAAAACCAGAATAAATGCATACTCTTATGCACCTTGCAATTAGTATACTGAGTTAAAGTCAGGGTTACATCTCCACTGTTGCATGTTTTCCTTTTTGCTTTTTAAAAGATGTGAAGTTTTGCAGGAGTCTTTTTATGTATTCACCACCTACAAAGAAAGTGTTGTTTGCAGCCCCTGTAATGCCCAGAGAAAGAAGAGCATTCCCTTCTAAAGGCTTTTGAGAGAAGGACAGAGTGTATGTTCATGCTACAGCTGCTCACTGCAATATTATATCTCACCAAATATTAGAAGTCCAGTAAGTCTGCTATTTGGGGCAGAAAAGCAGAAAATGAACTATCAGACCATACTTGAAGTAAAAACTGGAATACTTGTGACTTACAGTACTCTTTGTTAGAAATGCACTGGAGGACACTGTATATTTACCACTGTTTCGAAAAGAATTATTAGAATGATGAGGAAAGAAAGTCGTATCTTTTATTACCACACTTTCTGTCATTTTAGGTATTTTACCATGTATGGAAGATGAAGGTGGTGTGCCAAAACCATGCTGAACTCCTTTGCAAGCAGAAGCTGTGGGAAGTGTCTTTTTCAAATTCTCATTCTTTGACATTAAGGATGCTGGTTTTGTTATGCTCCTTTTTAACTTCATTGTCTCATGCTCTGACGTGCTAGGAGGCTGACAAACAGATTCTTCTCTTCCCTCCTTACGTATTCTTGATAGTCTAAAATTGAACAATATACTCTTTTAGGAAAAAACCTGAAGATTCAGTCATACAGGCAAAATAGAACAATCAACTAAAATACGACTTGGATAATGGTTTGCATTTATGACTAAGATACAGCTGTCCTATGGCACAGAATTAGAGCTTTATTCATGATGAATAAAATGCACAGTGAGGGTGGGGAAAGAAATAAAAATAAAATTACAGCCCTACCTCTTGTGCTCTGACAGTACAGGCATCAGAAGCAATATTACATAAAACCTGACCATTATTTTGATTTGCCTCAAAGGTAAGAGAGCTTCAGAATTAAACTAAGTTTAAGCTCTGGGAAACACAACTAAGAAAAGAATACTTAAAAAAATCAATGCTATTATTTGTTCTCATTCTTAGTAATTCCAACAGCATTGTATCTACTATGAAAGCACATAATAAGTTTTATTTTGTAAATTGAATTATTTCCTAGAGAAAGCATAAAAATAAGAATCCTATAATACAGGATTTGTATTATATTGGGTTTTTTTCAAGTTCACTCTTAGATTGAAAATCTGAAAATCTCTTAAGTTCAATATGCATGAAAAAGTAATTCAAGGTTAAGCTAAAGAGCTCTGAAAAGTATATGCACTACATTAGCCTGCCTGTATGAAAACATAAGAAAAATAACTAACAGCAGTTAAAATGCAAAAAAAAGGACACAGGAGAGTCAGCTACACCAGCTTCTTACACATCTTGTGGGTGACAGCCTCTACATGCACTAAAGCATACACAATTTAGATATATTTTTAATCTGTGAAGTTCCAACTAAGTTCACTTGTCAGGACAAAATGAAAAATAAATAAAAACCACGAATGAAGTAATGATTTCATGCACAGCTTGCTCTCATTTAACCAATTCTATCTTCAGTAAAAACCAAAAATAAACCATAGGAACAGTGGTGGGAAAATGAATTAAGAAACCTATGCTTCAACTAACAGTTGGTCCAACTCCATTGTGAATATGCTGTAAAAAATTCAGGCTATATAATTCAGGCTGAAAAGGCTAATTCATAATCTAGATTATATCGAAGTGGCAATGGCATCAAAGACGAATCACTTAGAGCAGCTGAAATTGTCTAAAACTTATGTGCCAGAACTTTTTGCTTTAGCAGCAGCCACACACTATATATGCACTTCCCACAGGAGCATGAAAGATCAGTGCAGAAGTCTTTAAGTTTCTCTTCCAGGAGAGAATTCCATAATACAAACTACTAAAGGGAAGGACAGAGTGAGCACTGTTCATACCAAAAATACATTTCAAAGAAGTTACTCTATTCCAAACTTCTTTCGACTGCTGTTACTTGTTCACCATAACTTCTTTCTTCTGGTACACGCACACTTAGCTGTGGGCAGCACTTCAACAGCAGCCTATTCTTTTGAAGACTGATTTCAGGTCTTTGACAAAAAGAGCAGCTTTGCCTGATATAACAGCAATCTCGGCTAGGTGTAACAGCTACTTTAGCATTCTCAGTGTGGCCCTTCTAGGCATCTTGAACCTCAAACCAGTGCATGAATGTGCTGTGTAGTAGTTCAGGGACTAATCAGAAAGAACAGGAACAGTAGCTGCTTTCCAGAAAGATGAGAGAGAGAGGACCTGATAACAGAGCAGTGATTATCTACTATCTAGATGACCATACACAATGACTGTCTGGGTTTCAATAAATTTACCAATTCTCTGGCAGAGATCACAGTCACTCCCTTGCACATACCTGACGCACATCTGTCATGCAACAATACATAGATGCAGGAGACAATATGGCCCAGAATACACAGGTAAGTTCTTATCTCCCTCATCAGACTGTCACATTTGGATACACCGATGTCCACTCAGATCTGGAATTCTTGGAGGAAGTGTAAATTGGCCAAACTCTGACATGGTCCTATAAATTGCATTCTTTGTACTAGAATAAAGTTTGATTTTTGCATGTTTACTCTTCCCTGTGTCAAGATTATGCAGCTGTCCTCTGCTAACTGTTAGGAAGAAACACTTTTTTTCTTTTTTTAAACTAATCTCTCCTCTAGCTAGGACATAGTGCTGCACTGTGCTGGTTTGCTTACCTAGACCAGTAGATCAGTAGAACCTTCCTCAGTAATGGCCCTGGTTCACTATGAATTACATTTTCCACGTGATAACATGCAATCAAATATGAAAACTTATTCCAAAAGATGAGAGGTGCAAACCAGTTCCCTGGCTGCAAAGAAGGATCATGGTGGTTAGCAATTATCTTGTACTTGAGTCTATGAATGGAGACTTGATCTTCCTTAATTCAAAGATACAGGGACATCCTTTATTTTGGGGGCTAGGAGCTAGCTGTTACAGAATCCTTTCTTCACAGTCTCACAGAGCAGAGAAGATTTCTTAAAGAAACTTTTCAGAAAAATCTAAAAAAGGAGTGGAGAACTAGACTGTACTGAACTGGATGGTACAGCCAGTGCAGACAGTTCTGTGCTAAGAGGAGTTTTGCCTTCTGTAAAGAGAAGTGTGAGCGCAAAAAAGTGAAACCTCAGGTAGCAAATGGGAACCCCAAATAAGATTCCTCTGTTGACTGAAGAATGATAAAATGCTGGCAAAGTCAAATCCAGCATGTGAAAGATGAGACAGAAATCTGTTAGCAGCCCCTGATATACTATAGCAGCACTTATGTGCTTTTCTGAAGACAAATGTATAAAGCCAAAAATTTCATCTGGGCAAAATATACCAATACAAAACAAGCTGTACTGCGAGCACTGAAACTAATGAAGACTGGCAGTTTCCTCATCTGTGCTTTAATGCTCCCTAATCACTCCCCAGAAATACTTCCATCTTCAGTTTCCATGCTTGGATTCCTCCTCTCAGCTTTCTTTCACATCACCTACTAATTAAACTAGACAATTAGCAGTATGTATTGTGGCTGGTGATACAAGCCAGAATGCAGATCCTTACTGGTCAGATACTTTGCGATATCTGGGATGGAGACCATTCTGCCTGGCTCAGGACTGATGAAAATTGAGGTTTCATTACACAAAACCTCATTTTTCACAAACTGAGAAGTTCACATCCTCCAGATGTCTACATCTCTCATATAAGTTTAGATGCTAAAGATTGATTAGTTCAAAATCCATTGAGAAGAAACTGATCGACAAACTTCATATTTTTAAAAAAGGAATTTAGGCTAAAACACCCCAAGTGTGGTTTTAATCTAATCTACAAAATTCAGGAATGGAGGTTTGCCTGTAAGAAGGCATTCTTGTCTCTTCAGCCTCAGAATAATATTTCCCTTCCTCGTCACCTGTACAAAAGCGAAAGGAAACCAAAAGATGAACTATGCCAGAAGGCTGGGGATTAAGAACTTCTAGAACTTCCTGCCACAGGTATCTGTGGAGGATGACAGTATGAGGAGGTTCAAAAAGGGAGAAGACAAGTACATGGCCAACAAGTTCATGAACAGATACATGGCAGCACTACAGCCCCAAATATTCATAATCCAATAATTGTGGGTGTGAGGGGACTACAAGGGAAACGGGCTGCAGACGGCAGGCAGGCAGGCTTGCGTGCTCTCCCTAAATAGCCTCTGCTCCTGCTAATGTTAGAGACAGAATCCTGGACTTCACAGATCCCACTACAGCAATTTTTCTGAACCTTCAATTCTTGGCAAGTATACATCATCCCTTCACCTTGTCATGCCACTTCAAAGGTTTTTGATACAGTATTTGAGAGCAATATTAACACTCCTTTAGTTTCACTTTAGGACAAGAAACATTAAACAATTAAAGCAACTCAGTCATCGTATCCATCACTAAATTTGAAAAATGCTAATACTTGTCTTCTTTTATACAGGTGAAAGCAACACAGTACATAGCAATACATTTGCACAGGTTCATATAGTATATAGTTCCCCATTGACTAGACTGTATTCCATTTGCAATGACTTCACTAGCACTTCTCCAGATTTTCAGTGATGTAAATGAGATCAGACTCGATTGCAATGGGCGGAAACTATAAAATTTATGCTGGAGCATCAATCCAGGCTTCACAGAATTTGCAGGGAAGCAGTCAAATAATTCAGTAGAAGACATGCATTGCTGTTTCAAATTTTAAGTAGCAGAGAACAAAAAGTTGTCATAAAGAAATATAATTTCACATACACATTTCCAAAACACACGCCTTCCTCTTTTATTGTTGCTTTGTGTTTCCTTTCTCTGCTCGCTCTGTAAACTGCTGTGCGAAGAATAGAGTATTTCTTCTCTACTGAGGATGACTGGGAACAAAGGGCAGAGAAATACATTAATTTCAATAACTATTGAGGGAGTCATCATATATTATAATCTAAAACAAACAAAGAAGACTTTTTTTAAGAACTATGGAAAACATTTTCAAAAACACAACTGATGGCTTAACTCATCTTTCGTTACAGATATACAGCATTTTTAATAAGTAAATTCTCATGCACGTAAAATAATCTTAGTAAACAACTTAAAAATAACTGTGCTCAGAGCACTAAAATTAATATCTAATACTTTCATATGGAGTATAAAACTCTTTTCTCCTGTTTCCATCAACCTACACCTGAAATAGTTACAAACCTTCAGAAAATACATTCTAAACATAGAACAACAAATCATTGTTTTTCAGGACACTTGAGCCAAACACTAACTAAATGAAAATACTTCCATTAATCATGTAAATTAGATTAATTTACATGGATTTATAGAGGGAGTAATTATAAAATGTAGAGGTCTGATTTTGGTTATTCAAATTAGCAGAAAAAACAGAATTTTGGAACTGTATATGAATGACGAGCATAAACAGCTCACACTGGATAAGAAAAAGCTAAGATAATGTAAAACAGAATACAGCAACTCTTTCATATTCAAGACCTACAGTTTACTGCTATGAGAAGATATTTTAAATGATGAAGGCTAACTCATACTGCAGCACGTTTGGTAAGAGCAATTAAGTAACCTGAGGCTCTCCATTGTACTCTGGAGACACAGAGGGTGGTGGGTTAGGAACAAATTAAGGAGATTCCACCAACAATGAGAGGACTATGGCAGGGTTTTAAGCAAAACCACTTTATTTTAATTGTTACTCAGTATCAAATACTTCCTCCAGGGAAATGCCTCAAGATAAATAGCAGTCTCTGAAGTTTTCCTTGCAAGGTTCGTAGGAGAAAGATTTTCACTCCCACGACTGCACAAGCATTAAACACATAATCAACATATATTCTTATAACATTTTCCCAGACAGAAGCCAGATTTAACAGGAAAAAAAAAAGCCGTATGTAAAAATACTGTAAATCTAGGATTATCCTATGTATATCAAGGTTGTCCATACAAAGGATGCCTGCCTATGCATTAAGTTAACGTCACTTTTTTTCAGTCTTACAAAACATCCCAATATCTCCAAAGCTGCACTGGTAAACAAAATCAGTTGTGCAAAAATTAATTCAGTATTAACACTGTTGCAAACTCCCAGAGAGTCTCTACAAGCTCCTATATTCTACTTCAAGTCTGTTTATATTAGCAGCAACTGACCAGAATTTTAAAAGATCTAATTCTGGGCTTTTAGGCACCCAGATTTAGAAAGGATTTGGGAACATACATCCTTTTGTATTTAACTTTAGTTTAAGACTATATAATTGTAATAGTTAACTCTGAGTCAGACTTTTAGTATAATGGGACTATAGCCAGGAGGATATTAACTGCAATTAAAATACTAACACATAGTCTAGTTTAAAAACATGTGCATTCTCACCAGTTCACTGTTGTCTTTTTCACTGCTGTCAGCCAGTTCACACACATTATACCTGCCTTGTACCATAAGCAGCACCTCTGTCTTCTCTGGTTCAAATCGGAGACGAGATACTAATTTTTCTTTCAGCATTTTGTTTCGCTCATCCATCTGGGGTAGGTATTCTTCATCCTAACAGTAAGAAAATAACTATTGAGTTAAATCTGCAGCAATGAATGTCTCCCCACTATGACCTCAGTGTGAACTTCATACTTGAGAAGATCTGCATGCCTTATTAGAAATCAGGTGGTGGTTGGCTATTTGCTTCTGCAGTGTTGGAACTGAAAGTTCACACAGTTGACAAATTAAAAACAGTTAATTGCACACTAAGTGGCAAATTAAACATTTATGTGCTTTGAAAAATTAATAATATAGAACTATGAAGGCAAACACATTTACGGCATTAATCATAATTTAGATAAAAGAAGAACATACATTTTTACAAGGACGTCTACAAGAAAAAAAAAGAATTTCTGAATTTTTTAAGTCATATACTATATACAGTATATATGGAAAGTTTAAAAGAGTCTGAAAAGATATTTTGAGGATTTTTTAAAATGCTAAATGCAGCCAAAAATAGTAACGTAAAAAATCTAGTTCAAAAGGACCATTGTACTTTCTAATCAGGAAGATATTAATACAAAGTTAAAAAAGCATTCAAAACCAGGACAGAGCAGAGGTCATCATTCCTGACTTGCAAGTGTCACTCAGATAACATAGGAGCTTAGGTTCCCATTTAGGTCCCCCTTCTCCATTCCCTCACATGCTTCAGAATCACAGCATCATCAAAGCCCAGACGTGAGAATATGTAACATATTAAAACTGTTAATTATTATAAACTCTGACTGTTGTCTCAGTTTGCAACAGTTAATTATGACCTGCAAATATATATATAAAATCAAATTTAGATTGAAACAGATTACTGCAGATCAACATCTGCAAAACTAGGGGTAGGATCCGGCTCAGCGTATGCTAGCTCACTGCCTAAACCCAACCTGTTCTGTATTCACCACTTGTAGATGCTGCTCTGTGCTAACATCTGCTTAAAAGGGTCAAGGAAAAGCAGTTTCCTCCTTCCACTGATCTGGCCTTCATGATGGGCACAAGACAGATACGTAAGGAAGAGAAAGTAGTCTGACAGGACACGCAGTTCTTTCAGCATCTTCATTTCACATGTTACTAGCTTACAGCCTATATCTCCCAGAATTAAACGCTCTTATTTCCCACCGGAAAAAGTGACTGATGTTCCAACAGCTGCTGTCTAGAAAAAGATGCTTTATTTGCATCCCATTATAAATCTTATGAACTATTTAGGCCAAATACTTAAATTCAAGAAGCAGCACTGAATTTATGTTGCATATTGCATTTTCAGTGATTTAAACAAACGGAGTACATAGAAGAATAAATCATAGAATCATAGAATCCTTTAGGTTGGAAAAGACCCTTAAGATCATCGAGTCCAACCATTAACCTAACACTGCCAAGTCCACCACTAAACCATGTCCCTAAATGCCACATCTACATGTCTTTTAAATACCTCCAGGGATGTGCAAAGAATTCCAGAACTGTAGATTAAAAACGGATCAAAGCCCGAATCACAGTTCAACCATATTTAAACCCTGAAACTGGAGTTTATTAACATTGTTAATGAAATATAGCTGCCATACATTCTTCAGTAACATTATCTATCCAGATCTTTAGACAAATTCCAAATGCCACTTGAAGTGTTAGCTGCTTTTGTATATTACATAAGAGAAAGTACATGACAGGTAAAATAGAAAGAGGTAAAGATCTTGCCTTGTTTCACATTCAAACTGCAAGAGGCTTAATCACTGGCTATAGTATCTTTTGGGATTTTGAAACTCGGTGTAACAAGTCGATGAGGCAGGCTTGCTTATTCCAGTGGGAGTTAAGGCAACTCAACAGCAGAACATAGTTTTATGAGGCTGCAAGGGTAGCTGATCCCTTGAGCTCGGTTTTGTTCTCCTGTTTCTCTAGGATCTATAAGTAGCCCTGTGCATCAGGGCTCAGGTCACTCGGTTGATCTTAAAATTAGGACATGGAAGGAAAGAGGACTTGTCTTATCCCAGCGGCTGAGATCTCTTCTGAAACCACACAATCTTCTTTAGATCTAGCTGTATCCACAGTGGCAGCAGGTCACTGTGCTCATTAGATTAAAGATGAAGTGCAAGATGGTAAAGCATGAACATACCTTAAATTTCATCATGTCCCGAAGAGGTTTGCTGAATCCTGATCTAATGTTAATATGGAAGTTTAGTCTATTTCCGAGCATCTGGTAACATTACTTTTTTGACAACATAAAAGCATCCTGTGGTGAGAGAAGTAGCACTTTCCCCCTTCTTGTATTACTTTATAAACTAAGTTTCTAACAATATAAAACAGTTTCAAGCAGGGAAGTGCTGTGAAAATAAGTTGCTGAGGCAGCTGCAAGCAAAGGTGACAGTACCCTCTTCGAACCGCTCCTATTAGATCCAGGACACCCCTTCACACCCCAAGAATATGAAGTGCTGCTCTTTCCTTACCACCGCTTGCCACTCAAGTAGTAGCTAATATTCCCACTATCAATACACTTTCAGATGTGACCTGCCTGTTCCTCCACCTCTTTAGTGCAGAAAAGATGGTTCAAACAAATGCAACAACTAACCGTGCACCAGAATTGGTCAGGGCAGTTCACAGGCAAAGCTAGAGCAACTGTGGAAGTTGGTAAGCTCCAACTGAGTAGTAATAAACTCTTTACCCATAACAGCTAGATCCAAAAAGACTGCAATCATGCCTCAAGGTGGCATACATACTAATATTGCTATATAGGCAAAACATTTTTTGATACAGAAGCAGCTATACTAGCCATGCAGAAGTAATTAGTACCTCTAACAGCAATATCTTACAAATATCTAAGAATCTGCTGTTATGGATCTGGATAGACCCCCTTCCAGCTACACCCCCAAGCTCCTCCTGTAAAAGCTTGAGGTGTAACATCATTGAGGAGAACAAAGGAGACGACTATGACCCATTCATTTCATTAACTTTTAGAGCATAGCAAGATGGGAGAGCTAAAAAGGAAGGAAAACTGAAGACTGAAGACACCATTCATTTTTCCTGAACAGACACAAAATTAAAATATGCCTTTTGTTTTGGCACAAGGATCAAAATTTGTAGTCAGAGTACAGAAAAAAAATCAGTAATTTATTAAGGACTCAACTGATCAAATAATATAAGGACTTGAAATCCAGCTGATGGTCAATTGAAATACTTGATCTCTTCAATTTCCAGCAAAAAATGTTGAGAAACTAATAAAATGTATATCTGCTTGAAAAATGCATGATTTGTTAGAGTCTCTACCAGTATTGTAGATACCTTAGTATACGCATGTCAAAATTCAAGCATAAGTGTAAATGTAAACATGCACGTTCGGTGCTGTAACGAAATGGGACAGGATATCCAAGGCACATCAGTGTTATCCTCTCCCTCAGCAGTCGTAAGAAACTATTTAATGGCTTCTTATAGCTGGCCTATGATATATTTTCAAGAAACAAAACACAAACCTTTCTTAACTGCTTGGCTTTTTCTAACAAGACCCATGACACAAGCTCAAAGACAGCCCACAAGCGCGAGGATATTCACACAGCAATGCTGCCAACAACCAGCCCTTAGACGCTCCTCGAACCAGACGTTACACAGGTTTAGTAACCTTCAGCTGGCAATTTATTTTATTGCCTGTAGTATCACACAACCTTAGACTCTTCAGGGTCAGTTTTGCCTTCTTACTATGCTGAAGAGTTCACTATCTTTCAGGGGCACAATCAACTTGTTTCCACCCCCCTCATTGTATTGCAGCCCCCTCTAAATGCAGGAAAGGTAGAAAGTTAACCTAAGCTAAGCCACGGCTACAGAGAAGACGCCCTTTTCCACTACAGGCAACAGCTTTAATATTTCTACAGTTAGGGATTGGTCCCGTCAGCTTTCTTTCAGCACCAAAAAAGCAGCCAGAGCCCCCCCGGCTCCGCTCACCATCTCCGTGGCCGCTGACCTGGCCATTCCAACTGGGAGCCGGCGGATGGGACAGGACGGGAGGGGACGGGGACGGGACGGGACAGGATGGGGATGGGACGGGGCCCCTGGCCGCGAGCGGCAGCCGTCGCGGGGGACCGTTGTGGGGTGCTGAGGGCTAACGGCTCTCCCCGGCCAGGCTGTGCTGCCCGGCCATTCTAGCACCGGCCTTGGTTTGTGAGGTACCGACCTCTGACCAGACAGCAGTCATCGCAGCAAGAAAACCCCGCATTTGAGAGGTGAAGTAAGGTTAATTTTTGGTGAAAACCGTTCCATGGTAATGCTGAGTAAAACCAATAGTAAAGGAGTTAGTTAACTTCCTTCAACAATTTCTGTAGTATGGCTCTGTGTCATGGAGAGACACTTCGAGCTATGGGAAGCTCAAGAAGACATTAAAAAAGCAAATACTTAGGTGAAATAATCAGAAGTTACTATACCCTCACCAAAGTGGATTTTTTAAAGGTAAAACTATTCAGTGCTTCAGTATCTTGAAATCAGTCTGCTTGTAAGTTTTCTTGAGCCCCCAGTGTATACAGATTATATCCTTCAACTTGTCTCTCATTCTTCATAACATTATTTCTTAATTATAAGAACAAAGTATACTTTAAGAAACGTAAGGATATTTTATCTGAACTGCCAGACTGTCAGAAATCTGAAAAAGAAAATAAAAGTCTGCTAGGGACTAACTTGTCCATACTTGATTTGACCATACATGGCTTTCCCTAAAGATGTAAATGGTGACTAAACCTTTATTTGTTAATCTGAAATGCTTATATTCAAATAAGATTTTTTCAAACACGTTAATATGAATGAGTCTGGCTTGCTGAATCAGTAACAAGTGTCATACTAATGAAATGGAATCTCAAGAGATGTAACAAATAAGTACTTGCAGGAAACTCATGTTTTTCCACTTATGCACTGGAGGTTTACACACAAAGGTCCTATTGAAGCTACTTGTATTGAGCAGTTATAAGAATACAGACAATTGGAATGCTGAAAAAAAAGTAGTATTTTCCAGCCATTAAAATGTATGGCTTAGTTTGTATCTGCAGTTTTTTCTGTTTATAAATGTTGGGGGGTTTATGAAAGGTTTAGAAAGGATGGCTCCTGTGAACTGAGACTTTCAATACTATCCTATTATTCTAGGACAGGTTCAACTGAAAAATGTTCACTTTTAATCCAAGAATAAAAAATTCTTTTCTAAGTGCTACTATGAATCTGGATGCAATTAATGGAGAAGCAGTTCCGATTAGGTTTGCTGGCTTAATTAATTGCATGAATCCGGTTACTACTTGTAACCAGAAGCATTCTATGTGGCTTTCAAATTAACTTCCAGTGTTTTATCTTTTTTTGTTACATATGACTGTATTGACACGTGGTTTTGTAGATTTATGTAGGGTGACTTCTCTTTGTGTGGGAATTTTGTGCCACAATAAAAAACATTACTGCAAAACTGATTGAAGGATCACATGCTCCTAACCAAATAAAGCAAACAAAATTAAAATGAACATATGCTGACAAATTTACAGTTTGCGAAAGCAAGCACTGTATTTCATTAGGGGATATGAAGTAATGTTTCTAAAAGAATTCTGACCCTAAAACATTACAAAACTAATCTGAGGGCATTCAAGAATGGTTGGGGAATATTAAGAGGAATGATGTTTTTCCGGTGTGATTCATAAGTTCATAAATAGTGCATTCAGTGTATATAACCAAAAATAACTAGAACACAATAATCAGCTAGATATACCTGAACCCTACAGATTTTCACTGAAATTTGTATTGTAGTCATGTGAAGGAGTATTTGTAATACATGAAGGTCCCACTGTGCTGAGAATCCCCAGAATGACATGGATAAATATCTACGGACTTGTAAGAAACCTATTTGTAGTTATGAGCTAGCTAGTATAGGAAGTGCTACAGGAAAATTTTTACTCACCAGTATAAAATGAAAGAGTCTGAATCAAATGTATTTTTGCAGCAAAACCAGTACCCCCTCCAAAGAAAAACAGTATCTCACCTTGTTTGGAGTGGTGATGAAGTACCAAAGCATGGCCCTAAATAGCAAAGACTATGTAAGTGTATGCCTAACTTCTGTGGCCAAAGCGTTCTGACGCTCCTGCAGGACACAGTGGAGAAGAGATTTCTTGAAGAAGCCTTTGCAAGTGGTTTTTGCAGAGGTATGGGCAATAACAAGTGTCCACCGATTTTCAGGAAAAAATGGTGGAAGCCAGTGTTTCCCTGCAGCCTCTGACGCTCTCCTAGCCAAGCCAGCTCAAATGCCCCTTGGGTGTCCCTTTGCTGCATGACTGTTCCCATACACCTTCAAAGCATGCTGAATCTTCACGTGCAAAACATAGGGCCAGCGGAGCGTCGTGTTCTCCAGCTTTGCTTTTTTTCAAGTGGTTCTCTTCTTATCATGAGTGCAGCCTGGTACTGCATGCTGAATTGCTTTCACATGAATTACAGTGACCCTGATCAGACTGCATTAACTTGACTGCTCCATGGATGTGACATATAGATTGTTCCCCAACAGATTCTCTGTTATACAGCAAAATGAAGTATTTTCTCTGCACAGAAAAGATTTAAGGCACATAGGTCATGGTCTGTTTGGATCTCTCAAATTTGGAGGACAAGACACTCTGTAAATTAAACTTTATTTTATGAGCCCACTAGGAAAGAAAACAAACACAACAAACAAGGGCTCAATCCTCTTTGCACGTGAATTCACCACTTAATTAATGAGCTTTCTAACTCAGAAGTTCTTTAATTCTTAACTCGCAACTCGTAACTCATAACTTGTATGCACCTATGAGCAAAATAGTTACCTAGCCAGTGGTGAGAGTGCTCATCTTCCCTCCTCCGCCATGGTGTGGGCATCCCCTGTATCATACTGGGAATCATGAAAGCCTCAGCAGTCCAGCTGCTGCTGGATCTGCTTTCAAAACTTTTTGGGTATGTATTTAGCCCTGCTGTTGAGAAAACCCATCAGTTTCAAGGGAAGAACAAAAATATTAAGGAACAGGATTATATACTTAAACAATATGATATAAACCAAAAGTAGTAACAATGTGTTGCAGAGATATGGAAATTTCTGAACAAAACCCTAAACATACTGCATCAGAACTGACAAGATTGCAAATCAGACTGTTCCCTAATAAAAAATCATCATTGTCCTTATGAAACTTTGGCAGTACTGTTGTGCACTCTTTTTCATACAAACTAAATACTTCTATTATTCCTTTACTAATGCTTTAGTCAAATTTCACTATGTCAGTGTGAAATTCATTTATGGTTTCTTTCTTAGTTTGCAGGTACCAACGACACAGAAAATAGCCTCAGAATTGGCCTTCACTATCAATCTTACAGTCAGCTCAGCCAGGAGACCATATACTGCTGGGAACTGGAAGGCAGCTTAAACACGAGGCAGAGGTCAGCAGGAATTACCATTTAATATGGTGATATTATTTATTAATAATTTATTATTTATTTATATATCCATGTATATATTTATTTATATAATTAATTAATATTTTAAAAAGAAAAAGAAGCCGTGTGGACTGGACCTCTATGATTCTCAAATAAACATCACTTACTGTTGTATGTTAAAGTTTTCCACCTTATGAGAGCTAAGCTTTTGCCCTAAAAGGCAGAAACTCCCTGTTCTTTTAAAATAAAATGACAAGGCTGTTCATGACCTTGCCTTCTGCAGGATTTATTTTGTTTTCTGACTTTCATTTAAGATGTAACAACAAAAGTTGATGTGTGTCAGCTCTGCAGACTTAACTGAGACTGAATTTCTAATATTCTGCAAGGCAAGCCTAGAACCTAATAAGGGAAGTCAAAGAAGATCCTTCAAACAGTATTAATAAAGAAGAAAGATGAATTTTATCTTCTCTAAAAACATGGCTTTCACAGTAATCTGCTAGTAAGCTACTGATGTTAGGCTCCACTAAAATGTTATATGTTCTAATCTTTGAAAAAGCCAGAAGGGAGAAGCATATACTGGCAACAAATATGCAATCAGGGACCTGGCCCAGCTCTTGCTATTTTGTTTTAAGACAATGCATGTGTTCCATATAACTCTCTGAAATTCTTCACAGAAAAGTATTTTACCAACACGTTGGCAAAGTGCTGTTGCACCACAGTTTACAATGGCTTCTGTTATTCTCTATTGGTGAAAAATGCTAAAAGCAGCATATTTGGCTAACTGGCCTGAAAGTAGACAGCTTTCATTCCATAATACTCCAAGAGGTTCTGAAAGACCAAACCTAGGAAAAAAGAAAAATTTAATAAGTTGTTAGCCAAAGATTTTATTCTGAGAAGTCAGTATTGTCCTTTCCCTACAGATGGTTATGTAGCTATTTGCCTCTATCCCTCAGCAACTCAAGTCAGTCATTGACTGTTGGGAAATGCCCTTTGCCATCTGGCATTACAGGTTATTCATAAACTTGATGGAATACTGAGGAAGAGTCTGGGCAATCAGATGATTAAATGTCTGGTGTCTTAAATAGAAATATTAAACAATAATCAAAACTGTCAACCAATAATGCATAAATACAAAAGTGCACATAGAATTTTTTCTCATTTCCATTACAAGATTGCTGAAAAAATACTGAGCTCACAAAGATATATACCACTGACTGATTATTCATGCCCATCAATGTTCTCATTTCTCTGGGCTGGGAGATTCAAGCTGAAAGCAGTATCATGAATAATTTTTATATTCATAGAGTAAACTGTGTACTCACAATACAGTAAAAACATCGCTGGCGTAGATCATCCATAGGAAAAGGACAGGATCTAAGGAAACATGAAATTGTTCAGTATTAATAATGATTATGATAATGCAGGATTATAATAACTGTAATAGATTGTTTAAAGAAACATCTTTTCTATTGTGCATCCAGTAAAAATAAAACTGATGACGCTGCAGACACAGTTCCAGTAGAGTGATTTTAACTCTGTATCAAAAGAAACTTTTGAAACTTCCAGTTTTCTCTGGGAATGTCACACGGGTTTCTACAAGCTAGCCATCGAAACTAATCCAGCATTCCTGAAATGAAACTCCTCACTGAATCTTATATAAAAACCACTTTGTAAGCAGGGTAGCTTGTCCTTAAAAAAGAAAAACAAAGCCTAAACACTATGTTGTATTTCCATTACCAGTAATCTTATCAGGGCATCATCTGTATTCAGTCAGCAGAAGACCATTAGATCACACATTCTTTTGAGCACAACTCCCACTTTGTCTGAAGGAGGGAAGCAGAGATATAGCAAGGACTGCATTGCAGCAGCGGAGCCAGCACCACGGAGTGTTGTGTTTTGCATACCTTTCCGCTGAAGCTGAGGAGCTGCCTCCACATGGCTGTCTCCTTTTATCTCCTTGTCCTTCTATTTTCTCATGCGTGTCCCTCCTCAAACCACCTCGATCGTTCCCTTTCCCCACCTTTGGTTCCTCTTCTAAAGATCCCATCATAGGTCTTGTACAACCCCCAAAAGCTCTCTCCCCTCATCCCATACCATGTCGCATACCCCCAGGCAGTAACCCCCTGATGGAGTTACTGAGGTTTCCCCATCTGCCACGGTGCTTCTATGCTTCTTTGTGTCATGCAGATGAGCCCTTAATCACATAACCTAACATAACCTGTTTAAAAAAAATTAATTATGATTTATGTATAGAGCAAATTGTTATTAGATAATGTTTTATAGGTGCTTCCTCTAGAAGGTTCAGTAAGTGTATACAGGGGTCACTGCCTGAGATGCAGTTATTTCTATGTAGAAGTCCGAGATATGTTCTCACTAATATTACAGGCATAGTGCTAGAGGATTTCATCATTTGAAACCATGTGGAGGGCAAGGAAAGGGAGGTTAAATAGCAAGAACTAATCCTTGAATTAGTATGACAGACCAGTTTTGCATAAAATCACTGAGTGAGAGCGCAATCAGGGACTCACTTTTCTCATCTCACAGGAATATTGATTGTTTATTTAATTTCTTTTGCTGAAAATTTTTTAGTTAAATCACGCCTAGGTCATCTCTTTTGCATTCTTAGTAATTAGTATGGACATTTCTGATATAAATTGTATGCTGCACCGTTGAGTGCAATTTCAAATTGTTAGTCTAATTAAGGATTCACAAAACATTAATTAGTCCTGAAGTATCTAGGCAGCAAGTGTGTATATGCTTGCTCAAAATAAAACAGCTAGAAAATTTTTCCTTGGCAGCTGTGCTTCTTAGGCAATTCAGAATACCGAATACTAGCTCCTAAGTGCAAAAGTCATTGCTTTCCTGTCAAGTTTGCCCAGACAAAAAAATACATTCAAGTACTCTGCAGCATCACGTTCCCAATAGTCAGCAGGAGAGCAGATTCATTACATGGAATTGCTTTGTCCTTCACCTACTGCCTGTCTCCACCGCATGGCTTCACACACACACAATGTCAAACACAGTGGGAAGTGCTGTACCTGCCCTTTACCTATTATACAGCTTGCTCTGATGGGCTGTAAGTTATTCTCGTACTTTGAAAACCAACCATGATGTACTGCGCTCTGTGTCTCAGGACACAGGGAAACCATTGCTGATGTGCTACAGAATTACCTGTTCCTGTGCAGTGGTTGTTTGTCCAGAAGTGCCATGCCAATGGTGCGGTCCCACACACTTTATTCAGACTGTATATCTGGCCAGTAAAAGGAAATGTTCTGGTTAAATTAGAGCTACTATGCAAAGTTAGTCCTCATTTTGCCTCAGTAGTGAAATTCCTTCCATTTTGATTTATTAAGAGCACCTGATTGGTGTAACTGCTGTACAGTTATTTTTCAGCTGTGGCTATCTCAAATTATTAACAACCAACAGTTCAGCAGAATAACAACATTCATTTCACTACAGTCATGTGAACATGTGAATTCGTTGCTCTAGCTACATTATATGCACCCTGCAATAAAAATTTCTCCAGTGGCTGAGGACTATCACCTCAGCCTCCAATTATATAAACCAGAAAGAGCAAAATCTACATGAAAGGTGATGAACTATAGTGCTGAAAAACCAAAAAACAAACAAAAAAAAAGACCAAAAAAAAAAAAAAGCCCTGTGCAGATCAGTGGCAGAGCTGAGGCTCATTTGGTCCTCTGAACTGTTCTTCTGCCCAAAGTTTCCACCCACAGATTTCTCCCTAGCAGGGAAAGAAGGCGTGAGATGCTTAGATACACATTTTCTGTATAGCCCCTGAGCTGCTAAATCTGAAATTAGAAATACAGTCCCCAAAGGCTGGAAATTCTGTGTGATAATGTTTGTACTACTGCAGGTATTCAGATGCTACGCAACAGCAGCCATATGATTATCTCCGTAAATGGCTAATCAGACCCGTTACGCTTAATAAAAACAAGTCAAAGTTTAAGTCACCGTGGAATACTCAGCCCTTTGCTTCAATGCATGAATAAGTTTGAAAGGAGCAGGCTGCTACAATAAATGTAACAGTTTTAACTAGTTTTCAGGGAAGAAAGCATAATGGCGAAGTTTGGGCTTAGAAACTCTGATGGATTAAAAGGTGAAAAGAAACCAAATGAAGAACAACTTCGGATCTTATCTTTAATGTCATGTAATGTGCAATTTATAAGCAAATTTAATTAAATAACAGATACAGAATGATCAGGCTTCAGTCGTGACAGCAACAAGCTCCTGCAGTGCTTATAATTATCATTTATTCTGTGCCATGAGACAGGTCTGATTAGAAATTGAAATCAGCTAGCTTGAGTTCAGGATTGTACTCACCACAATTACTTTGCTCCTGTGCTCTGAGTAATTGCAAGCTTCCCAGTCTCCACACTTGGAATTTTGTTTTCTTGGAACTCAGATGACCAGTAAGAAACATATATGGAAAAACAGAACAAATTTATTTGTCATTTTAAATTCCCCTTCCTACTCGTCTGTTCTTCTCCCTTGTTAAGTGGACTTTTGCCTCTACTCCAACAATTAATTTAGCCTGATTACCTGTCTGCTTCTCTTGCCAGATTTATTCTTTCCTCCTGATTGCAGAGCACAGACCCTGAATTTTACCTTTATTACCAGGTCCTTCTAGTTCAGTGAGACAGTATGAAGACCCACCAAATATTTATGAGTTATGCTCAGATATTGTGGTAATACACAAGTATGACAGCAGCTCTTGGAACCAGTAACTGCTGACCCTTGCCAGGCAACTCTAAATTCCATGGTATGCAATTTTACATGCCAAGAAATAAATCACAGTCTGTTGCACGTGTTAGTTTGTGTACTGATTTTGCCATTCACACAAGTGTTCTATCTAGCCCCTTTTTATGCAACAGTTAACTCACGCTCCGTATACATCACATGTACAGAAACTGCACAGTTGCATTTAGACATACAGTTTATTTAGACCATAAACTAAAATTACAATTCCTGTGTGGTATTTTCTAATTAATAAAAAAAACCCTAACGAACTCTTAAGTTTTGTTGAACATGTTTCCTTTGATTTGATTTACACTATAATAAAGCTGTCAATGTTTGTGCAGCACTTAAAAGGTTTTCCAATCCTTCCTCCCCCTGGAAGTCTCATCACTCAGTCTGGAATATGAAGCACAGCATCTGCATTAGTATTCACTGCATGCATGACAACATTGACTTAGTGTCTCAAGTGGCTTTAATATTTTAGAGACATGTGGATTAAACTCCATGGGACATAGCATGTAATAGTGGCTGGACAATAAGTGATGAAATAAAAAAGATTAAAAAAATATCATGTCCTATGTGACCACACATCTACATTAAAAATAATTTTACTGTAAAAACAAACAGTTAACTATGCAACAAGTAATTAGACAAATAGCATCATTATTCTTTAAGTCCCTCAGAGAATATTTGCTATGCTTAGTGGATAGGTGATAGTGATAGTGATAGCGATAGCGATAGCGATAGCTTAGGGGACAGCTGACGACTTTGGTTAGTTCCTCCATTACCTGCTGTTTAATCCACGGAATGTCAGATGTCATCACTTCATGAGATGAATGACCTGGATCACCAGTACCCACAGTCCTCGAGCAGACAGCAAATCTCGAATCAGTAAGATGGAATTTTTAAAGTAGTTGTAGAGACCTATTCTGAAGTTCAGGCTGTTTGACCTTCACCTCTCTGTCTGCTTGAATGTCCAGCTGTGAAACAGGGATAAGAGCTGATGTAAGGTAGCTGCTGGAGTAAGCTACAGGGATACAGCCACTTGCTTGGCCAATTCATCCGGTGTGGCAGAGGCCAGCACTACTCCTGTGTGTCACATCCTTATTATAACACTAACAGAAGTTGAAAGGCCCCTAGATTCTTAGAAGTAACGTATAGTATGTGAGCAAAATGTTGTTAGTAAAAGTTATTTATATTAGAGAAATAATTGTTCTATGGTATAAAAATAATAAAGTGGCTGCAGTATAGAGACATGGATATTACTCATGAAATACAGTCTTCCAGACTGATGAATGCTTCAGGTGCTTCAGAGAAGGGACTGAATTGTGCCTTCAGACCTAATTCTTGCATCTTTAGCTTTCTTGAATTTTTAGCATTTTTTTCTTTAGTTTTTAGCAATTTTGCAGTTTCACCATTTTTTTGCAATTTTTTAAAATTAAATTTTAGCATTTGTGTGGTTCTTAAAGATTTTGCTGGTTTGGTGGGTTTTGCATGATTTTCACGTTTTATGTGGTTTAGCATGTTGTAGCATATTATAGTGTTTTCTGCATTTTGGGGGGGTAGTGTTCTTTTGTGGGTTTATTGTGGGTTTGTGGGTTTGTGTGCTTTGCAAGCTTCAGCAGGCCTAGTGTGTTTTAGCGCTTTAAGCGATTTTTGCATGTTTTAGTGTGTTTTAGCATGTTTTGTCTGGTTTAGCAGGTTTTGCATTTTTGTGTGTCTACAGCTTTTTTGCAGTTTTTGTGGGGTTTGCATTTTTTTTTCACTTTTAGCAGTTTTAGCAGCAGAGCATATTCCTTTTGCCTTTTTCCAAGCCACAGGGTACTTCTTAGCAGCAATAAAAACAGCAGGGAAGCGAGTCTGTCCCTTGGCTACATCAGCCTAATCATCATTTAACTCAATTCTGAAGATGAACCAGCAGATTTTCCCCAAGATACTACCAAAGCAACAGAGAAAAGTAGAGAAAACTTTTTCAAGAACAGCATATTTTTAAAATTTATAAACAGAAATTAACATTTTTTTCTTGTTTTTCACTCCTTTGTCTCTACTGAATATTTATAAGCTTTTCCCTCTTTATATGACTGGAAGGAATTTGGAAACCAGAAAACCAAATTTGGGCTTAGGCAGAATATTCTCAAATTACAAATAACCCAGTTAGAAGTTTGGTCTCACCAAAATTGTTTTCTGAGAACATATAAACATAAATATAAAATTGAGTTGCTTGATCTCTATCACAGCTTGGGCTCAGACCGTAAATTCAATATATAAAATTAGCAGCAATTCTACTCTTACTATAGTGTCAGAGCACAGTATAAGTTATGTTAAAGGTTTGTAGCAGTGGCTTTTAGTATGTTTTCTGGTATGGAGAGAGGAAGAGACCTGGAATCCCTACAATAAATGAAATGCTTTTACAACAACCAAACCCAAACCAAACCGAATAACCAATCAATTACATTCTTTACTCCAGGATTTTAAAGAGCCCTAGAAATTCTGGCTTTTGCACATCACTGGTGTGAATGACCCAGTCTCACCCTGGGAGCCACAGTTCAGAACTTGGAGAACAGAACCATAACATCTCCTTAAGGACTTTCTGATAGGCTAATGAATAGCTAGCATGTCATGTTTTTTTGCTCTTAACTGCCATTTTTTGAGCTGGAAATGTAATGGAATTGCTATACCACTGTGCAACTCCCAACTTGCCTAATAAATTAAATACTCCAAATGAAAATTAATGCATTTTTGATCCACTATTACAAATTGTTTCTATAAGTCAGAACTCAACCTGCTGTGCTGATGAGAGCAAAAATTGCTCTTTGGTAATTGAAATGAGTGATCACTTGTCAGGCACCAACATTTCATTCTCAGATTCTCAAGTGAATTAACTACACTGACCTGCATCAGAGGATTACAGGAACACTATTTTACAGACTGCCTTTACCATTGTCTCCCCCTTCACTTGCTGAATGTGAATAACACTCAGTAATTCTGATAACTGTCAGTCAACTAGTATATTCCTGGCAGCTATCATGCAGTCAGACCTGCAAAACTTCTATGCCATGTATCACAATCCACATGTCTATGAACTGCTTGGAGTGCTAACAAAATGCATTTGATTTCTTACAAATAGGAGCTGAGCTAATGAACTTGTTGTGCTATTATGCAAATAAGGACTTACAATTTCTTAAAAACAAAGTCATTCGAAGATACTATTTCAAAGGCTTCTGCTGCCAAGGCAACTTTTGTAATAGGACATGCAATTTGTTAACCATTCAAAATCCCTTGATTTCCAGGTACACAGCATTTGTAAGCTGCGATATCAATAATGTTCTTTCCCCTCTGATACTTTCCACCTGGAAATTTCCTTATTCATTACAAAATTGGATATTTCAACATTCACCCAATTTTAGAGAGAGGGGAAAATCAATGTTCTTTAAAATGAAGTGATGCCTCATTGACAATGTCATTAGGATAATCAGAAATAAACTTAGGCTTCCCTGTCATGTATTTAAAATATTAAAATATGCTGCCTCTCTTCATTAGAAAAAGATTTCTTTTATTAGTGAAATGTGTCACCTCAATGTATTCAAATTCCTTTGCAAGCTATAGATAAACCTTACAATGCAGTGTTGAGACACAATATCTTAATCTCCATTGTAGGGATGAAATAACAGAAGTGTAGAAATGTTAGGCCATTTGACCATGATCACATCCTGAACCTGTGTCAGAGTACAATAGTTCCTCTGCTTCTCAGGTTTGCAGCAATGACACAGAAAACCTACCTCAAAAGATCTGGTGGGCCTGTTCAGATGACCACCTACCCCTAAAATTGATCATCAAAACAAACCAGCCTCCTCCAGTTGGAGGAAGAGAATTGGCTGTTTGGGAAGAACAGATTTTTGCTTTTTTTTGAGTTCTCTCTTCCAGTCCCAGCAACAAGAGAATAAAGAGATGATCCAAATTCTCTTGGCTGTCCAAAAAGATTCAGTCCAGATTTTAAGGCCAGGGCAGTTTTGATTTTAGCTGAATGTCTTTTCTTATCCCCACCTAGTACATAATGCCTTGAATGCCACAAAAACAAGTCATTACTTTCCATGTAGGGTCTTTAATGAGTCCAGCAGGAGCTCCAGCAGCTTCATCTGCCAGTTTCAGGTGTTCCTGTTTGTGACCACCCAGCCTGCACCACGCCAGAAGTAGCAGCAGATGTGTGCAGGCTCCCCAGACAATACGGTCTTCAGTATTGTTGTAGGAGTTCAAAGGGCTGGTAAATGTGAGCTGACACTTTTCACTGACAGGGGTTAGGGAACACTCATACCAAACCATCTTGTCTGCAGAGGTGCAGGGGCAGTAACTTCGAGAAGAGAAACAGTGATAAGCAGCTAGGTAAGCTGTTTGGGTAAGTACTGATAAACCACTGCAATGAGACCTGGAAAAGCAACTCCAGTGGTGGGCAGAGACCTTTTCTCGGGTAAATGAATGGGCCACCAAATACTCCAGTGTATCTGCTGCTACTGTCAGATAGGTTCAGAACTTAGATACTTTTCACACTGTCCTGCTTCCCTCCAAAGTTAATCTTATTCATCCACTTCTGTGTTCTCTCTGTCCCTCTCACAATGCCGTACCTCTCAGCTTGAGAAATCAGGATGAGCAATACTGCTGTTTGGGGGTGTACGTGCCTTTCAGGTGGCTTGTCAGAAGTAATACTCCTGCTGCAGACTCAGCCCAAAGCAAAGAAGTTGCCCTATAGCTCTGTTCGGTCAACAGATTGTATGTTGCAAGGGCTAGCATACAGCTTTATTTCAGTTTTAAAAGTAGCTGGTTTGGATTCCAAATCCAAATAAGGAACTGGTCCAACTGGATATCTCAATCCAATCTGCCCAGCTGGATATCTGCCCAACTGGCTATCACAGTTGGAGAGCTCAGGGAAGACTTCTGCTTCATGGCAGCTGTAATTTAAACACAAAAAAATAAACATGCACAGTTGCATTTGAAGCAGAACAATGAATAACACAGAGAATACAAAAAAGTTCTTCAAATCACCCAAACTAAAAATATACGCAGTTATGGTATCACAAAGAGGGAGAAAGGCTGATATGAGGCATAGAAAAATAGGTGCAGAAACACTCAGAATTCTGGTATTGATCACTAAAAAAAGAGGATAAAGTGGTTCATGAGAGAATTTAATAATGAATATTGTAAAGGTAATACATCAGGAACTTCTGTCTTGCCAATCTCATAACCAAAGCGAATGGGCACTTTCAATGAAACCAGGATTACATTCCAAAGCAGTAAAAGAATTTTTTGTTCCCAAACAAGATCTAATAAAATTCTAGAGCCCATGGCAAGATAAACCCCAAAATTTAGTTGGAATAAAAAAGTTTGTATATTTGCATATACAAAAAAAGAACAGTTACAATTAATGTTTCAGGGATGTTCACTCCAGGCTTCAGGAGCTTGTACCAATCTCCAGCTGTAAGAGGTAAGGATGAGACTTAACATGATGGACAGATCATACCCCATCTATTAATGCACTATTAAATGTTCCTCTAAGACTCTGGCTGCTGTAGGAAATAGGTTACTGAGCTAGACAGTTGGTAGGAACAGTTAGGTATGAACATCCAGTGATATGATTACCCCAGGCACTTCACAGGGCTTAGGGTTACCAAAGATTGGTGTCTATCACAGGATGAGGTCAGTCTACTTTGTCTGCAGTGAAGACACAGAACAGCCACCTCATCCATACTCTGGTTTCCTGGGATTCTGCTGAGCTGCATGAGCACGGACACCTCATGTAAATACCCAAACTTCCCATTTTTGTGAAAAGTTGTAGCTCCAGACATCACTTGGCAGAAACTGAGAAGACAGGCAATGGAGGAAGCTTTCCAAGAAGGAACAAAGAGAGGCAGCTAGAAGTTCGGCCACTGTGACTGATTGTAGGCGGATCAAGAACACAACCAGAGAGTTGGATCCTCATGTGAAGAGGGGTCACTAGGCACAGTCAAATGAATTGCACAGACCAACACTATGAGAGTTTTCTGAACATACGGGAGACACCACAGACTCAAAAGTCAGGCTTTAAAAGAGAACACATCACTTCCAATATCACTTGGTAACCTCTTTCAACCACTATTGATGAAGAAGCTCTCCTCATAAATTCACCTCTGTGTATATAGCCTGCAGGTTAAGTCATCAGTGACTGAAACTGAAATTTTCATAGTTGAGTAGAATTGATAAATACCTGTCTACCCTGAGAGGATATAAGGAGTCTGTAGCCTCAGTACCAATTGGCAGAAGACCATTAAACAACTTGCATATTTTTGCTCCAGCTCTCCAGAGTTACTATATCACTTTAATGTATTGCTGAACTGAAACACTGGAGAAACAAAGCTAGAACTGGCAGAGTAGCCCATCATTTACCATAGAGAGAAAGGTGATCTCAACATGGACCAGCTAACAGGAGTTCCCAAGGAGCCACTCCAGCCATCAGAATCAGCAAGGCAGGATGGAATCCTACCAAAAGCCCATTGCTCCCGACCATTGGCAAGGACATGGCAAAGCAGCTCTGCTCCATTTGGGCTTTGCAAGGCATCAAGAACCTTTTATTGATCAGTTGCTCTGTCTTTACGAGAGCCTTGAAACAAGGCAGCCATGCAGATATACCTTAATCCAGGTGAGAAACTATATCCAGAGTTTCTGCAAGTCATAAAGTTCCAGGGCAAACTTTTAAAAGGGCAGGTTATTTTCATAGCCAACAATACTGGTGACTGCAAAGGTTGTGTTAAGAGTAAACAAATTTCCAGGTCTTTGAGTTCCCAGTGCTTGCATGCAGTAGTTCAGACTCTAGCCTCTAGCAGCATGAGGCACAAAAACAAGATGACAAAACAAGAAATGACAAAAGTAGTGTCCTCATTTGAGAATACGCTATTTGTCTCTGATAAAATTTGTACCAAGCTCTGGGAACAAGATACCTGCTGGAGATAGAAGTGTGTTTCATGGATGTTAAAACATGTTGCAGCGAGAAAACAGAGCCCCACGACTGCATGAAAAAAGCATCACCAATTCATAATTACTCCCAGTGCTCCGAGGTAAGAGATTGTCTCTAGACACGGTCAATGGATTCATTACACTTACAACAACAATGTAAAAAAAAAAAAATCTTTAAAAGGATCCCTGTAGTCTGGCAACTTTTATTGGGATTTCTCTGGAAAATATCCTTCTAATGTTTGCTACATAGGTTTTCTTTTACACTAGAAACACAGGGACAAGGCCTTCTAAGCCAGTGATGTATCAGTGCTCAGCACTGGGCTGAGTGCTTATAGAGAAAAAAAGTAGATACTGTCATAAAAAATTGTTTTTGAACTTCTTTGAAGCTTATAAAACTGCTATTACAATTTAAAGGAAGCTTGACAAGGTTCATCAAAGATTCATTGCTCGTTGTTGTAGACTTCAAATGATGAATGAGAGAAGGTACATTAAAATTCTGCTGCTGCCACTACCACTTCAGGAAGCTTTTGGAAGATAAATACTGCTTCTACTTAAAGGCAACAGGTTTTGAAAGAACGATTCACCTTTTCCAATACAATCTTAATTAATAATTAACTTAAATGGACAGTGCCTGCTCTCGTAAGGCAAACCCATGATAGAAAATACAACAGATTCCTTCACAGATACTCAAAGCCAAAGTGCTGGCTGCTGCTCTAAGAATGAAAGTGCTCTGGATGACAGACAGGACTGATCACCTTTAATTTTCCTCCCCCAGACCTTGCTAACTGCATTTAGGTTTTCAAGGCCAAAGAGTCAAAGAATGAGCACATTCAGGGGATGTCTTCAACATCCCTTGAAAAAAGGCTCTCAAACAACCTGAGATGGTGTGGGTCACAATGACCACACAGCAGCTCCTCTGAACCTGCCAGCAGTGCTTGTCGAAAATGAATTTTAAATGAACTTGTTAGAAAAGCCACTGCAGTGGCTTCCTCTTCTTGCTCAGTATAATCCCATAAGTAATATTACTGTTTGGACCTGTTGTAAGTGGTAGACACACTGAGATAACAGAAGAGCACTTCTCTTTATTCATTATATTAACAGACAAGAATTTATTTAGCTTCTAGAGAGCTTGTGTGCGTACGTGCGTATCAAGGACCGTGAAGTTAAATACCAAAGTATTTAAAGGCTTATAAATGGACAATAAAAGGGACACAGAAAAAACTTAGATTCCTTTATAGTTCATCTCATGCAATCTCTTAGATAATATATACATACATATAAAAAACCCCCAGTCTACTTGAGTATTGAACTCAAGGATCTAGAACTGAAATATTAAGTGGCCAAATTCAAGGGTGATATAAACTGTGGTGGAAGAAACAAGGGTTAAACATGTATCCACTTCGCAGAAGTTTGGCACTGTTTAATATACTAACTTCCCAAGTGGTTTTACTTCCCTTCTGACTATAAACACTGATCCCATAGTGGAGTTAACCTGTGAACACTCCTCAGCCACTGTAGTGCAAAATCAAGTGCATTGGCTCCAAGTCCAGATGCCCACCAGTAACCTGCATGACTCCACACCATGAAAGGTTAGAGAGGGCTTACACCAGTGCTTGCAACTGGGGCATGTTCCTGCCTGGGAACACAGCTCTGCTGTTTTGCAGCTAGGTTATATCTATAAAAATCTATCATCCTTTGCCAAATGGAGGTAACTTCTATGGTTCTGATCTAGTCTAATAACAAATCTGTGCTAATGCAGGTAAATACGTTTAAACATCATATTCCTGTATACATGTGGCTTTATTCATATTCCAGAATAAAAAGGATTTCTATCAAAATAGATGATTTCCATTTGTACCTAGTTAAAACCAAAATAGGATGATTTTATTCTCAAATAAATGTCCACAAACAGACAAATGATTGGGATTAGAACCAGTGCCACCATTTTAGTCTGAGCTTGCACTGGCTTTGCTTTCAATGCAACACTGAAAGATGAGTAAAACAGGATGCCATTGTGTGATAAGGGAAGAGGATAAAAGGGTAGAGCAAAGAAGAATTAGAAGGGTGCAAAATACTGAAATAGGAAGCTGTTTGGATTTTTTTATTCTTTACATTTTAGTGCTTTTTGGCAGCATCAGATTACAGTATCACATGCATTCAGAGGCTAAAGCACACTTAAGTTCGTCAGTAGGCCCTAAGGCACAGCAACATACCAGGTCAGGTACCGACCTCGGCGAGAGTGGAACAAATACATTTTGACTAATTCCACTGAATTCAGTTGCTTCCTCCCATGAGAAAAAGTATTAATTATTTATGATAATAATACCATCTAGACATGTAATTCCCAATTTCAGTTATGCAGTGCCACGCATTACTCAGGGAAAGAAATGGCTCCATCTCACAAGAGTTCATAATCTAAACTGACAAGACAGACAAAATGAGGCAGAAAGGAAGCCCTATCACCTCCAGTTAGGAGATGGTGAGCTGAGAGATTAAGTGCCCACCCAAAGTGACAAAGGAAGGCTGTGTACCAGGCAAGAACCGAACTCTCATTTTCTCAGTTCTCGTAACTCAACCATGAGACTTTAATTTCTTAAAGAGGGATTATCTGGCTTTGCCTTACTTTTATACCCTTCCTGGTTAGCTGATTAGAGGACATACCCTGCAGTTAACAGGAGTGAGTAGACCGCATTCAAATAACATTTTAAAGTGCCTAAAGTATTTAGGATTCTAAGGGTTCACCTGTAGGGAAAGTGAATCTAAAGAGCAACAAAGGACTGAAGAACACATTAGCTATTCTGCATTAACTTCCTCTGTGGGCACTTCCAGTGCAAACTACCTGTGAAACTGCAGACTTTGCTTTACAAGGCTGTAGTGTATAGAGCGCAAATACAAGGACCTGGCGAGGAAGAGCTACCACATGGCAAATTCATGCTGCTTTCTCCTGCATACTGAAGTCTTGGTATATGGACAAGTGTTTCATCTCACTTTCAAGAGGTTCTTAGGATCCTTAGCTCTATTAAGTAAATACCCAAATATTTTGTGAAAGTTAGCCTTACTCTCCAAAGTCATTTAGGAGCTTTTGAATTTTTATCCTCAGTGTAGAGAAGTTAATAGTTTGAAACAGTTTCTAATTCTGTGGGTGTTCTGGATTTATGGTTATTTGAGAACAGAATCTGAGTCCTTGAACATACACAGCAATGGTCCATCTGGCTTCAGCTGCTATCTCTGATAGCAGCCATCTCCAGACATTTCAGAACAAAGTGGAAAATACTTTGTAAGCTGGTCATAGGGTAAATAGTCTCCTGAACTCAAATCATTGGCAATTGGATTGCTCCTGAAAGCTGTGGGTTTCTAACTCTTCTGTAGTTTTATTCTTTCAAATGTAACTATGGAAGTGTTTGTTATCTATATAAGGATATAGGTTCACATGGAACAATACTGAATATTTGGTGTCCTGATACTTGTATCTTTTGTGACAATGTGTTCATTGATTAAAATGGGGCATATATTTCTTTTCATGTTTCATATCTTTGCCTCTCAATTTTCTTTCAGTGCCCCCATTGTTTTTATGTTGTTAGAAGGGATAGATAAGAGCCCTCCTCCACTGTTTATTTTATACAACTTTATAATTCATCTGTATACCTCTTTATGGTTGGACAACTGCTCAGCCCTGGAAGAGCAGGAATGCTGAATATCAGACCTGAGGAGGAACACATTTCAAAGAAAGACATGGATTTAGTACACTTTGATATATACTAAAATGGACCCAACAAAAGGGTGGGTGGGAGGAGGGCTTCCAAAACCAATGTAGTGATGCCGGTCATCAGGCATAGGAAATATATCTTCCTTTCAGACAAAAAAAACCCCACCCCAGAACAGTAAAAGCTGAAGCTCAAGAACAGGTCAGTGAAAATTGCCTGATGCTATTTTTCAACCTGGAGACAAGTGTGTGCTTGTAAAGAAAAGGCAGGTCAACATCATTGGCTGCAAATGGCTAAGAAGAGTTTTGGACTGTGATATTCTTACCTTCTGAAAGAGCAAGTGATTCAAAGTGACAAAGTAGACGTCATCTGCTCTGTAGTAAATGTGGCTATATGACGAGATGTTTCTGGGCAGCTGGGAAGACATAACCAAGCTTGTATTTGCTCATATTCTTGCAGAACTGTTGTTATTGACAACGGCAACATTCAAGTGGGCTTCAATGGTCCAGAGACCCGCAATAAATGACATCAAACCTAGAAATTACATTTGAATAACAAGGCGCTCTAGAAATCTGCTAAAGAATCTGCCATGTTTGCTGTATTTTGCATTTGCATTCTATTTTTTTTTTTTTTTTTTTTTAATTTGCTATATATTGAGAGTCAGGTAAGGTCTGAAAATGTGTTAAATATGTTTTAGAAAGAAACATGGATTCTTATGCCAAAAGAAGTGAACATATGTATTGCTAAAGCTGCTATTAACTTCACAATTTGCACCTCCAGTAACTCTGAGCTGTCAATAACTTTCAGAAACAGTAATTATTTGAAATGTTTAGAAATAACTATGGTCAGCCTTTGCATTCCTGTTAACTGCCGCAGCCTGATTATCTTCTGTCTTGTAATTTATATTGCTTTTTACACCAAGCAAAATACTGTATTACAAAAAATGTATTACAGATGGAGCAGAAATCCTGGTTTGCTTGTACTATGACTTGTATTATTATTTGCTTGGTATTCTATACTACTATGCACAGGTGAGAGCTATTCTGTAAGACTGGATCACTGCTGTGTTACTTAAGACATTTCCATAAATCTTGGCATGGTTTGTAGGAGCTATGCTTTCCAGTCAGTGTTTCATCCTAATGATTGGTTGTTGCAAATCTGTTTAACGAGACTGAAACTGTCAGAACAGCAGGACAGTCAGATTTCTTCAGTAGACTGGTGATATTAGGGATACTTCACGGGGAAAAAAGGAGAAACATCTCTTCAAGCTTTGGACTAAATAAGAGATTTTGGCTTTTAAACTCTTCACTCCATTTCCATAATATATGACTTAAACATGGGGTCTCATTATTAGGGAAAAAAAAAAATTAAAAAGCACTTTACAGCCCTCAGAGCTTTACCGAGAGTTTGACTATCCAGAAAGTCATGGAATTGGGCCACAGAAGTATATTTTCTCTTGCATGAGAAGATGGCCAGAAATTTAAAGGTAAGAAAAGAAATACTTTAATTGTGTAAGCACTTAAAAATATTTCTAGAACTGTGATTTATTAAATTGCAGCAGAATATTACCTGCAGCAAACAGCTTCGTTCTTAGGCTGGGGTGTACCACTGAAATACATCATTAGAATTTTGTTACAGCATGTTCACAGGTTATCTGGGAGAAAAAAAGGGCAATGCTGTATTTTAGAGAAGAATTTTCCCTCCTTCCCACCTACAACTGCATTACTGTGCAGAACAAAAATAAATCAGAACAATGTGTTCATGAGCAATGAATGATCAAAAAACTCACCAGAGCAGGAATATGGACTGAGATCACCAATGCAAAGTTTGGTGCAGCATGGATAGCAGTCTAATATTTGTTGCTTCCCAAATAAAAAAAGCTTGCTTTATTTCAACCTTTTGATCTCCTGTTCTGTTTGTAGCAACCCAAGCTTTATCTAACATTCAATAGCATATTGATTAACTAAACTTATTGGTTTTGGGTTTTTTTCTGTTTTTAATTTCCACTGACCTCTTAGTGGAAATTGTACAATGCTAAGTGGGGCTCACATGAAATAAGAGGTAAGATTTCAATTAACTTCCATGAAGCCAGATTTTTACCAAGTTGGTATAACTTTCTGTGACAGTCTGGCACAAGCACTGAAATGTTACACTTAGCCCTCTGAAATGCATGTTCCTCTGCCATCAACATAATTCAGTTAAATGGATGTGATATCAAGATCTAAAGGACAGGCTCCCTACTGGCAAAACTCTAGGGACTTTCCAGTGTGAACCTATTTCCCATGTAGCTCTACAGTAACGGACATTAAGTGAAGTCTATTGAAAACAATGGAAAATCTCCAGAAAATTCAAGGATTTTAGACCATGCCCTGTAAAAAAATTTTTTTACAAAAATATCTGCATGAAGACAGAATGGAGAAAGGAAAAGCAATAGATTGCTAATACCCATACTGATGTATGAGTAATCATGACCCCAACAGCAGTGCCAGATCATAACAACCTCAATGCAGTTTCTGTAAGAAGGTGTAGGTTGAAGAACTTTTTCTTCCACTTTCAGTGGCTTAGTGCAAAAGGAAGAGTAGGGCCCAAGGAAACAGATGGAAAAACATTTCTGACAGCTTAAGTACAGTTAATTATTTGTAGGTGAAGCATTCTGCTATCAGCATTGATTTGCTGTATTTGAAACTGAAACAGTCATAGCAGTAACAATTTTATTCAGCATCACTGCAATTACCTGACTATAAATAGGACAGGCAGAACCACCGAGCAACACCTTGCCAACAGGGTTGCCTTTTCATCCCTTCCAGGAACAGGCAGCTACAGGCCAGCACACTTTGTAGCTACCCCTTTGGTAAGCAGTTCATTCAGGTCTCATCCTCTCATGTTTTTTCCCACCTATCTTTTTCCTTTAGGCAGATTCAACAGTTATTAAAAAAAAAAAAAAAAAAGAAAAAGGGTATTATATGGATGGAAAGATTTCACAAGCTAGGTGTCACCATTCTCACTTTACAGATGGTGCAAATGAGGAAAATGAATACTCATTTAAGTGTGTGCTCATTGCACACCTGTTCAAAGGAGCAAAGGGAGATGATGTGTTTTCATATGACTTTTGTGGCTTTTATCTGCATCACCAGAGCATGTAAGATAAGAAAACTGCTGCTCCTAAGTAATGACATTCACCCTTCCAGGAAAAGAGACTGGAAGGAAGCAGGCTTGGGGAGGAAATCTCTAGTCTCCACCAATCAACAAGGAGGAACTGGAGACAAAAGGGATAGCATAGATTATTTCTCCCTTAAAAGTGTGACATGGGGAAGAAACTGCCTTGTGACTAAAGATCACAGCATTTTTTCTGTTCTTCATCAACAGCTATGCAGTTCTTTACTTCCCTTGCTTTGGTCAAAGTATGCTTAGCTTGTGTTTAGCCAGATACATGGCCAGGGATTAAGAAGGCTACAGATACCTTGTATCCCTCACTCTTTCTTCCTCTATTTGTGCTTCTTCTCTTACAATATGGCTGGCAAGTGTAACAGAGAAAATGACAAATCTGGTCTTGAGAACATCCACTGTATATGAGTACAGCTATTCAGAGGACAGACCACACAGCCACAACACAGAAGAATCCAGGATAAATTTCTGGACTTTTTACAGTAGTCATACACTTCCTGTTATATAACAGAGCTATTTGACTTTAGAAAAGAAATTTGGGGTTTTTGTACCCTTTGACAAATCCAGGGAGACAATTCTGTCATTGTAAGAACATTACTAATTTGAATACCAATATGAATATGGTACTGAAGTCTACCTGCCACTACAGCAGCACCACCACATAACGGTTTAGTACTGGACTGCAGACAAGTCTGTTGGAGTAACCCAGCAAGATACTGCAACCCACCTGTGTAACAACACAGAGCAAGGAACATGCTGAGGGCTGTATCTTACTCTGCTGTCTGTGAGGTCCACAGCACTAGCAGCTTCTTGATACTGCCAGACACCTTAGAAGGTCTCATTACTCTTGAGTTCTGGGTTAGAGATACCTGCCTTACATTAAACTTCCTCCAATTAATGCTTTGGCCAGTTTCATAAATTATTTCTGCTCAGGAGAAGCTTCACAAAATTCCATGAAAGGGAAAGTATCCCCATATTAAACCATTTTTCCATTGATGTTAAATTAATATTTTTCTTGAAGAGAAGCAAAATGTTATTGAGAGCAGTAGGATTACTTTTTTGAATAAGCATTATTGGAAAGAACCAAGGGCGTTAACTTTCATTGTCCATTCATACTAAGGACTAGTTAGGGTAAGATACTCTCCAGAATACTATGAACAGCTGTGATCATCCGCTCTTAAGAAAGATTAATTTGACTGGAAAGACAACAGAGAAATTCTTTAAAGAAGACATGGAGAATGGAGTGCTATGGGAGGATGGAAGAGACAGCTTAATCTTAACAGAATGGAGGGTGAAAAGGACTGCTCTCTCTATATATCAGAGTCTTAAGCAGCATGAGAGAAGGTGTATTTAGGCTAATGTTGGCTCAAAACCAAGTGGAATAATTTACCCAAAAATAAATTTACTCTGGAAATGCAGAAAAACGTTCTAGTACCAGAAACTGGCTAGCACTTTTCCAAGCAATGCCCAGGCATGATTTGGGAGCTGGCATGGTCCAGGAGCAGACAGTTTGCATGCAGCAACTGTGCTTTGCAGGCTAACAGGATTTAATTTTGTTAACATAGCCAGATCAAACCAGAAAGAGTCTTGGCACTGTACACATGCAGTAACTCCAGCTCAGTTTGGACATTGCCAGACATGATATGACTCCACTCAGTCATTGCTTCTGCACCATGCTCTGTAACAGGGTAGGTAGCACAGAGGCAGTGCTGAATGTAAGACTACACCTCTCCTGCTGAAGTCCTGTGCCCAGACTAAAAAGTCCTCAGAGTTTGGTACAAGAACAATCTACTGGCTCTCAATAGCCAGACCAAATTTCACAGCATCAGCAATGAGCTAGTGCTAACAAGACCAGCTGTAACCAAGCTGGGGTACAGATGGGCCTTTCTGCACTGCTCTCTGCAGCATCTCTAGTAGCAACATACCTTATTAGCTCATTCACCATGCAAGATCCAAGTGGTCTCTGTGCATGTGCTGGTGTTAGTCTCGATCTTACAGGCTTGCCTACTACCCAGAGCACCAGTGGCTGCATTGAAATACCTTAGTGACTTTGAGGGAACCAGCCCTGGTCCACTAGGTTCAGTGCTGAAATATATTTAGCAGCAGTTCTGGACACTTGATGCCTTTGACCTGTCAATCAAACAGATTAAACTAAGATATAAATAGACTGAGTATTTATGTAGATGTGTATTTGTATATACATATATATATAAAGATATACAGCCCACATATATGAATTTAAATG
Organism: Aquila chrysaetos chrysaetos; assembly: GCF_900496995.4. Lineage (NCBI taxonomy): Eukaryota > Metazoa > Chordata > Aves > Accipitriformes > Accipitridae > Aquila > Aquila chrysaetos. The sequence continues at coordinate 6,691,803 of NC_044016.1, forward strand.
AGAATTATATGATAAAATTTAAAAACATTTAAATTATGAAAAACTGAACATCTTTCAATACAAACCTCATACAAGACAAAAACATTTTGTATATTTGTTTCAGTTTAAATTTGACAGTGGAAATAAAGCTGCAAAACAGAATTACAGACCATGACTAGCTGGTCCAGTATTTTGTTACCCAGTATTGTGATGAATATAATACCTATGTTACAATCCTCCTTAATGTATGTAGCTTTTACCCCCTTTTTTTTTTTTTTTTTTTTTTGCAGTCAGAGGAATACTATTCTGGTAAGTGCTTGACATGATTAGGTCAAACCCAATGTATTTATACATATCACTGTATGTTATTGGTGCACCACAAACGAAGTACAGAAATATACTGGATGTTGACCTATAGGAATAGCATATCATTAGAAAACAGAACAGCGCAACTGCAAATTATTTTGTTATTGTTGTTATGGGTGGAAAAAAAAAACACTGATTCAATTCCACAAGATCCGACATCTCTGTTTGATTAGTGTCATGTGAACATCCCTGCAGAACAGTCACACATCTTATCTGAACTCCAGGCGGTGCCCATTTTCAGGATGCGTTGTATAGCTGTTCTTTCTGTGTAAGATGATAATGCCTTCTGCTTCCTCAGTCCAGAACAGTCATTAAGAAAAGAAACTTTGCTCCCTGGAAGACAGTAGGGACTGCAGTTTATAATGAATCCACTAAACCAAGCAGCATTATCCTTGGAGCGGTGAACACTTGTGTAACTTGGCCCACCTTGTTGCAGTTTTGTTTTGTTTTGTTTTGTTTGGGTTTTGAAAGTAATTTACTTCAACACAATGAGAAACAGCAGATAAACAGTTAACTCAGCCATTCTCCCATGGTATTCTGCTGCTTCTTGCTGGGTCTCTCTTTCATGTACTCTATTTACTTCTTGCGTTCAAAGTTTTCCTCTCATTGCTTTTTTTTTTTTAAATCATGCATCACTTGGCTCACTGGTCCTTGTACCTCCAGCCTTTGTTGTTTTCAGTCTTTAATGATGATCTTTCAGTTAAGAGCTCACCAAAGTGTAGATCATACTGAATGTAAAAGAAAGACACAATATGAAAGTATCCTTTTGAAGCATACAGAGCACTTTGATTTTTATAACCCTTTACTGCCTGTTCCTCAAGTCTGACTGTAATAGCCTGTGCTTTCCTTTGCATTCTTTCTCTCTAAAGCATCTTAATTATGGTGTATTCAAGATGGGTATCAAAAAGCACTCAAGAAATAACAAATTCATTATCGACATCCTACTGCACCACAAGCTGTGTTTGAGCTTATTAAAGTGCAGTCTGATGTCTGAATTTGAACAGTGAAGAAACAAAACCATTTTGCTTTAGTGTGTTTGATCTTTAGAACTTCAACCAGCAACTCCCAGCAGGGCAGGCAAGGTTTCCCATGAAACTGCATTATTTTGTTTCCTTTGGAAAAAACTCCATGCAGTAGAAGAAACATAAAATGCAGACACCAGCTGGAGTGAATCCATACATATTAAATGCAACTCTGAAAAGCAAAGAAATCGCAGTATATTGCCATGGCTCCATTTTAAAGCAATTCTAATTCTGACAATACCCAGGAAAGCACAGCAAAATTGAATGTAATTAATACTATTTTATTTAGCACCAGCCAGTGGATTTTGGATTATGGCCACATTTTAGAATGAAAGAAGCAGGGCTCAGAGGAAGCTGCACAACGGCAGAGTCCCAGCAGAAATGCTAGACCATACTACATAGCTGACTTTGACAGGGTCTTGTAGCCAACATAAAAATGTGGGGTTAAAAATGCTTCTCTCTCCAGCCATGTCTTGCCATTTCTCCTTGCACTACCAACAGAGCTTGTCTAGCATAACTGCCATGCTTTCCACTCTCAGCCTCGTGAAGAGGAGTGATGGGCAAAGGCACTCAGCCCAAACCCACAAAGCTACTGGATGCTAAACTCCTGCTCAGATTCTCATGCCCCATCCATCTTAGTGTGACTTAGGCACCTTTGAGCTTCTGTGAGTCTGGGCCCTTCTACTCTCATTCTCTCTCTCATGTATGAAGACATAGGCACATACACATGCACATGTGGGCAGAAAACTTTGTTCTCAATAGTATTTAAAAGTAATATTGAGATACAACAACCTGCAGCAATGACTCCTCAAGATATGGGGAACAACAGAACAGATAACAGACCAGAAATCAAAGGAGAAATAACATTTATCTTCTTCCACCAGCGTACAAACCTCCCTTACAGAGGGATTACTGCATGCAAGGCTGGCTTGAAGAGGCACTCTATGCAAATACATTATGGAAGGAGTGGAAGAAAGGCATCATAAAACAACACCTCCATTTAAAGTGTGTTAACCTTTGGTGTCAAGTAGTTTTATGGTGTGATTACAGGAGTGACTAAAAGCACAGTGATTCTGCCAAGGCCTTACCTTAAATATGATCCTTGCATATTCTTGCACTGGGTATTTGTGACTGTGCACTAAGGACATCTGACAGCTTAAAGGGGCAGGAGCAACAACACACAACTGGGGTGTGTATCTTCAAGAATGTACTCAAATTAGGCATTTGGATCACGCACAGGCTTACCCTGTCATGAAAGGGAGCCTGTAGCCACCATCTACCCACCCATTTACTTACCATCTTGAGCATCACTATACCAGCAGATGTAGTATTTTTCTTATGATTGTCCTGAATCATAAGAACATTATCATTTTTATTTGATGTAATGCCATTATCATAACATTTGCTATTTCACCCATCCTAAGAGACTATGCAGAGGAGCAAAAACTTTTTTTTGGTTTGGCCTTGGGGCCTGGCTCAGGCCTTAGATAAATGCTTAATATTCTGTACTGAGGTGTCAGCAGATATAGCTGCTCTAAGCGGGCATGCTTCCCTGAATCAAGATCGGAAGGAAGTTTTAAAAGACTAAGGAAATGGGCCAATTGGTTCCAGTCATTCCTAAATACAATTTCACATGTCAAATGAAAAGCAGCTACTATTTCCTTAATGAAATGACCAGACTTACCAGTACAGATAGTAGAAGAAGGAAAGGAGATAGAAAGCTAGCTTACACCAGGCCTCTTTTTGACAGTAACTCAAGGTATCTGCATTCATAACTGCAGGTGGATCATATGCTAGCTCTGAACTATCTGCTGGGCAACGAAAATACCTGAAAGAGCAGGAGAAGACATCTGGAATGACTCTGTAATATTATGTATTAAATATGTGCAGATATACACCATCCTGATCACCAGCTCAGAAGACAACTGTCTTCCATGATATAGGAGGAATTTTCCTCTCTTTTTCAAGCCTCTATTTCCGGATGTTGTTAAAATCAGGACGCTAGTCTAAGCAGACCGTTCTTACAGAATCAAGCAATTCATGAACGTGGACTTTCTGTGTTCTATTGATTCTTTAGCTTGAAACATTCCCCCTTCCTATATAGTTATTTCTGGCTTACTCACTAATAACTTACATATTGTGATTGACAATATGTGGTGGCTTGTGATCACAGCATGGAGGAAGGATTACTGGGTTTTAACTGCATCTACACAACTGATTTCAGACATGATGAAAGGTGACAGTCTCAACCAACTCATAGCTCAGTTCCTCCAACTCTGAAAAGGAAAAAAGTCAATATGGAGTAATATAAGAGCTGGCTGACTAATGTTTTCTACATGTAGCACTGCTCAAAAATTTATCATCAAAATAGTTTTAATTTGAAAATGTTTTTTCTTCTTACACAGGAGAAATTTCTAATTATTCTCAGCAATGACTGGATGTTTGAGAAAATCCTGACAAAAGAACTGTTTTGGCAAAGGAGCTTTTGTCTCAGGTACTTTGCAGTAAAAAGCAAAAGCAAACCAAAAAAGAAGTCCTCAACAAAGTTAATGAACTGCTTTAAGATCAGCATGAACTGGATGAAATATTGTTATTTCTGTTGCTTTGAAATAGTAATGTAAACACTGAAGATTGCTGGGATTGCTTACAGATAGATAAGCAGACAGGTAGATAGATAGATATAAAACCCCCAAACAAGTGACAAGCAGCAAACTTTGAAAGTAAACGTTCTCACAGTAACTTTGCCTTCCTCCCTTCCAATATTAGTCACATCCACTCACAATCTCTAATGACATTACAAATTCTTTTACAGAGACTACAGGTGAGACCTTGCTTAATTATCTTCATCGGGATGAAGATATCACACAGTATCTTCCCAAGGTTTTGTGCAGAACTTTACACAATGAACCCAAACCTGTCTGTGGTTACACCAGAAGAAGTTATGGAGTAATTGTAGCAAGGCATATGGAAAATCATGGAAACAAAGACAATCAAAAGTTCTCTCCAAAGGTTGATATTGTTTAGAGTCTGACCATTTTCATCTTGGACATATAATACAAATTTTTAAATTTGTTTTTAAAAGCTTTTTAAACCAGTATTATTGTCACACTTTGCTTGTTAACCCTTAGTAAAACAGCACCATAAAACTCTATTATTTTTATTGCACCTAACCAATAGGGAGAAAAGCACTTGTAGCTTCACTTCATTTAGCTTTCTGAAAACTATACTGGCACTCTAACTTCTGAATAACATACATTATCGTATGACTCTGCATTACTACCAAGCTTTTCCAGAAAATAGTGTAAGAAAGCTACTACTTTTTAGTTCTTGGTTGAGATAATGGTTTTGCCTTCTTTACAGAACTATTCGTCAAGCTACTTCACAACAGGAGCTATCTGCTACCACATATATCTTTGTAACACAAAGAGACCCTGACAGACAAAAATCATCTGTGCTTTTACAAACATTATGGAAATGCAGAACTGGTGAAGACTCCAGACTGACAACCACAAAAACTGATGTCTCTTGGTTATCTTCAGAGGCAACAGAAGGCTGATCCTCCACTAGAACGCAAAGGAAGATGCAGCAGCAGCAGCAGCAGCAGCTGCACTGCTTGTCCAGAAAACATTAAAGCTGTTCAACAGCAGGTCTTACGTGATCAACTCTGAAAGCCCCACAGTGAACGTAAACACACAGTAGAGATCCAGAGCAGAAACACTCCCCACTTTTTCACATGGGCAGGGTGAAGACAACAGCTCTTCATCTACTGCAATCTCTACTCCAAGAGTCTCTGAGAGAGACTTCTTTTGCAGAACAGAAATTCTCTACTCTACAGCTAGAAACAACTTATTTTATACTGAAAAAAAAGGCATAAAGCTGCCAAAGAAGATGAGAAGCAAAATTCTGTCAACCTGCCCAGTCTGTTTCACAACTCTAATGGAAAGTTTTCCTTGCTAGGGATGAATGAATAGGTCCAAGATCTTTCAGATATGAACTGCCTTACAACTCCCTATCTATGAAATATTTAGAACTTCACCAAGTTCCACTTCCAGATTCCAGCCTATTTCATTTCAAAGTTTACATTCAGTTGTGGTCAGTGCACCCTGACACCCTTTGGAATATTGATTTAAGTTAGTAACTGAAAGCCACATTTATATTATTATATGTTTTCTTTACCCATCCTAAACATTCATGAAAAATATATACTTTTTCTCTGGAAATGTTAAGTTTCAGCTGCTTATACTCCTATCACTGCACTTCATAGTTCATACAATCTGCGTGTGTGCTGAGTTGGCAAATAAGGCTAACAAGCAGTCAGCATATAAAAGATGGGCTTACCTCCAGAAGTGATAAAAAAGCAAAGGAACATTTAACCCCAGTGTGAGCCACTCCTGAGCGCACAAAAACATTATGCAGAAAAGACTATGGATAGAGTACTCCGGCAACACCAGCTAAAAAGAAAGGAACAGAAATAAAAGATGTCAGTAAAACACCTCTTCAATTTTAGTCACCTAAGCAGTTTTCGGAAAACAAACCATCTCTGCAAGTCTGCTGTGTATCTGTGTCTGTCCCTAGACATACCTCAGTTGACAGACAGCTTTGGCTATGAGCAATGAGCACAGGACACAGTGCCAGGTTTGTTCAGGTTCTAACCATGGCTGTACTCCAGGTGCTTGTTGAGCGGCATGGGACAAATCACTTACTGTCTTAGCTGGTGCTCCAGACTTCTGTCTACAAAATGTAGATTATATTACTGCCTCCCTCACAGAAGCATTGTGAGACTAAATGAATGTCTGTAAATGAGTTCTTAAAGAACTAAGTTTCATTACTGATACATTCAGAAAGGAAATAATAAAGCTACTACTGAAGCTTCACTTCTATATTGGAGGAGCATCCTTGGAAAAATAAAAGGCTGCTTCTAACATTTTGATATGTTATATATACCCTAAAGAGATCAAATCCATTACTAAGTCAGTGTTGCAAGCTAAAACCTACTAAGACAGGAAACTCACTTCCTTAGTAAATCCATGGCTCCCCATACTACTTGTTTCAGATCCAAGATGATTCTTTCTATTAAAAGAGAAAGTGAGTGGGCAGCTGGCAGAAGCAGAAATTTATGTGATGTTGATTCAGAGTAGTTATTTCTAAAGGCATTTTGCTTTTTTCACTGCTTTTCCATTTCTTAGCTGGCTTTCTTCTCTTGTTTTCTTCCAATGTCATTTCTCAGAAATTTCTATTTCTTTTCTTCAAGTCATAGAAGAGATTGATTTCCAGCAGTATATATTTCTCAAAGCTAGACAATCCCATACACAGTTCATCTGCATACCTTGCTGCATCTTGGTGCTACATCTACCAGTTAAATCACAAAAAGCATCTGAGGGGCTTCTTTCAGTGTAAATTCATTTTCATCTGTCAAATAATTAAAGTGAGCCCTACTTCTTAAAACATGTAAAACCTACTATGCAGCTACTCCCAATGCCTACCTACTCCCATACAGCTGTGCTACAATGAATTCCACCTTCTTGGTTCTAGGAGTCTTTCCACCCCACATGGAACATTTATTTTTTTACTTTCATTTAACTTCACTACTTGAAGTAGTTAACACATTTGGATATCTCTGTGTCTACGCCTTCAACTTAAACATTCTCAAAAGCTTATCTTATGTGGATGACAAATCATAATACAATTATATAGTTCAGATTCCAGATGGTAGTTATTTATCACTGCTGGATTTTTTTTTTTCATTTTTAGAATGTGATTTACAACATGACTATAACCTTTCTCCAAAGAATGATTCATCTTCATCACAAATTGCAGACAAGAAAGGTCTTCATGATGTACATCTACCCACTAAACATCACAACACTTCAAAGCATATTACATTCATTATCACATATTTGATTTCTGATTCCAACACAATCCACAAACGTAGCAAGAACACAACCTTGGTGTCTGATCAGTGGGCTGGCTGGTAATAACAGGGAAGGAAACCCATGGTGAAAATTTATGCAGAGCTTAAAAAACAAAACAAAACAAAACAATCTCCTGTGAAGCTAGAAAGGAAACAAAGGAAGCAGTGGACTCTCAGAAACAGACTCACTTTCCAGTCACAGTTTCTGGTGTAAATTAAATCTACCTATGCTTCTGATAGAACAACAAATGGGTCATTTATGTCTCTTCACCCTCTTCTTGGAGTGATATTTTCCTGTGGACATAAATAAATAAAGGATCAGTGCTGATCGCAGTTTCTGAAGAGAATTCATGCAAAGAAGCAAACAAAGCCCAGCCTGCAAAGCCAATTACAGTTCATATTCAGGTGATTTACCTAGGAGACTAAATCTAAAAGGAGGTGGGAGAATTGAAAGTGTAAAGTGTAGAAAGGCACTAACAGCAAAGCTTGTGAGGAAAAGTAAACTGAATAACTAAGTAACTAAAAAATAACACTGCCTCAGTACTTGGCTGCAAGAGTCATTCTGCGGTTTGATACAATGTCCTCTGAAACCAACGGAAACTTTCAATCAACTTTAGCAAACACGAGGTTCAGCTCCTGGATAGAAGAAAGCTGCCTGAGAAACAAGCAACAGTCAATCCTTGTTGTTCCTGCTGAGGTACTCAAATACAGTAGTAACTTCTGTGCTACAGATAGCTGTGCAACAGGAATTAAACTAACATCTTTAATTCATTCCCGGGAGAGCATATGAAGCTGTCAGATGGTAAACACATTAGTATATAAACAGCATACTTCTATTTTGAACCAGGAACACCCTGATATTCAGATAGTGACCTCTGCTTTCTGACACAGCTCAAGTTGAAGTCTTGAGATGGTTACAGAACACAGAGCTGAAGGAGAAACTGGCAAAGCAGCACAATTCTTAAGGACTGCAACTTGGTCACTTTGACTCCAAAGCTAATGAATGGCATTACAAATTTATTACCAGAAATTCTGCTGGCTGACATTTACCTGGGGAAAACCACAGGAAAGCCTGAAAAGGAAGTCAGCTTCTAGACCAAAATGCTGCTAATCAGAAACATATTTTGCTATAACATAAGCAAGGGAAAGAAACTACTGTACCTTTCTAAGTTTTGTTCTGATACATATAGTTAATATCCATATCAGTAAATACTCAAAATCCTTATTCACAATCCATCATTTGCATTTAAAATGTAAAATCTTAGGTAGATATCATACTTGTATCATTACCATCTCACCATAAATATTCAATACATTCTCATACAAAGTAGTACACATATACATGCACATGTAGATAGATTTTTCCCCCTAATTCCAAAGAAAATAAGGCAGGCTTTGCTGTGTATAGACATCTAGGTTTGGCTGAACTAAAGCATGGGAAAACAAGCACTGAAGCTAAGCACCTGTCAGCCGCTTCTTTGTGTTTATAAGAATACAAAGACCTCTGTAGATTGCAGCTGCAGAAGGGCATCTCTTGGGAAGCTCAGTCCTAAATCATTTATTCAGTTTCCTATTTCATAAGTATTTTCTGTTGTTCATATAGAAAAGATAAACCCATCTTTTCCTGTCAGTACTTTCCTCCTTATTCTGTTTATTACACATGGATACCTCCTTCTCAAATGTAATTTTGCTTTTACAGAACATTATATACTTTTACAGGGAATGACTGTTACAGTTTGTCTCACCAGTGAACAGGGCACATAAAATACCTCACAGAAACCCAAACTGGGAAGATATTGTAGTAGGAATAGTAATCTCCCTTCATCAGTGCTACTGAATTCTTATGCTTAGAAAATCAACCGCAACAAGTGAATCAAACTGTTTTTCCAATCACTGTTAAGCCACTGAAATGACAAGACCTTATGCTTCTTTCCAGCACTTCGCTTAGGACCAATACTCCTGAGTGCTACACAATAATAGTAATTCTCACAGAATTGCTGTTTCTTCTCCCAAAAGACTCTGAGTCTACATCAGTCTCCACCTGTGCATGCCAGCCTCTACAGTGTCACCACGGATTTTACACTGTACCCAGAAACTGCCAGCCATTAGA